>NC_064598.1:93955471-94330471 GCF_943734845.2 Anopheles funestus | reverse complement strand
GTCGGTATCCAACGGATCGCCAATCTTTAACTTGTGGTCGATAGATGGCACCAATGGCTACCTTTTCTTCTTGAACGGCCATACCGTCAGATGTCTGTGCCAGAAGTTATTCAGGGAACCAAGTTCCTTACCCTGTTTTTGAACAATTTAGCAAAATTGAAAAATGTGATATATTTTAATGGGAATTTGTTGCAATATGTTTCTTTTCACTCAAATAATGCTTTAAACTAAAAAAAGAATAAAAAATCGAAAAAAAAATTTCTAAAAAATTTCAACTCGAAAATTTCATAAGGCTTACCCCTTACGTTTTTTTTGAGAAATTTTGCAAAAAAAAATAGAATTGTTTTATTTTAATCCCAATTGGTTGCAATGAGTTTCTTTTCACTCAAATAATGATTGAAATAAAAAAAAGAGTGAAAAATAATGAAAAAACCAAAAAATTCAAAAAAATGAAAATTTACTAAAGGTCATTTTCGCACCAAATTTTGCCTATAACTCGGTCGGTATTAAACGGATCGCCAATCTTTAACCTGTGGTCGATAGATGGCATCAATGGCTACATTTTCTTCTTGGACGGCCATGCCCTCAGATGTCTGTGCCAGAAGTTATTCGAGGAACCAAGTTCCTTACCCTGTTTGAGAAAATGTAAAATTTTTCTCATTTTTGCACCTACTTTTGCCTATAACTCGGTCGGTATGCAACGGATCGCCCATCTTTAACTTGTGGTCGATAGATGGCACCAATGGCTACATTTTCTTCTTGAACGGCCATACCGTCAGATGTCTGTGCCAGAAGTTATTCAGGGAACCAAGTTCCTTACCCTGTTTTTGAACAATTTAGCAAAATTGGAAAATGTGATATATTTTAATGGGAATTTGTTGCAATATGTTTCTTTTCACTCAAATAATGCTTTAAACTAAAAAAAGAATAAAAAATCGAAAAAAAAATTTCTAAAAAATTTCAACTCGAAAATTTCATAAGGCTTACCCCTTACGTTTTTTTTGAGAAATTTTGCAAAAAAAATAGAATTGTTTTATTTTAATCCCAATTGGTTGCAATGAGTTTCTTTTCACTCAAATAATGATTGAAATAAAAAAAAGAGTGAAAAATAATGAAAAAATCAAAAAATTCAAAAAAATAAAAATTTACTAAAGGTCATTTTCGCACCAAATTTTGCCTATAACTCGGTCGGTATTAAACGGATCGCCAATCTTTAAACTGTGGTCGATAGATGGCATCAATGGCTACATTTTCTTCTTGGACGGCCATGCCCTCAGATGTCTGTGCCAGAAGTTATTCGAGGAACCAAGTTCCTTACCCTGTTTGAGAAAATGTAAAATTTTTCTCATTTTTGCACCAACTTTTGCCTATAACTCGGTCGGTATGCAACGGATCGCCAATCTTTAACTTGTGGTCGATAGATGGCACCAATGGCTACATTTTCTTCTTGAACAGCCATACCGTCAGATGTCTGTGCCAGAAGTTATTCAGGGAACCAAGTTCCTTACCCTGTTTTTGAACAATTTAGCAAAATTGGAAAATGTGATATATTTTAATGGGAATTTGTTGCAATATGTTTCTTTTCACTCAAATAATGCTTTAAACTAAAAAAAGAATAAAAAATCAAAAAAAAAATTTCTAAAAAATTTCAACTCGAAAATTTCATAAGGCTTACCCCTTACGTTTTTTTTGAGAAATTTTGCAAAAAAAATAGAATTGTTTTATTTTAATCCCAATTGGTTGCAATGAGTTTCTTTTCACTCAAATAATGATTGAAATAAAAAAAAGAGTGAAAAATAATGAAAAAAACAAAAAATTCAAAAAAATGAAAATTTACTAAAGGTCATTTTCGCACCAAATTTTGCCTATAACTCGGTCGGTATTAAACGGATCGCCAATCTTTAACCTGTGGTCGATAGATGGCATCAATGGCTACATTTTCTTCTTGGACGGCCATGCCCTCAGATGTCTGTGCCAGAAGTTATTCGAGGAACCAAGTTCCTTACCCTGTTTGAGAAAATGTAAAATTTTTCTCATTTTTGCACCAACTTTTGCCTATAACTCGGTCGGTATCCAACGGATCGCCAATCTTTAACCTGTGGTCGATAGATGGCATCAATGGCTACATTTTCTTCTTGGACGGCCATGCCCTCAGATGTCTGTGCCAGAAGTTATTCGAGGAACCAAGTTCCTTACCCTGTTTGAGAAAATGTAAAATTTTTCTCATTTTTGCACCAACTTTTGCCTATAACTCGGTCGGTATCCAACGGATCGCCAATCTTTAACTTGTGGTCGATAGATGGCACCAATGGCTACATTTTCTTCTTGAACGGCCATACCGTCAGATGTCTGTGCCAGAAGTTATTCAGGGAACCAAGTTCCTTACCCTGTTTTTGAACAATTTAGCAAAATTGAAAAATGTGATATATTTTAATGGGAATTTGTTGCAATATGTTTCTTTTCACTCAAATAATGCTTTAAACTAAAAAAAGAATAAAAAATCGAAAAAAAAATTTCTAAAAAATTTCAACTCGAAAATTTCATAAGGCTTACCCCTTACGTTTTTTTTGAGAAATTTTGCAAAAAAAAATAGAATTGTTTTATTTTAATCCCAATTGGTTGCAATGAGTTTCTTTTCACTCAAATAATGATTGAAATAAAAAAAAGAGTGAAAAATAATGAAAAAATCTAAAAATTCAAAAAAATGAAAATTTAGTAAAGGTCATTTTCGCACCAAATTTTGCCTATAACTCGGTCGGTATTAAACGGATCGCCAATCTTTAACCTGTGGTCGATAGATGGCATCAATGGCTACATTTTCTTCTTGGACGGCCATGCCCTCAGATGTCTGTGCCAGAAGTTATTCGAGGAACCAAGTTCCTTACCCTGTTTGAGAAAATGTAAAATTTTTCTCATTTTTGCACCAACTTTTGCCTATAACTCGGTCGGTATCCAACGGATCGCCAATCTTTAACTTGTGGTCGATAGATGGCACCAATGGCTACATTTTCTTCTTGAACGGCCATACCGTCAGATGTCTGTGCCAGAAGTTATTCAGGGAACCAAGTTCCTTACCCTGTTTTTGAACAATTTAGCAAAATTGGAAAATGTGATATATTTTAATGGGAATTTGTTGCAATATGTTTCTTTTCACTCAAATAATGCTTTAAACTAAAAAAAGAATAAAAAATCAAAAAAAAAATTTCTAAAAAATTTCAACTCGAAAATTTCATAAGGCTTACCCCTTACGTTTTTTTTGAGAAATTTTGCAAAAAAAATAGAATTGTTTTATTTTAATCCCAATTGGTTGCAATGAGTTTCTTTTCACTCAAATAATGATTGAAATAAAAAAAAGAGTGAAAAATAATGAAAAAATCTAAAAATTCAAAAAAATGAAAATTTAGTAAAGGTCATTTTCGCACCAAATTTTGCCTATAACTCGGTCGGTATTAAACGGATCGCCAATCTTTAACCTGTGGTCGATAGATGGCATCAATGGCTACATTTTCTTCTTGGACGGCCATGCCCTCAGATGTCTGTGCCAGAAGTTATTCGAGGAACCAAGTTCCTTACCCTGTTTGAGAAAATGTAAAATTTTTCTCATTTTTGCACCAACTTTTGCCTATAACTCGGTCGGTATCCAACGGATCGCCAATCTTTAACTTGTGGTCGATAGATGGCACCAATGGCTACATTTTCTTCTTGAACGGCCATACCGTCAGATGTCTGTGCCAGAAGTTATTCAGGGAACCAAGTTCCTTACCTTGTTTTTGAACAATTTAGCAAAATTGGAAAATGTGATATATTTTAATGGGAATTTGTTGCAATATGTTTCTTTTCACTCAAATAATGCTTTAAACTAAAAAAAGAATAAAAAATCAAAAAAAAAATTTCTAAAAAATTTCAACTCGAAAATTTCATAAGGCTTACCCCTTACGTTTTTTTTGAGAAATTTTGCAAAAAAAATAGAATTGTTTTATTTTAATCCCAATTGGTTGCAATGAGTTTCTTTTCACTCAAATAATGATTGAAATAAAAAAAAGAGTGAAAAATAATGAAAAAATCTAAAAATTCAAAAAAATGAAAATTTACTAAAGGTCATTTTCGCACCAAATTTTGCCTATAACTCGGTCGGTATTAAATGGATCGCCAATCTTTAAACTGTGGTCGATAGATGGCATCAATGGCTACATTTTCTTCTTGGACGGCCATGCCCTCAGATGTCTGTGCCAGAAGTTATTCGAGGAACCAAGTTCCTTACCCTGTTTGAGAAAATGTAAAATTTTTCTCATTTTTGCACCAACTTTTGCCTATAACTCGGTCGGTATCCAACGGATCGCCAATCTTTAACTTGTGGTCGATAGATGGCACCAATGGCTACCTTTTCTTCTTGAACGGCCATACCGTCAGATGTCTGTGCCAGAAGTTATTCAGGGAACCAAGTTCCTTACCCTGTTTTTGAACAATTTAGCAAAATTGAAAAATGTGATATATTTTAATGGGAATTTGTTGCAATATGTTTCTTTTCACTCAAATAATGCTTTAAACTAAAAAAAGAATAAAAAATCGAAAAAAAAATTTCTAAAAAATTTCAACTCGAAAATTTCATAAGGCTTACCCCTTACGTTTTTTTTGAGAAATTTTGCAAAAAAAAATAGAATTGTTTTATTTTAATCCCAATTGGTTGCAATGAGTTTCTTTTCACTCAAATAATGATTGAAATAAAAAAAAGAGTGAAAAATAATGAAAAAACCAAAAAATTCAAAAAAATGAAAATTTACTAAAGGTCATTTTCGCACCAAATTTTGCCTATAACTCGGTCGGTATTAAACGGATCGCCAATCTTTAAACTGTGGTCGATAGATGGCATCAATGGCTACATTTTCTTCTTGGACGGCCATGCCCTCAGATGTCTGTGCCAGAAGTTATTCGAGGAACCAAGTTCCTTACCCTGTTTGAGAAAATGTAAAATTTTTCTCATTTTTGCACCAACTTTTGCCTATAACTCGGTCGGTATCCAACGGATCGCCAATCTTTAACTTGTGGTCGATAGATGGCACCAATGGCTACATTTTCTTCTTGAACAGCCATACCGTCAGATGTCTGTGCCAGAAGTTATTCAGGGAACCAAGTTCCTTACCCTGTTTTTGAACAATTTAGCAAAATTGGAAAATGTGATATATTTTAATGGGAATTTGTTGCAATATGTTTCTTTTCACTCAAATAATGCTTTAAACTAAAAAAAGAATAAAAAATCAAAAAAAAAATTTCTAAAAAATTTCAACTCGAAAATTTCATAAGGCTTACCCCTTACGTTTTTTTTGAGAAATTTTGCAAAAAAAATAGAATTGTTTTATTTTAATCCCAATTGGTTGCAATGAGTTTCTTTTCACTCAAATAATGATTGAAATAAAAAAAAGAGTGAAAAATAATGAAAAAAACAAAAAATTCAAAAAAATGAAAATTTACTAAAGGTCATTTTCGCACCAAATTTTGCCTATAACTCGGTCGGTATTAAACGGATCGCCAATCTTTAACCTGTGGTCGATAGATGGCATCAATGGCTACATTTTCTTCTTGGACGGCCATGCCCTCAGATGTCTGTGCCAGAAGTTATTCGAGGAACCAAGTTCCTTACCCTGTTTGAGAAAATGTAAAATTTTTCTCATTTTTGCACCAACTTTTGCCTATAACTCGGTCGGTATCCAACGGATCGCCAATCTTTAACCTGTGGTCGATAGATGGCATCAATGGCTACATTTTCTTCTTGGACGGCCATGCCCTCAGATGTCTGTGCCAGAAGTTATTCGAGGAACCAAGTTCCTTACCCTGTTTGAGAAAATGTAAAATTTTTCTCATTTTTGCACCAACTTTTGCCTATAACTCGGTCGGTATCCAACGGATCGCCAATCTTTAACTTGTGGTCGATAGATGGCACCAATGGCTACATTTTCTTCTTGAACGGCCATACCGTCAGATGTCTGTGCCAGAAGTTATTCAGGGATCCAAGTTCCTTACCCTGTTTTTGAACAATTTAGCAAAATTGAAAAATGTGATATATTTTAATGGGAATTTGTTGCAATATGTTTCTTTTCACTCAAATAATGCTTTAAACTAAAAAAAGAATAAAAAATCGAAAAAAAAATTTCTAAAAAATTTCAACTCGAAAATTTCATAAGGCTTACCCCTTACGTTTTTTTTGAGAAATTTTGCAAAAAAAAATAGAATTGTTTTATTTTAATCCCAATTGGTTGCAATGAGTTTCTTTTCACTCAAATAATGATTGAAATAAAAAAAAGAGTGAAAAATAATGAAAAAATCTAAAAATTCAAAAAAATGAAAATTTAGTAAAGGTCATTTTCGCACCAAATTTTGCCTATAACTCGGTCGGTATTAAACGGATCGCCAATCTTTAACCTGTGGTCGATAGATGGCATCAATGGCTACATTTTCTTCTTGGACGGCCATGCCCTCAGATGTCTGTGCCAGAAGTTATTCGAGGAACCAAGTTCCTTACCCTGTTTGAGAAAATGTAAAATTTTTCTCATTTTTGCACCAACTTTTGCCTATAACTCGGTCGGTATCCAACGGATCGCCAATCTTTAACTTGTGGTCGATAGATGGCACCAATGGCTACATTTTCTTCTTGAACGGCCATACCGTCAGATGTCTGTGCCAGAAGTTATTCAGGGAACCAAGTTCCTTACCCTGTTTTTGAACAATTTAGCAAAATTGAAAAATGTGATATATTTTAATGGGAATTTGTTGCAATATGTTTCTTTTCACTCAAATAATGCTTTAAACTAAAAAAAGAATAAAAAATCGAAAAAAAAATTTCTAAAAAATTTCAACTCGAAAATTTTATAAGGCTTACCCCTTACGTTTTTTTTGAGAAATTTTGCAAAAAAAAATAGAATTGTTTTATTTTAATCCCAATTGGTTGCAATGAGTTTCTTTTCACTCAAATAATGATTGAAATAAAAAAAAGAGTGAAAAATAATGAAAAAATCTAAAAATTCAAAAAAATGAAAATTTACTAAAGGTCATTTTCGCACCAAATTTTGCCCATAACTCGGTCGGTATTAAACGGATCGCCAATCTTTAAACTGTGGTCGATAGATGGCATCAATGGCTACATTTTCTTCTTGGACGGCCATGCCCTCAGATGTCTGTGCCAGAAGTTATTCGAGGAACCAAGTTCCTTACCCTGTTTGAGAAAATGTAAAATTTTTCTCATTTTTGCACCAACTTTTGCCTATAACTCGGTCGGTATCCAACGGATCGCCAATCTTTAACTTGTGGTCGATAGATGGCACCAATGGCTACATTTTCTTCTTGAACGGCCATACCGTCAGATGTCTGTGCCAGAAGTTATTCAGGGAACCAAGTTCCTTACCCTGTTTTTGAACAATTTAGCAAAATTGGAAAATGTGATATATTTTAATGGGAATTTGTTGCAATATGTTTCTTTTCACTCAAATAATGCTTTAAACTAAAAAAAGAATAAAAAATCAAAAAAAAAATTTCTAAAAAATTTCAACTCGAAAATTTCATAAGGCTTACCCCTTACGTTTTTTTTGAGAAATTTTGCAAAAAAAATAGAATTGTTTTATTTTAATCCCAATTGGTTGCAATGAGTTTCTTTTCACTCAAATAATGATTGAAATAAAAAAAAGAGTGAAAAATAATGAAAAAATCAAAAAATTCAAAAAAATGAAAATTTACTAAAGGTCATTTTCGCACCAAATTTTGCCTATAACTCGGTCGGTATTAAACGGATCGCCAATCTTTAAACTGTGGTCGATAGATGGCATCAATGGCTACATTTTCTTCTTGGACGGCTATGCCCTCAGATGTCTGTGCCAGAAGTTATTCGAGGAACCAAGTTCCTTACCCTGTTTGAAAAAATGTAAAATTTTTCTCATTTTTGCACCTACTTTTGCCTATAACTCGGTCGGTATGCAACGGATCGCCCATCTTTAACTTGTGGTCGATAGATGGCACCAATGGCTACATTTTCTTCTTGAACGGCCATACCGTCAGATGTCTGTGCCAGAAGTTATTCAGGGAACCAAGTTCCTTACCCTGTTTTTGAACAATTTAGCAAAATTGAAAAATGTGATATATTTTAATGGGAATTTGTTGCAATATGTTTCTTTTCACTCAAATAATGCTTTAAACTAAAAAAAGAATAAAAAATCGAAAAAAAAATTTCTAAAAAATTTCAACTCGAAAATTTCATAAGGCTTACCCCTTACGTTTTTTTTGAGAAATTTTGCAAATAAAATAGAATTGTTTTATTTTAATCCCAATTGGTTGCAATGAGTTTCTTTTCACTCAAATAATGATTGAAATAAAAAAAAGAGTGAAAAATAATGAAAAAATCAAAAAATTCAAAAAAATGAAAATTTACTAAAGGTCATTTTCGCACCAAATTTTGCCTATAACTCGGTCGGTATTAAACGGATCGCCAATCTTTAACCTGTGGTCGATAGATGGTATCAATGGCTACATTTTCTTCTTGGACGGCCATGCCCTCAGATGTCTGTGCCAGAAGTTATTCGAGGAACCAAGTTCCTTACCCTGTTTGAAAAAATGTAAAATTTTTCTCATTTTCGCACCTACTTTTGCCTATAACTCGGTCGGTATGCAACGGATCGCCCATCTTTAACTTGTGGTCGATAGATGGCACCAATGGCTACATTTTCTTCTTGAACGGCCATACCGTCAGATGTCTGTGCCAGAAGTTATTCAGGGAACCAAGTTCCTTACCCTGTTTTTGAACAATTTAGCAAAATTGAAAAATGTGATATATTTTAATGGGAATTTGTTGCAATATGTTTCTTTTCACTCAAATAATGCTTTAAACTAAAAAAAGAATAAAAAATCGAAAAAAAAATTTCTAAAAAATTTCAACTCGAAAATTTCATAAGGCTTACCCCTTACGTTTTTTTTGAGAAATTTTGCAAAAAAAATAGAATTGTTTTATTTTAATCCCAATTGGTTGCAATGAGTTTCTTTTCACTCAAATAATGATTGAAATAAAAAAAAGAGTGAAAAATAATGAAAAAATCTAAAAATTCAAAAAAATGAAAATTTACTAAAGGTCATTTTCGCACCAAATTTTGCCTATAACTCGGTCGGTATTAAACGGATCGCCAATCTTTAACCTGTGGTCGATAGATGGCATCAATGGCTACATTTTCTTCTTGAACGGCCATGCCCTCAGATGTCTGTGCCAGAAGTTATTCGAGGAACCAAGTTCCTTACCCTGTTTGAGAAAATGTAAATTTTTTCTCATTTTTGCACCAACTTTTGCCTATAACTCGGTCGGTATCCAACGGATCGCCAATCTTTAACTTGTGGTCGATAGATGGCACCAATGGCTACATTTTCTTCTTGAACGGCCATACCGTCAGATGTCTGTGCCAGAAGTTATTCAGGGAACCAAGTTCCTTACCCTGTTTTTGAACAATTTAGCAAAATTGAAAAATGTGATATATTTTAATGGGAATTTGTTGCAATATGTTTCATTTCACTCAAATAATGCTTTAAACTAAAAAAAGAATAAAAAATCGAAAAAAAAATTTCTAAAAAATTTCAACTCGAAAATTTCATAAGGCTTACCCCTTACGTTTTTTTTGAGAAATTTTGCAAAAAAAATAGAATTGTTTTATTTTAATCCCAATTGGTTGCAATGAGTTTCTTTTCACTCAAATAATGATTGAAATAAAAAAAAGAGTGAAAAATAATGAAAAAATCTAAAAATTCAAAAAAATGAAAATTTACTAAAGGTCATTTTCGCACCAAATTTTGCCTATAACTCGGTCGGTATTAAACGGATCGCCAATCTTTAACCTGTGGTCGATAGATGGCATCAATGGCTACATTTTCTTCTTGGACGGCCATGCCCTCAGATGTCTGTGCCAGAAGTTATTCGAGGAACCAAGTTCCTTACCCTGTTTGAGAAAATGTAAAATTTTTCTCATTTTTGCACCAACTTTTGCCTATAACTCGGTCGGTATCCAACGGATCGCCAATCTTTAACTTGTGGTCGATAGATGGCACCAATGGCTACATTTTCTTCTTGAACGGCCATACCGTCAGATGTCTGTGCCAGAAGTTATTCAGGGAACCAAGTTCCTTACCCTGTTTTTGAACAATTTAGCAAAATTGAAAAATGTGATATATTTTAATGGGAATTTGTTGCAATATGTTTCTTTTCACTCAAATAATGCTTTAAACTAAAAAAAGAATAAAAAATCGAAAAAAAAATTTCTAAAAAATTTCAACTCGAAAATTTCATAAGGCTTACCCCTTACGTTTTTTTGAGAAATTTTGCAAAAAAAATAGAATTGTTTTATTTTAATCCCAATTGGTTGCAATGAGTTTCTTTTCACTCAAATAATGATTGAAATAAAAAAAAGAGTGAAAAATAATGAAAAAATCAAAAAATTCAAAAAAATGAAAATTTACTAAAGGTCATTTTCGCACCAAATTTTGCCTATAACTCGGTCGGTATTAAACGGATCGCCAATCTTTAACCTGTGGTCGATAGATGGCATCAATGGCTACATTTTCTTCTTGGACGGCCATGCCCTCAGATGTCTGTGCCAGAAGTTATTCGAGGAACCAAGTTCCTTACCCTGTTTGAGAAAATGTAAAATTTTTCTCATTTTTGCACCAACTTTTGCCTATAACTCGGTCGGTATCCAACGGATCGCCCATCTTTAACTTGTGGTCGATAGATGGCACCAATGGCTACATTTTCTTCTTGAACGGCCATACCGTCAGATGTCTGTGCCAGAAGTTATTCAGGGAACCAAGTTCCTTACCCTGTTTTTGAACAATTTAGCAAAATTGAAAAATGTGATATATTTTAATGGGAATTTGTTGCAATATGTTTCTTTTCACTCAAATAATGCTTTAAACTAAAAAAAGAATAAAAAATCGAAAAAAAAATTTCTAAAAAATTTCAACTCGAAAATTTCATAAGGCTTACCCCTTACGTTTTTTTTGAGAAATTTTGCAAAAAAAATAGAATTGTTTTATTTTAATCCCAATTGGTTGCAATGAGTTCCTTTTCACTCAAATAATGATTGAAATAAAAAAAAGAGTGAAAAATAATGAAAAAATCAAAAAATTCAAAAAAATGAAAATTTACTAAAGGTCATTTTCGCACCAAATTTTGCCTATAACTCGGTCGGTATTAAACGGATCGCCAATCTTTAAACTGTGGTCGATAGATGGCATCAATGGCTACATTTTCTTCTTGGACGGCCATGCCCTCAGATGTCTGTGCCAGAAGTTATTCGAGGAACCAAGTTCCTTACCCTGTTTGAAAAAATGTAAAATTTTTCTCATTTTTGCACCTACTTTTGCCTATAACTCGGTCGGTATGCAACGGATCGCCCATCTTTAACTTGTGGTCGATAGATGGCACCAATGGCTACATTTTCTTCTTGAACGGCCATACCGTCAGATGTCTGTGCCAGAAGTTATTCAGGGAACCAAGTTCCTTACCCTGTTTTTGAACAATTTAGCAAAATTGAAAAATGTGATATATTTTAATGGGAATTTGTTGCAATATGTTTCTTTTCACTCAAATAATGCTTTAAACTAAAAAAAGAATAAAAAATCGAAAAAAAAATTTCTAAAAAATTTCAACTCGAAAATTTCATAAGGCTTACCCCTTACGTTTTTTTTGAGAAATTTTGCAAAAAAAATAGAATTGTTTTATTTTAATCCCAATTGGTTGCAATGAGTTTCTTTTCACTCAAATAATGATTGAAATAAAAAAAAGAGTGAAAAATAATGAAAAAATCAAAAAATTCAAAAAAATGAAAATTTACTAAAGGTCATTTTCGCACCAAATTTTGCCTATAACTCGGTCGGTATTAAACGGATCGCCAATCTTTAACCTGTGGTCGATAGATGGCATCAATGGCTACATTTTCTTCTTGAACGGCCATGCCCTCAGATGTCTGTGCCAGAAGTTATTCGAGGAACCAAGTTCCTTACCCTGTTTGAGAAAATGTAAAATTTTTCTCATTTTTGCACCAACTTTTGCCTATAACTCGGTCGGTATCCAACGGATCGCCAATCTTTAACTTGTGGTCGATAGATGGCACCAATGGCTACATTTTCTTCTTGAACGGCCATACCGTCAGATGTCTGTGCCAGAAGTTATTCAGGGAACCAAGTTCCTTACCCTGTTTTTGAACAATTTAGCAAAATTGAAAAATGTGATATATTTTAATGGGAATTTGTTGCAATATGTTTCTTTTCACTCAAATAATGCTTTAAACTAAAAAAAGAATAAAAAATCGAAAAAAAAATTTCTAAAAAATTTCAACTCGAAAATTTCATAAGGCTTACCCCTTACGTTTTTTTTGAGAAATTTTGCAAAAAAAATAGAATTGTTTTATTTTAATCCCAATTGGTTGCAATGAGTTTCTTTTCACTCAAATAATGATTGAAATAAAAAAAAGAGTGAAAAATAATGAAAAAATCTAAAAATTCAAAAAAATGAAAATTTACTAAAGGTCATTTTCGCACCAAATTTTGCCTATAACTCGGTCGGTATTAAACGGATCGCCAATCTTTAAACTGTGGTCGATAGATGGCATCAATGGCTACATTTTCTTCTTGGACGGCCATGCCCTCAGATGTCTGTGCCAGAAGTTATTCGAGGAACCAAGTTCCTTACCCTGTTTGAGAAAATGTAAAATTTTTCTCATTTTTGCACCAACTTTTGCCTATAACTCGGTCGGTATCCAACGGATCGCCAATCTTTAACTTGTGGTCGATAGATGGCACCAATGGCTACATTTTCTTCTTGAACGGCCATACCGTCAGATGTCTGTGCCAGAAGTTATTCAGGGAACCAAGTTCCTTACCCTGTTTTTGAACAATTTAGCAAAATTGAAAAATGTGATATATTTTAATGGTAATTTGTTGCAATATGTTTCTTTTCACTCAAATAATGCTTTAAACTAAAAAAAGAATAAAAAATCGAAAAAAAAATTTCTAAAAAATTTCAACTCGAAAATTTCATAAGGCTTACCCCTTACGTTTTTTTTGAGAAATTTTGCAAAAAAAATAGAATTGTTTTATTTTAATCCCAATTGGTTGCAATGAGTTTCTTTTCACTCATATAATGATTGAAATAAAAAAAAAAGAGTGAAAAATAATGAAAAAAACAAAAAATTCAAAAAAATGAAAATTTACTAAAGGTCATTTTCGCACCAAATTTTGCCTATAACTCGGTCGGTATTTAACGGATCGCCAATCTTTAAACTGTGGTCGATAGATGGCATCAATGGCTACATTTTCTTCTTGGACGGCCATGCCCTCAGATGTCTGTGCCAGAAGTTATTCGAGGAACCAAGTTCCTTACCCTGTTTGAGAAAATGTAAAAATTTTCTCATTTTTGCACCAACTTTTGCCTATAACTCGGTCGGTATTAAACGGATCGCCAATCTTTAACCTGTGGTCGATAGATGGCATCAATGGCTACATTTTCTTCTTGGACGGCCATGCCCTCAGATGTCTGTGCCAGAAGTTATTCGAGGAACCAAGTTCCTTACCCTGTTTGAGAAAATGTAAAATTTTTCTCATTTTTGCACCAACTTTTGCCTATAACTCGGTCGGTATCCAACGGATCGCCAATCTTTAACTTGTGGTCGATAGATGGCACCAATGGCTACATTTTCTTCTTGAACGGCCATACCGTCAGATGTCTGTGCCAGAAGTTATTCAGGGAACCAAGTTCCTTACCCTGTTTTTGAACAATTTAGCAAAATTGAAAAATGTGATATATTTTAATGGGAATTTGTTGCAATATGTTTCTTTTCACTCAAATAATGCTTTAAACTAAAAAAAGAATAAAAAATCGAAAAAAAAATTTCAAAAAAATTTCAACTCGAAAATTTCATAAGGCTTACCCCTTACGTTTTTTTTGAGAAATTTTGCAAAAAAAATAGAATTGTTTTATTTTAATCCCAATTGGTTGCAATGAGTTTCTTTTCACTCAAATAATGATTGAAATAAAAAAAAGAGTGAAAAATAATGAAAAAATCAAAAAATTCAAAAAAATGAAAATTTACTAAAGGTCATTTTCGCACCAAATTTTGCCTATAACTCGGTCGGTATTAAACGGATCGCCAATCTTTAACCTGTGGTCGATAGATGGCATCAATGGCTACATTTTCTTCTTGGACGGCCATGCCCTCAGATGTCTGTGCCAGAAGTTATTCGAGGAACCAAGTTCCTTACCCTGTTTGAGAAAATGTAAAATTTTTCTCATTTTTGCACCAACTTTTACCTATAACTCGGTCGGTATCCAACGGATCGCCAATCTTTAACTTGTGGTCGATAGATGGCACCAATGGCTACCTTTTCTTCTTGAACGGCCATACCGTCAGATGTCTGTGCCAGAAGTTATTCAGGGAACCAAGTTCCTTACCCTGTTTTTGAACAATTTAGCAAAATTGAAAAATGTGATATATTTTAATGGGAATTTGTTGCAATATGTTTCTTTTCACTCAAATAATGCTTTAAACTAAAAAAAGAATAAAAAATCGAAAAAAAAATTTCTAAAAAATTTCAACTCGAAAATTTCATAAGGCTTACCCCTTACGTTTTTTTTGAGAAATTTTGCAAAAAAAATAGAATTGTTTTATTTTAATCCCAATTGGTTGCAATGAGTTTCTTTTCACTCAAATAATGATTGAAATAAAAAAAAGAGTGAAAAATAATGAAAAAATCAAAAAATTCAAAAAAATGAAAATTTACTAAAGGTCATTTTCGCACCAAATTTTGCCTATAACTCGGTCGGTATTAAACGGATCGCCAATCTTTAACCTGTGGTCGATAGATGGCATCAGTGGCTATATTTTCTTCTTGGACGGCCATGCCCTCAGATGTCTGTGCCAGAAGTTATTCGAGGAACCAAGTTCCTTACCCTGTTTGAGAAAATGTAAAATTTTTCTCATTTTTGCACCAACTTTTGCCTATAACTCGGTCGGTATCCAACGGATCGCCAATCTTTAACTTGTGGTCAATAGATGGCACCAATGGCTACATTTTCTTCTTGAACGGCCATACCGTCAGATGTCTGTGCCAGAAGTTATTCAGGGAACCAAGTTCCTTACCCTGTTTTTGAACAATTTAGCAAAATTGAAAAATGTGATATATTTTAATGGGAATTTGTTGCAATATGTTTCTTTTCACTCAAATAATGCTTTAAACTAAAAAAAGAATAAAAAATCGAAAAAAAAATTTCAAAAAAATTTCAACTCGAAAATTTCATAAGGCTTACCCCTTACGTTTTTTTTGAGAAATTTTGCAAAAAAAATAGAATTGTTTTATTTTAATCCCAATTGGTTGCAATGAGTTTCTTTTCACTCAAATAATGATTGAAATAAAAAAAAGAGTGAAAAATAATGAAAAAATCAAAAAATTCAAAAAAATGAAAATTTACTAAAGGTCATTTTCGCACCAAATTTTGCCTATAACTCGGTCGGTATTAAACGGATCGCCAATCTTTAAACTGTGGTCGATAGATGGCATCAATGGCTACATTTTCTTCTTGGACGGCCATGCCCTCAGATGTCTGTGCCAGAAGTTATTCGAGGAACCAAGTTCCTTACCCTGTTTGAGAAAATGTAAAATTTTTCTCATTTTTGCACCAACTTTTGCCTATAACTCGGTCGGTATCCAACGGATCGCCAATCTTTAACTTGTGGTCGATAGATGGCACCAATGGCTACATTTTCTTCTTGAACGGCCATACCGTCAGATGTCTGTGCCAGAAGTTATTCAGGGAACCAAGTTCCTTACCCTGTTTTTGAACAATTTAGCAAAATTGAAAAATGTGATATATTTTAATGGGAATTTGTTGCAATATGTTTCTTTTCACTCAAATAATGCTTTAAACTAAAAAAAGAATAAAAAATCGAAAAAAAAATTTCTAAAAAATTTCAACTCGAAAATTTCATAAGGCTTACCCCTTACGTTTTTTTGAGAAATTTTGCAAAAAAAATAGAATTGTTTTATTTTAATCCCAATTGGTTGCAATGAGTTTCTTTTCACTCAAATAATGATTGAAATAAAAAAAAGAGTGAAAAATAATGAAAAAATCTAAAAATTCAAAAAAATGAAAATTTACTAAAGGTCATTTTCGCACCAAATTTTGCCTATAACTCGGTCGGTATTAAACGGATCGCCAATCTTTAAACTGTGGTCGATAGATGGCATCAATGGCTACATTTTCTTCTTGGACGGCCATGCCCTCAGATGTCTGTGCCAGAAGTTATTCGAGGAACCAAGTTCCTTACTCTGTTTGAGAAAATGTAAAATTTTTCTCATTTTTGCACCAACTTTTGCCTATAACTCGGTCGGTATCCAACGGATCGCCAATCTTTAACTTGTGGTCGATAGATGGCACCAATGGCTACATTTTCTTCTTGAACGGCCATACCGTCAGATGTCTGTGCCAGAAGTTATTCAGGGAACCAAGTTCCTTACCCTGTTTTTGAACAATTTAGCAAAATTGAAAAATGTGATATATTTTAATGGGAATTTGTTGCAATATGTTTCTTTTCACTCAAATAATGCTTTAAACTAAAAAAAGAATAAAAAATCAAAAAAAAAATTTCTAAAAAATTTCAACTCGAAAATTTCATAAGGCTTACCCCTTACGTTTTTTTTGAGAAATTTTGCAAAAAAAATAGAATTGTTTTATTTTAATCCCAATTGGTTGCAATGAGTTTCTTTTCACTCAAATAATGATTGAAATAAAAAAAAGAGTGAAAAATAATGAAAAAATCAAAAAATTCAAAAAAATGAAAATTTACTAAAGGTCATTTTCGCACCAAATTTTGCCTATAACTCGGTCGGTATTAAACGGATCGCCAATCTTTAAACTGTGGTCGATAGATGGCATCAATGGCTACATTTTCTTCTTGGACGGCCATGCCCTCAGATGTCTGTGCCAGAAGTTATTCGAGGAACCAAGTTCCTTACCCTGTTTGAGAAAATGTAAAATTTTTCTCATTTTTGCACCAACTTTTGCCTATAACTCGGTCGGTATCCAACGGATCGCCAATCTTTAACTTGTGGTCGATAGATGGCACCAATGGCTACATTTTCTTCTTGAACGGCCATACCGTCAGATGTCTGTGCCAGAAGTTATTCAGGGAACCAAGTTCCTTACCCTGTTTTTGAACAATTTAGCAAAATTGAAAAATGTGATATATTTTAATGGGAATTTGTTGCAATATGTTTCTTTTCACTCAAATAATGCTTTAAACTAAAAAAAGAATAAAAAATCGAAAAAAAAATTTCTAAAAAATTTCAACTCGAAAATTTCATAAGGCTTACCCCTTACGTTTTTTTTGAGAAATTTTGCAAAAACATAGAATTGTTTTATTTTAATCCCAATTGGTTGCAATGAGTTTCTTTTCACTCAAATAATGATTGAAATAAAAAAAAGAGTGAAAAATAATGAAAAAATCTAAAAATTCAAAAAAATGAAAATTTACTAAAGGTCATTTTCGCACCAAATTTTGCCTATAACTCGGTCGGTATTAAACGGATCGCCAATCTTTAAACTGTGGTCGATAGATGGCATCAATGGCTACATTTTCTTCTTGGACGGCCATGCCCTCAGATGTCTGTGCCAGAAGTTATTCGAGGAACCAAGTTCCTTACCCTGTTTGAGAAAATGTAAAATTTTTCTCATTTTTGCACCAACTTTTGCCTATAACTCGGTCGGTATCCAACGGATCGCCAATCTTTAACTTGTGGTCGATAGATGGCACCAATGGCTACATTTTCTTCTTGAACGGCCATACCGTCAGATGTCTGTGCCAGAAGTTATTCAGGGAACCAAGTTCCTTACCCTGTTTTTGAACAATTTAGCAAAATTGAAAAATGTGATATATTTTAATGGGAATTTGTTGCAATATGTTTCTTTTCACTCAAATAATGCTTTAAACTAAAAAAAGAATAAAGCATCGAAAAAAAAATTTCAAAAAAATTTCAACTCGAAAATTTCATAAGGCTTACCCCTTACGTTTTTTTTGAGAAATTTTGCAAAAAAAATAGAATTGTTTTATTTTAATC
Organism: Anopheles funestus; assembly: GCF_943734845.2. Classification (NCBI taxonomy): domain Eukaryota; kingdom Metazoa; phylum Arthropoda; class Insecta; order Diptera; family Culicidae; genus Anopheles; species Anopheles funestus. The sequence continues at coordinate 94,312,342 of NC_064598.1, read as the reverse complement.
CCAATTGGTTGCAATGAGTTTCTTTTCACTCAAATAATGATTGAAATAAAAAAAAGAGTGAAAAATAATGAAAAAATCAAAAAATTCAAAAAAATGAAAATTTACTAAAGGTCATTTTCGCACCAAATTTTGCCCATAACTCGGTCGGTATTAAACGGATCGCCAATCTTTAAACTGTGGTCGATAGATGGCATCAATGGCTACATTTTTTTCTTGGACGGCCATGCCCTCAAATGTCTGTGCCAGAAGTTATTCGAGGAACCAAGTTCCTTACCCTGTTTGAGAAAATGTAAAATTTTTCTCATTTTTGCACCTACTTTTGCCTATAACTCGGTCGGTATGCAACGGATCGCCCATCTTTAACTTGTGGTCGATAGATGGCACCAATGGCTACATTTTCTTCTTGAACGGCCATACCGTCAGATGTCTGTGCCAGAAGTTATTCAGGGAACCAAGTTCCTTACCCTGTTTTTGAACAATTTAGCAAAATTGAAAAATGTGATATATTTTAATGGGAATTTGTTGCAATATGTTTCTTTTCACTCAAATAATGCTTTAAACTAAAAAAAGAATAAAAAATCAAAAAAAAATTTCTAAAAAATTTCAACTCGAAAATTTCATAAGGCTTACCCCTTACGTTTTTTTTGAGAAATTTTGCAAAAAAAATAGAATTGTTTTATTTTAATCCCAATTGGTTGCAATGAGTTTCTTTTCACTCAAATAATGATTGAAATAAAAAAAAAGAGTGAAAAATAATGAAAAAATCAAAAAATTCAAAAAAATGAAAATTTACTAAAGGTCATTTTCGCACCAAATTTTGCCTATAACTCGGTCGGTATTAAACGGATCGCCAATCTTTAACCTGTGGTCGATAGATGGCATCAATGGCTACATTTTCTTCTTGGACGGCCATGCCCTCAGATGTCTGTGCCAGAAGTTATTCGAGGAACCAAGTTCCTTACCCTGTTTGAGAAAATGTAAAATTTTTCTCATTTTTGCACCAACTTTTGCCTATAACTCGGTCGGTATCCAACGGATCGCCAATCTTTAACTTGTGGTCGATAGATGGCACCAATGGCTACATTTTCTTCTTGAACGGCCATACCGTCAGATGTCTGTGCCAGAAGTTATTCAGGGAACCAAGTTCCTTACCCTGTTTTTGAACAATTTAGCAAAATTGAAAAATGTGATATATTTTAATGGGAATTTGTTGCAATATGTTTCTTTTCACTCAAATAATGCTTTAAACTAAAAAAAGAATAAAAAATCGAAAAAAAAATTTCAAAAAAATTTCAACTCGAAAATTTCATAAGGCTTACCCCTTACGTTTTTTTTGAGAAATTTTGCAAAAAAAATAGAATTGTTTTATTTTAATCCCAATTGGTTGCAATGAGTTTCTTTTCACTCAAATAATGATTGAAATAAAAAAAGAGTGAAAAATAATGAAAAAATCTAAAAATTCAAAAAAATGAAAATTTACTAAAGGTCATTTTCGCACCAAATTTTGCCCATAACTCGGTCGGTATTAAACGGATCGCCAATCTTTAACCTGTGGTCGATAGATGGCATCAATGGCTACATTTTCTTCTTGGACGGCCATGCCCTCAAATGTCTGTGCCAGAAGTTATTCGAGGAACCAAGTTCCTTACCCTGTTTGAGAAAATGTAAAATTTTTCTCATTTTTGCACCTACTTTTGCCTATAACTCGGTCGGTATGCAACGGATCGCCCATCTTTAACTTGTGGTCGATAGATGGCACCAATGGCTACATTTTCTTCTTGAACGGCCATACCGTCAGATGTCTGTGCCAGAAGTTATTCAGGGAACCAAGTTCCTTACCCTGTTTTTGAACAATTTAGCAAAATTGGAAAATGTGATATATTTTAATGGGAATTTGTTGCAATATGTTTCTTTTCACTCAAATAATGCTTTAAACTAAAAAAAGAATAAAAAATCAAAAAAAAATTTCTAAAAAATTTCAACTCGAAAATTTCATAAGGCTTACCCCTTACGTTTTTTTTGAGAAATTTTGCAAAAAAAATAGAATTGTTTTATTTTAATCCCAATTGGTTGCAATGAGTTTCTTTTCACTCAAATAATGATTGAAATAAAAAAAAGAGTGAAAAATAATGAAAAAATCAAAAAATTCAAAAAAATGAAAATTTACTAAAGGTCATTTTCGCACCAAATTTTGCCTATAACTCGGTCGGTATTAAACGGATCGCCAATCTTTAAACTGTGGTCGATAGATGGCATCAATGGCTACATTTTCTTCTTGGACGGCCATGCCTTCAGATGTCTGTGCCAGAAGTTATTCGAGGAACCAAGTTCCTTACCCTGTTTGAAAAAATGTAAAATTTTTCTCATTTTTGCACCTACTTTTGCCTATAACTCGGTCGGTATGCAACGGATCGCCCATCTTTAACTTGTGGTCGATAGATGGCACCAATGGCTACATTTTCTTCTTGAACGGCCATACCGTCAGATGTCTGTGCCAGAAGTTATTCAGGGAACCAAGTTCCTTACCCTGTTTTTGAACAATTTAGCAAAATTGAAAAATGTGATATATTTTAATGGGAATTTGTTGCAATATGTTTCTTTTCACTCAAATAATGCTTTAAACTAAAAAAAGAATAAAAAATCGAAAAAAAAATTTCTAAAAAATTTCAACTCGAAAATTTCATAAGGCTTACCCCTTACGTTTTTTTTGAGAAATTTTGCAAAAAAAATAGAATTGTTTTATTTTAATCCCAATTGGTTGCAATGAGTTTCTTTTCACTCAAATAATGATTGAAATAAAAAAAAGAGTGAAAAATAATGAAAAAATCTAAAAATTCAAAAAAATGAAAATTTACTAAAGGTCATTTTCGCACCAAATTTTGCCCATAACTCGGTCGGTATTAAACGGATCGCCAATCTTTAAACTGTGGTCGATAGATGGCATCAATGGCTACATTTTCTTCTTGGACGGCCATGCCCTCAAATGTCTGTGCCAGAAGTTATTCGAGGAATCAAGTTCCTTACCCTGTTTGAGAAAATGTAAAATTTTTCTCATTTTTGCACCTACTTTTGCCTATAACTCGGTCGGTATGCAACGGATCGCCCATCTTTAACTTGTGGTCGATAGATGGCACCAATGGCTACATTTTCTTCTTGAACGGCCATACCGTCAGATGTCTGTGCCAGAAGTTATTCAGGGAACCAAGTTCCTTACCCTGTTTTTGAACAATTTAGCAAAATTGGAAAATGTGATATATTTTAATGGGAATTTGTTGCAATATGTTTCTTTTCACTCAAATAATGCTTTAAACTAAAAAAAGAATAAAAAATCAAAAAAAAATTTCTAAAAAATTTCAACTCGAAAATTTCATAAGGCTTACCCCTTACGTTTTTTTTGAGAAATTTTGCAAAAAAAATAGAATTGTTTTATTTTAATCCCAATTGGTTGCAATGAGTTTCTTTTCACTCAAATAATGATTGAAATAAAAAAAAGAGTGAAAAATAATGAAAAAATCTAAAAATTCAAAAAAATGAAAATTTACTAAAGGTCATTTTCGCACCAAATTTTGCCTATAACTCGGTCGGTATTAAACGGATCGCCAATCTTTAAACTGTGGTCGATAGATGGCATTAATGGCTACATTTTCTTCTTGGACGGCCATGCCCTCAGATGTCTGTGCCAGAAGTTATTCGAGGAACCAAGTTCCTTACCCTGTTTGAAAAAATGTAAAATTTTTCTCATTTTTGCACCTACTTTTGCCTATAACTCGGTCGGTATGCAACGGATCGCCCATCTTTAACTTGTGGTCGATAGATGGCACCAATGGCTACATTTTCTTCTTGAACGGCCATACCGTCAGATGTCTGTGCCAGAAGTTATTCAGGGAACCAAGTTCCTTACCCTGTTTTTGAACAATTTAGCAAAATTGAAAAATGTGATATATTTTAATGGGAATTTGTTGCAATATGTTTCTTTTCACTCAAATAATGCTTTAAACTAAAAAAAGAATAAAAAATCGAAAAAAAAATTTCTAAAAAATTTCAACTCGAAAATTTCATAAGGCTTACCCCTTACGTTTTTTTTGAGAAATTTTGCAAAAAAAATAGAATTGTTTTATTTTAATCCCAATTGGTTGCAATGAGTTTCTTTTCACTCAAATAATGGTACTCATCGCGAAGCAATCTTTCCACCAGTGGAATAACATATCGACCAATAACTTGACTGTCATGGCGGATTGCTATCGCAACGCATCACATTTTTCAACCCGTAAAACGGTGGGAACAATAGTCATGGCAACCGTACAAATCGTAAGGAAAACGTCGAGCAGTAGATAAAAAAATGGCGAATTTGTATCGGGAATGAAATATTTTTTCCACTGCGATCGAAATAAATATCTACTGCTTCGACCCAGTAGATACACAGTGGAAAACTCATTTCACGTGGAGATTCGAGAGTTCAGCTCTTTTTAGTTGTGTTTTAATAGAGTTGTTTTAATAGAATTATTTATGTGCCATGCTATTGGAAGCATGAAAATTTCAACGTAATTAATTAAATTTATATTTAATTAAAAAAATATGTTATACTCATAAAGCGACCACGGGTAGATTTTGCTGCTAAAATAAACAAAAAATTGTTCACAGGTTTGTTTAACATTTTAATAGTCAAGGAAATGAGTATGTTCCAACGATAAGGTCAGTTGTTTCACCATTCATTCTAAGCGACTACCGAAGGTTCACAGGCAAAAGCGGGTTTTCGTACAAGCGGACCAAGCGGCAGCGTGGGACCCCCGTCTTGAAGAATCCTCGAGCTCAAGTATCAAACGAATTGGTTCAGAGCGATAACTGAGAAGATGCTTGGGGATGCGTATGTCATCGTATTTTTTTGGGGGAGGGAGGAGAGAGTTGATGCCTCAAAAAAATACTCCTCTCGCCCGGTCAGCACTTTTGAAATTAGTTCACTACGCGGTCAGTATTGCCAAAATTTGGCTTCTCGCGAACGGATATAGTCGACGAATGCCAAATAAATCTCGTTGATTTAAATTTATCAACAGTGCTACCATCTTCAGTTTTGGGGCTCGAACTACCATTCAGCTTTGGGCCTCCGAGAAGCTTGGTCCGCAACTGTTCACAGGCACAATGCCTATTTATTGCGCCGTATACGATGATTGAAGCGAGTCTAGCCGTTTGCGCATTTGCCTACGGTGTCCTGCCAGATTTTTCCCAAGATTATCACTATCACTCATGAAAAATAAAACATTTAACTGATTTTAATGCACTTTTCCGAATCATTACACGTTTTCTTTAACCAACTAGCGTCGTAAAATGTAAACATGTATAATTGCAAACTCTAGATTTCACAACTAGCGTAGCTACTAGATGGGTAGATACATATTGGTTGCTTTGATTTTATCGACCCGAAAGTGAAAAGCGTTCGCGATGCCATTTCGAGTAGATAAAGTTATTGGTCGATATAGTAAAACCAGTGGAATTGATTCCACTGTTTTTAACGACTGCTTTGCCGATACCAGCCAATGATTGAAATAAAAAAAAGAGTGAAAAATAATGAAAAAATCTAAAAATTCAAAAAAATGAAAATTTACTAAAGGTCATTTTCGCACCAAATTTTGCCTATAACTCGGTCGGTATTAAACGGATCGCCAATCTTTAACCTGTGGTCGATAGATGGCATCAATGGCTACATTTTCTTCTTGGACGGCCATGCCCTCAGATGTCTGTGCCAGAAGTTATTCGAGGAACCAAGTTCCTTACCCTGTTTGAGAAAATGTAAAATTTTTCTCATTTTTGCACCAACTTTTGCCTATAACTCGGTCGGTATCCAACGGATCGCCAATCTTTAACTTGTGGTCGATAGATGGCACCAATGGCTACATTTTCTTCTTGAACGGCCATACCGTCAGATGTCTGTGCCAGAAGTTATTCAGGGAACCAAGTTCCTTACCCTGTTTTTGAACAATTTAGCAAAATTGGAAAATGTGATATATTTTAATGGGAATTTGTTGCAATATGTTTCTTTTCACTCAAATAATGCTTTAAACTAAAAAAAGAATAAAAAATCAAAAAAAAATTTCTAAAAAATTTCAACTCGAAAATTTCATAAGGCTTACCCCTTACGTTTTTTTTGAGAAATTTTGCAAAAAAAATAGAATTGTTTTATTTTAATCCCAATTGGTTGCAATGAGTTTCTTTTCACTCAAATAATGATTGAAATAAAAAAAAGAGTGAAAAATAATGAAAAAATCAAAAAATTCAAAAAAATGAAAATTTACTAAAGGTCATTTTCGCACCAAATTTTGCCTATAACTCGGTCGGTATCCAACGGATCGCCAATCTTTAACCTGTGGTCGATAGATGGCATCAATGGCTACATTTTCTTCTTGGACGGCCATGCCCTCAGATGTCTGTGCCAGAAGTTATTCGAGGAACCAAGTTCCTTACCCTGTTTGAGAAAATGTAAAATTTTTCTCATTTTTGCACCTACTTTTGCCTATAACTCGGTCGGTATCCAACGGATCGCCCATCTTTAACTTGTGGTCGATAGATGGCACCAATGGCTACATTTTCTTCTTGAACGGCCATACCGTCAGATGTCTGTGCCAGAAGTTATTCAGGGAACCAAGTTCCTTACCCTGTTTTTGAACAATTTAGCAAAATTGAAAAATGTGATATATTTTAATGGGAATTTGTTGCAATATGTTTCTTTTCACTCAAATAATGCTTTAAACTAAAAAAAGAATAAAAAATCGAAAAAAAAATTTCTAAAAAATTTCAACTCGAAAATTTCATAAGGCTTACCCCTTACGTTTTTTTTGAGAAATTTTGCAAAAAAAATAGAATTGTTTTATTTTAATCCCAATTGGTTGCAATGAGTTTCTTTTCACTCAAATAATGATTGAAATAAAAAAAAGAGTGAAAAATAATGAAAAAATCTAAAAATTCAAAAAAATGAAAATTTACTAAAGGTCATTTTCGCACCAAATTTTGCCTATAACTCGGTCGGTATTAAACGGATCGCCAATCTTTAAACTGTGGTCGATAGATGGCATCAATGGCTACATTTTCTTCTTGGACGGCCATGCCCTCAGATGTCTGTGCCAGAAGTTATTCGAGGAACCAAGTTCCTTACCCTGTTTGAGAAAATGTAAAATTTTTCTCATTTTTGCACCAACTTTTGCCTATAACTCGGTCGGTGTCCAACGGATCGCCAATCTTTAACTTGTGGTCGATAGATGGCACCAATGGCTACATTTTCTTCTTGAACGGCCATACCGTCAGATGTCTGTGCCAGAAGTTATTCAGGGAACCAAGTTCCTTACCCTGTTTTTGAACAATTTAGCAAAATTGAAAAATGTGATATATTTTAATGGGAATTTGTTGCAATATGTTTCTTTTCACTCAAATAATGCTTTAAACTAAAAAAAGAATAAAAAATCAAAAAAAAAATTTCTAAAAAATTTCAACTCGAAAATTTCATAAGGCTTACCCCTTACGTTTTTTTGAGAAATTTTGCAAAAAAAATAGAATTGTTTTATTTTAATCCCAATTGGTTGCAATGAGTTTCTTTTCACTCAAATAATGATTGAAATAAAAAAAAGAGTGAAAAATAATGAAAAAACCAAAAAATTCAAAAAAATGAAAATTTACTAAAGGTCATTTTCGCACCAAATTTTGCCTATAACTCGGTCGGTATTAAACGGATCGCCAATCTTTAAACTGTGGTCGATAGATGGCATCAATGGCTACATTTTCTTCTTGGACGGCCATGCCCTCAGATGTCTGTGCCAGAAGTTATTCGAGGAACCAAGTTCCTTACCCTGTTTGAAAAAATGTAAAATTTTTCTCATTTTTGCACCTACTTTTGCCTATAACTCGGTCGGTATGCAACGGATCGCCCATCTTTAACTTGTGGTCGATAGATGGCACCAATGGCTACATTTTCTTCTTGAACGGCCATACCGTCAGATGTCTGTGCCAGAAGTTATTCAGGGAACCAAGTTCCTTACCCTGTTTTTGAACAATTTAGCAAAATTGGAAAATGTGATATATTTTAATGGGAATTTGTTGCAATATGTTTCTTTTCACTCAAATAATGCTTTAAACTAAAAAAAGAATAAAAAATCGAAAAAAAAATTTTAAAAAAATTTCAACTCGAAAATTTCATAAGGCTTACCCCTTACGTTTTTTTTGAGAAATTTTGCAAAAAAAATAGAATTGTTTTATTTTAATCCCAATTGGTTGCAATGAGTTTCTTTTCACTCAAATAATGATTGAAATAAAAAAAAGAGTGAAAAATAATGAAAAAATCAAAAAATTCAAAAAAATGAAAATTTACTAAGGGTCATTTTTGCACCAAATTTTGCCTATAACTCGGTCGGTATTAAACGGATCGCCAATCTTTAACCTGTGGTCGATAGATGGCATCAATGGCTACATTTTCTTCTTGGGCGACCATGCCCTCAGATGTCTGTGCCAGAAGTTATTCGAGGAACCAAGTTCCTTACCCTGTTTGAAAAAATGTAAAATTTTTCTCATTTTTGCACCTACTTTTGCCTATAACTCGGTCGGTATGCAACGGATCGCCCATCTTTAACTTGTGGTCGATAGATGGCACCAATGGCTACATTTTCTTCTTGAACGGCCATACCGTCAGATGTCTGTGCCAGAAGTTATTCAGGGAACCAAGTTCCTTACCCTGTTTTTGAACAATTTAGCAAAATTGGAAAATGTGATATATTTTAATGGGAATTTGTTGCAATATGTTTCTTTTCACTCAAATAATGCTTTAAACTAAAAAAAGAATAAAAAATCGAAAAAAAAATTTTAAAAAAATTTCAACTCGAAAATTTCATAAGGCTTTACCCCTTACGTTTTTTTTTGAGAAATTTTGCAAAAAAAATAGAATTGTTTTATTTTAATCCCAATTGGTTGCAATGAGTTTCTTTTCACTCAAATAATGATTGAAATAAAAAAAAGAGTGAAAAATAATGAAAAAATCTAAAAATTCAAAAAAATGAAAATTTACTAAAGGTCATTTTCGCACCAAATTTTGCCTATAACTCGGTCGGTATGCAACGGATCGCCCATCTTTAACTTGTGGTCGATAGATGGCACCAATGGCTACATTTTCTTCTTGAACGGCCATACCGTCAGATGTCTGTGCCAGAAGTTATTCAGGGAACCAAGTTCCTTACCCTGTTTTTGAACAATTTAGCAAAATTGGAAAATGTGATATATTTTAATGGGAATTTGTTGCAATATGTTTCTTTTCACTCAAATAATGCTTTAAACTAAAAAAAGAATAAAAAATCGAAAAAAAAATTTTAAAAAAATTTCAACTCGAAAATTTCATAAGGCTTTACCCCTTACGTTTTTTTTGAGAAATTTTGCAAAAAAAATAGAATTGTTTTATTTTAATCCCAATTGGTTGCAATGAGTTTCTTTTCACTCAAATAATGATTGAAATAAAAAAAAGAGTGAAAAATAATGAAAAAATCTAAAAATTCAAAAAAATGAAAATTTACTAAAGGTCATTTTCGCACCAAGTTTTGCCTATAACTCGGTCGGTATCCAACGGATCGCCAATCTTTAACCTGTGGTCGATAGATGGCATCAATGGCTACATTTTCTTCTTGGACAGCCATGCCCTGAGATGTCTGTGCCAGAAGTTATTCGAGGAACCAAGTTCCTTACCCTGTTTGAGAAAATGTAAAATTTTTCTCATTTTTGCACCAACTTTTGCCTATAACTCGGTCGGTATCCAATGGATCGCCAATCTTTAACTTGTGGTCGATAGATGGCACCAATGGCTACATTTTCTTCTTGAACGGCCATACCGTCAGATGTCTGTGCCAGAAGTTATTCAAGGAACCAAGTTCCTTACCCTGTTTTTGAACAATTTAGCAAAATTGGAAAATGTGATATATTTTAATGGGAATTTGTTGCAATATGTTTCTTTTCACTCAAATAATGCTTTAAACTAAAAAAAGAATAAAAAATCGAAAAAAAAATTTCTAAAAAATTTCAACTCGAAAATTTCATAAGGCTTACCCCTTACGATTTTTTTGGAAAATTTTGCAAAAAAATTAAATTGATTTATTTTAATGCCAATTGGTTGCAATGTGTTTCTTTTCACTCAAGTAATGCTTTAAATTAAAAAAAGAGTGAAAAATAATAAAAAAATCAAAAAATTCAAAAAAATAAACATTTACTAAGGCTCATTTTGCTCCAAACTTTGCCTATAACTCGGTCGGTATCCAACGGATTGCCAATCTTTAACCTGTGGTCGATAGATGGCACCAATGGCTACATTTTCTTCTTAGACAGCCATGCTCTCAGGTGTCCGTGCCGGAAGTTATTCGAGAAACCAAGTTCCTTACCCTGTTTGAGAAAATGTAAAATTTTCCTCATTTTTGCACCAAGTTTTGCCTATAACTCGGTCGGCATCCAACGGATCGCCAATCTTTAACCTGCGGTCGATAGATGGCACCAATGGCTACATTTTCTTCTTGGACAGCCATGCTCTCAGGTGTCCGTGCCGGAAGTTATTCGAGGAACCAAGTTCCTTAACCTGTTTGAAAAAGTATAACATTTTCCTCATTTTTGAGCGATTCAGCAAAATTTAAAAAAATGATTTATTTTAATGCGAATTTGTTGCAATGTGTTTCTTTTCACTCAAACAATGCTTTAAACTCAAAAAATAATAAAAAATCAGAAAAAAATTTTAAAAAAGTTTTCAACTCGAAAATTTCATAAGGCTTACGTTTTTTTTGGGAAATTTTGCAAAAAAAAATTAAATTGATTTATTTTAATGCCAATTGGTTAAAATAAGTATCTTTTCACTCAAATAATGCTTTCAATGAAAAAACAATAAAAAATTTTAATATATTTTCTTCACAGCATGGTACAACCTGATCAGAAGAAACTTCGATGACAACCATTCTGACATGTTTATGTCTTCACCTTGATCGAAATTTTCTTGATATCTATTCGCAGGAGAAAATTTGGTTCGTGTTTCGTGATTGATACATTTTTATACATTAATGCATTTATATTTATATTTTGTCGTACTTTTCACGTAATAAAGTAAAAGTGGAATACAGCAAGTGGAACAGCAAGAACAGTTTCATTAATTGAGCGATTTATACAACGTTTCGATAGGCTGGTGTTTGTCCGTGCTCTTGCAGTATCGATAGCTGGAGAACGTATATAAAGACGCCGTGGGCCTTGTGGCTGGGAGCATATCAAAACAATTTACCGAGGCGAATGTACCAAATGCTCAGTCTCTATCTGCATAACAATAAACAAACAACCAGAGCATACCGACCGACAAGTGTTTTTACTTATCGTAGTGCAATTTTGCGGAATTCTTCAAAGTAGGTCATCGTGGTGAAGTGTGATGCTGTTGCACTAACGTTGAAACATTTCCACATTCAACCTGTGCCAAAAAGTGCGTGCGAACAATTATTGACGGTACCGTGTGGTTTGCTGCGTATCTGTAGAAAAGCGTATTGAAAATCGCGTAAAATGAAAGCCATCACGGTAAACTGTGCTACGGGTGCTTCCGTTCCCTCCATCGTAAGTGGCCGTGTGCGACAACGCCATCGCCGGGAATGTGAAAACGATCCGGAAATTCAAGTGTATCTTGCGAAGCTAAAGGATCTGGTACCATTCATGGACAAAACGAACCGCAAAGTGTCCAAGCTTGAGGTGATACAAAATGTTATCGACTACATCTGTGAACTGCAGAATACGCTAGCTGATGCAGACGTTTCTACGACTGCTGATTCCCGGGATGCTGCTGTAAATAAGACTAGTAACACCTGTGAATAGGATACGAGACCACCTCGCCAACAACAGTGAAAAAAGAGGTAAATATAAATTCAAGAACACAGTTTTACACTAACCCGAAAGAGCCCGAAGAAACAAAATGCGATCCCAAAAACGAAAAAAAAGGATAATACGGTTTACATTGTTTCGCTAGTGTGGTTTTCAATGTCAAATGTTTACAACAAAGCTTTTTCTGTTTGTTCAATTTACTCTACAGATCAATTGGTGGTACGATGTCATCATGTTATCCAGCTGTAACATGCCGCAGACGGAGCAATCTTCGATATTGTGCAATAAGGGGCAAAATATGCAAGAAGAATAATTAAACAAATCTCAGTAGATGGCCGAATGACTGGGGGGGGGGCCGAATGGGTATGATACGTTTATCATTACGCGGGCGGGCGGTTTAAATTGCCAGCACATAATAGCATTAGGTTTGTGTTTTAGTAAGTCTATCCTTGAAACAAGCATACATACATGAACAAATTTGTAGGTAAGAACATACCAGGAATGTAGGAAGCGTACACTGAAGGAACATCCATGTAACTAACCTCATACAAATATGCTGTGATCAGTAGAAATATGTGTTGTTTGTGTTTGATCGTATACTTATGTTGAGCATGGAACACAAACGCACGCACTATTTCAACGAATTTACAATATGTTTCACTCAATCGATTCACATCTACATCTCCTGGGAACTACAACAACAGTATTTACAGCAAACTTTATTCGCATACGCATTTTGGAAACTTGTACCGACTGCATAATGCATAATGCATATATATATGCTGCAGGTGCAAAGGGAAAATCCCTAAAAACCCTAATTGGCCTAAGGAGCACTGTGTAGAGTAAAAACATAAAAGAGAGATTTATGTGATGATTAAATAAATTTCATTTTAGCATATAATTGAACCTTAGTTATTACTACACAATGCATAAAACCGATCAACAGTAAACATTCATCACTTAGAAATTCTTACTATTTTATTGTATCATCTCTATTAACTAGAGTCTAATAAATAACATGCAAAACGTACACTATTTATGTAGACTATTTACTGTGGAATGTAACAATGAAAGAAGCAAAAAGGTTTTTCAACAATTGCATTTATCATATCAAAATAATCAATGATGAGCTCTGTAAAGTACGCACAAAAAAGGATCACCTTAAAAGAGTACTATAGCGGTAGATATTCAGCCGTAGGCCGTGTCTCTTACACACCTGCCACTTGGCCAATACTTCAAAGAGGTCGTAATGCCCTGATAAGAAAGTGAGTAAACACCTGGCTGGAGCAAACATGGGTTGGATTTGTAAGAATGAGTAGCAAATGACATAGAGCATGTGCAGAGATATGGGTACAGGTACACCTGCACTGTTCCGGTCGAGTAGAAATATCTCACTTTTTTATATAGGTTACATGACGCATGCATTCTGAAACAACGTACCACACACCTTTAAGTGTAAGAGTACTCAACGCGTTCGTTATCTATCGCCTTTCGTTTTTTTTTTTTGGTACCACTTGCACTAACCACCAAACCACAGCCATAGATAACAGCCCGGCATGCTCTATCACGGAACAACAAAGTCCAATCGATTGATCACCGGCTGCGAAAGGTATGTTTTGTGTTTCACGGGAAACGGAAGGCTGTCCTGGCCAGGTGTGTCAATATCGTCGTAGCATTTTGGGCTAACGATGACACAGTACACGTGCACCTGACGCGCAGTACTTTATTACCAGTAATCGTTTGGCCGGTTGTCGGTTGTTGTCTATCAGTGACCCGGTATCAGCTTAGTGCAAGTGAACCTATTGCTGTACCTTTATCTAACCGGTGCTGGTCAATTAATACCAGGTAAGCCCTCACTCACAATCTTGATTGTAGAATTGTCCAGGGATTCTTCGCAAATGTACTTAAACCCGATAACAGCGAGTGTGCGTGTGTGGCACGGAATGTACGCTTCATCAGCCAAACACCTGGATGCACTTAGCAATCGGGAACTTGCCTTCAACTTTACGGTTACACCACAAGCGGACACGACGGCAGATGTTTATCTGAAGAAAAAAGCATATGATGTTGTCACAGCTATAACGTGTGACATAGAATCCGTGCCAGATGGAAGCATTTTTTTATACATATTAAACATTTATTATCCTTTTTCCGTATTAAAGTGACCTCATCAATTAGTTTCAACTTTGTAGGGTGCTACAATTTTCCTCGGACTTAAGTTATCCTGGTGCACATTCGTTAAATACCGCGTTCCGTATGGGCGTATGGTGAAGTAATAGAAAATTTCCACAAAAGACAGTAAGCTTGCTCCGACAAATAGTCCAGTTGTGCCCCCGACAGATACTAGATTCATGAGTAGGAAATAAAGCATGAAATCATCCACGAAAGTGCTCGTTGTACTTACCAACTAAATCGAGCCTTCCACGGACCACGTTCCGCTTGTAGCGCTCCGTTGGTAAAGCGGACAGCTGTATCTCTATTGTCGAGTAGCGGCGATCCGAATCAAATATGCTTTCGCGGGAATCATGCACAATGCCTATGTCCACCTCGGTACACGATGGCAGACAATCGCAGACGACACCTCGGCGTCCTACCGACCATTTGGGTATTACAATGGTAAGATCTTCGTAATGATCATTGAGACAGATCAAACCAGACATGTTGCATTTGACGTAAGGATCTACGGCGATTAGGGAAGTTTAGCGATCAGCGATACAATCAGTACAAGCGGTACACTTACCCGTGTTGGGCATTAGATGGCTTGTGCAGTTGCAAATTTTCAACTGCTTGTCCTTACGGCACTGGACCGAGCATGCACTGTAGCTGTAGTACCGATGCACGTTCAGATTGTTCTCGTCCGGAAAGCGACACTTGCGCTGCGATACGCTAACCTGCTTCGCCTCCGGATCATTCTCAATATCCTTTATCGATATGTGGCGCTTGTAGGCAATGTAGTGATCGACCAGCAGCACGTCCGACTTGGGTGTGATCAAGTTGGGCACCTCCTCTTCACCGATCGTGTACACGTACGCCTCGGTAAGCACCGTAATGGTCAGCTTGCCCGGTCCCGTATGTTTGTTCGATATCATGTTCAGCTTGATCGGATGCTTAGCGCTGGTTTGCAACGAATTGACCGCATAGCAAAGACCCAGCTCGGTTTCCATCGGTTGAAAGTATCGGCAGCAGTCGAACGGTTTATCGTTCCAGTAGCAATCCTCAAGCGTTTCCATGCACGTACTCCGCACCAGATCTGCGTACGCGGTAAAGTTGTCGAAAAAGCAGTTCTCCGCCATATCGTCACCGGCACATTCGTTCACCGTATGGTACGATTCGCCCCGAAAGTATCCAATCTCGTTCAAAACCTCTTCCATCGCGAAATCGTGATCTTCACCCCAAAGTCTAACGAAGAAAAAAAAAACCATCAATCGGTGGTGCGAAGAGACCATATTCACAATGCTTACCTATCGGCAATTGCCTGAATGCGTTCCATATTGCGCATTTCGCACACGACAATCGAAGGAAAGCGTGTGTTCCAATCGCGATAGCTTGTTTCCACCACGAACGATATGGCACTGGTTTGGAATGCTTCCAGCGAGGCATCAATGAGAAATGCGGAACCAACCCAGGATATAATAACACACACTATCCAGAATATGCTAAAGCAAAGAAACAATATTGTCACAAAATGGGCATGATTTAAATGCTTCAACTAAGTATTTGTACGATGCAATGTACCGTTCTGTTGCATGGTAGGAATCATCCGCAATAAATTTCACACCATGAAACGTGGAGTTTATGAGATATTCTTTTACAATGTCCATAAACCTCATATTCGACTCGTACACTCGTAGAACCGGTGCGATCACGATCAAGTTAGAAACTAAAAGCATTTCTTTCGACATCAAAGGTATCTCAAGTACTGATTCAGATATTGGAAATTACGTCTCGATAAAGATCTCTCACAGTGTAACTGAGGGATATTGATTTTATCATGCGAAGTACTCATGTACAATTGTATCCTAATTTATTCATGTGTTCCTTTTTGGTGTAACAAAGGTATGGACTCATACCCGTTTGGAATTGATCCATTGTTGAATTTAACCTAATTAATGGACAAACTTATCAACCAGCTCAGTAAGCATTTCGGACATTCGGCTTCTATACGTAGCTGCTTCCTCGAATGCTCCCAGACAAATACGCTGTTTGCCACTGTCGCGCAAAAAACTATCGAAACTCTCCGAAGAATTAAGCATGCTTTTAGCAGCCTGCTTGGGCAACAGTGTAATGTGACCGAACAGCAACGATTCGATAAGTCCGGCCAGTGCAAAATGCTCACAGGCAGCATCATATTCCGCGCGCGGTATGATCATTTCCACACGCATGCCATTGCAGCCGGACTCTAGCAGATCACCCAGAGTTTGGTAGTAAATGTTGAGCAATGTTTGCAAATGCTGCCGGCGAAAGTCACGAGAACTGCAAAGCATTATTAGCGTCCAAACATCCAACACGGGTGGAGCGTACCGGGCCAACTGGAAGTCAACAAGTTTCGCCTCGACAGGGGTTAGCTTCATCGAGCTGGTGTTTGCTAAAATACACAAATACTAAAAATTAATATCTTTGGTACGTATTGCATCCCGCTTGAAGTGAAACGACGGATGGAATAATCGTCTCTCGCGATGTCGCCGTAAACGGTGAAGAACTAGCCGCAGTGCACTACTCTCAAACCTGAAGGATATATCGATCAACTAAATCCGATAGCATGTCCGTCATGAAATTTCGATAATCTTCGTACTGCGCCCAGGCTTCGAGACACACATCCATCTTGGCGGAGCGTGACTGGCTGCCCACAGTGCCCGGTAGTCGATGTTCTTCGCGGCATCGAGCCACTAGCTCCATCGGTAGCATCGTAACATGCCGATACAGGACACTGTCGATCAATCCAGCGAGTTGATACTGATCGCACGAATCCCGATAGGATGGAAACCCGTGCGAAAAGATTTCCCGCACGTCCCGATGAAACCAGTCCAGCTCAACCTGCAGTGCCTCGTAATACCCGTCCAGCAGCTCGTCGAGATGCCGTTCCCGAAATGTGCGTGTCGTCGTCGAGGTAAGGAACGATAAAATATCGTAGGCAGGCGGAGCGTAGCGAGCAATTTGGAAGTCGATCAGTATGCAACTCGATGGACGGGCAGCACCCGGTGCGGACCAATTGCCCAAATTGAGCACCTCGCAGGGATTTGGCTTTTTGATAGAGGAACGCTTCCGACCGCGGCGCTCACCGTTCGTACCCATCATTAGCTGGCTGCTGCTGTTCGCAGTGTCCGCGGTAGCATTTTTCTCCGCCTCTTGCTGATCCTCGCGATCCGACGTTGCTTTGCGTCCTTCGGCTGGATGCCCTTATCATGGAGATGTGACGTGAAAAGCATACAAAATTAGCTCGCAGAACGATAACAAGCGGGGGCGCTATAAATCTGCTTGCGGATCCCACCCTAGTACCTTCTTCATTGATGCCACCGTCTACGCTCGTCGGTATCATCTCGTATCGGAACATTACGTTGTTACACCACAGATCGCCATGATTTAACACGTTGCGGAAGACCGCCGAAGGTTTAGCGAAGTCGTAAATCTTGCGTACCACAGCGGGGACTTTTTCCAATATCTCGTCCAGCTTATCGGAGCGGGCGTACTTATCAATTTTCTTGATCATCTCGCACAGCACCTGTATGGCATTTTCGAGATTAATCTTCCGCACATGATCGTCATCGTCCACGTACGCATTCTCGTTCAGATATCCGGCGAACAGTTTCGGTATCGGTGTTTTCGACCGTTCCTCCAGGATGAGCGACGAGGCGTGCAGTTTTGCAATGGCCTGCAGTGCCACCTTCAAGTGGTCGAAATCGAGCAGATTCTTCGTATTTTCCACTATGCTATAGCCTTCCGATTTTAAGTTCTCGAACACTATCATTCGCTCGCCTTTGGTAAAGTAGGCGGTTGGGACGAACGGTCGCGTACCGATCATCACATCCTGCAGCCGTGGAATGACGTGCTTGTACAGCAAAATTTCCTTCCGAAAGCAACCCATCTCCTTGATGTAGTCCGCCAACTTGGGCACATGTTCGGGGATAACTTTTACGAAAAAACTTATATACTCTTCCTCGGCATACTTTTCCTCCTCTTCCGGTGTGTAGTGAACCATTTTTTCGCGCAGATTCACATCGAGCAGATAATGATCACCCAAATAGCCGACCGGTTCCTCGCACAGCCGTTGCACTTGGTACGAAACGAGCCGAAACTTTCCATTGACACGATTCCTTTTGTCCTGTATATAGCACTTCACACACTCCACTATATCACTCTCAACTAGGCCGATCGTTTCGGGATTCATTGAACAGACGGGAACTGCTTCTGGTGCCACCAAACACTGTACAATGGTAGTATACGCAACTGTACACAGCAGCTGTACTTTTATACAAGAGCATAGTTTCGTATGCAATAAAGATAAGCAATGCAAATACGGTGGCCCATCTGCGGGTGGAGATCTTGGCGACACAAATACTATGGTTTTATACCGCGTCTGCTTTGAATTAAAATCTAACTCTGTACTTCAGAAATTAAATCAATTCCAAACTCAAGGTATTGTACACAAGAATTCTTCTGTTCTTCTAATGCAATCGATCCGGTCCCTGTGACATAGACTTTGTTTAAGACTACCGAAGGTGTTCGAGTGGAAAATATCCAGAAAGGAAGGACAACGGAGGATCCATCATAAGGACAACCTTTTGGAGTTGTGGGTGCGATTAGCTCACTATCGTACTATCGTAAAAAAAACTCTTGGACGACCAAGCTCCACAGAGGAAGGTCCATAGTCCATAGTGTTTTTAGCATCTGATAAGTAAGCATTCTTCAATGGCTCCACAACCTTGGCAATAGCTTGTGATTTAAATTACCCTTAGGAAAGCCCTTTTACATGGTGTTGAGGATTACTACTTACCTCCCTTTCCGATAGCTGAGGCACAGCTGTCCAGTACTACTGTTTCAACATTTCGGATGCTAACGGACTACATCCATGGTAATGAAAGTTTCCTTTGTTGAATTGAAGATTAGTTTATTCTCCAGTCACTGGACAGAAGAAGGTGTACAACTATCGATCGGGTTCGAAACTCGCTGAAAGCATCATTCGTTTAGAAACACTATCGGCTCGTTGCAGATGAGATTAACACCACCCGCATCTATGTTTTCCAACATGATTGGATTCGAATTGATTTGATAGCATATTTCATTTAATATTTCTTCATTTACTGCCTTATCACCAAAGTCTGGCTGTAATACGGTGCTCATCGTCTCACTGCCCATGGCAGCGAAGCCGCTTTTGTTCGCGCCCGCTTGCACGTCTCGCTTTGGATGGTGTTTGTTTACGTGCGCTTGAAGCCGGGATGGGGATGTGTACGCCATTTCGCAGTAGGTGCACCGAAACGGTTTGCCAAAGTGTTGATAAGTGTGTACCTTCAGCTGCTGCTTCTGACGGAAGCTCCGTTCACAATGATTACATTTATGCGGCTTCTCGTTGCTATGAATCAGCTCGTGATCGTTCAGGTGGGCCATGGTAGTGAACTTTTTCGAACACACTGTACACGTGTGTTTACGTTTGCTTTCCGGCAATTCGTGTTCTTCGAGGTGTTTCCGCAAGAAGCTACCCTTGGCGAATGATTTGCTGCAAAATTTGCATCGATATTTTTTCCCAACATGCAGCACTAGGTGAGTTTTCAGCGAGTTTTCCTTCCCGAACGTACGGTTACATATGTGACAGACGTGACGCCGTACACCAGCATGCAGCACCAGCTTATGGTCGTTTAAGGAAGATTTTCTAGTGAAACTTTTTAAACAAAGATCACACTGAAATGTTGGTTTCGGTTTCTGTTCTGATTGTTTGTCGTTTGTTTCGTGCAATCTTCTTTTCTTAACAGCTTTTGAAAATGTTTTACTTGCTATTTGGTTTTCATTCCTTTGTAAAACTTTCCTATGCATTCTCAGCTCATGATTGTAGCGCGTCGCTTTAGCTACGAATTGCATTTCGCAGTACTGACATTTATAGTTTTTGCTGCTTGAATGGATTTCTTCATGTCTAGTCAACATTTTGCGTGTTTTAAACTGTTTTTGGCAAGTAGCACAAACTAAAATCCTAGCGTCTGCATTTTGAGAGCTTTGCAACTGCTCATCATTAGTGTTTTCTGTACATTCATTAGCCTGTTTAGCTTCTTCATTTGCGGTACTGCTTTGCTCTAAACTGTTGATAATTTTGGCAATATTCGCTTTCGTCTGCAGTTCTTCGTACGCCTTTATGGCTCTCATGCGAAATCGATAGAAATCCTTCAGCATACCTACGCACCGCGAACAGATATCGTCGTACAGCAGTTGAATCTCCGACAACAGCTTTTTCGTTGGAAGCAGTATGAGTTGTGCGTAAAGTTCTCCCAGCTGTATCATGCGGTTGGATGGTTCCGCATCGTTACATTCGTCGGCTCGGAATTCACATTTTGTAGACATTTTAAACGTAACATTTGCTTCTGCTAAGCAACATAAGCAAGTCAACTCCATTCTTGCTTCAATATAAGCAATTTTGTATGATTTTTATCACTTCGAATTTCTGCACTAAACATATCATACCATTTGTTTATTTACCAGGTGTAAACATGTCAAAAATCGACGCAGTAACGAGTGTTTATAATAAAGAGCTTAAAGCGCCACACAAAACATTTCGCGTGGCCGAACATTTGTCTGTTCATAGTTTCAACATATTTAATAGCGACATCTATACGTCAAGTGTTGCATTTGAGCGCCATCTCTTTGTCATTATTTGAAACATTTCTCTGTACTGCTTTTAGCGCCACCTATAGTCAAATACTAATTTTTATAGTACATTTCGTTTTGCCCCTAAAAGAGTATGCAATTCGTGGTACAGAAAGGTTTCACTTAATCAGCCGACAGGTATGCAAACGGATGCGCACCGGGATTAGTGTTACCTCTTTCGTAGTATGTTCTCTTGGTATCAAAAATCAGAAAATCGTTCGTTTTCTTGTTGATTGTTTGCGACAATCGAATTGGATTGGAACTTCATAATGGGTGAAGTTGGACAAAGAAATGCACTGTTTTTAATAACAAAGTTTATAACATAATTTAAAATTAAAGAACACAAAAAACAACGCAACCGAATAAAGCAATGTGGTAAATTATGTGTATAAATTTAGCTCACGTGGTAAAATCGTTTGCTGAAAAATATATTCTCTTTATCTTTGTGTAACATTACTGTAGCCTCATCAAGTTGTGTATATTTGTTTTAATATAAATTCAACAATATCTATATACATTCACACCACATTGCACAATATTTTACATTGTACAGCGAGCATTCCTTAAATAGCTCTGTATAAACCCTTTGATCAATGGAATTTGATCAAAACAATGCATTGTATTGATTGCTAGTGGCTCTTTCATATCACCATCTAATGAATAAAGTGGTTTATTGTTCTAGCACGTACTTGTCAACAATTTGTGTGATCATATCACTTATGCGTGTACGATACTGCTCATACTTTTCGAATCCACGTATGCTAGCCCGCACAAACACGCTGGAATAGGTTTTGCAATCCAAATCCTCATCCTCTGTACTATCATCTCTCTCGTAACAATCCGGCTCCGGTGGCCAGTGAAAGTACATGCAGCTTTCGATCAATCCGGCCAGATGATAGTGTTTGCAGGATTCCAGAAACTTGGATCGTGGCAAAACTTTCTCCACCTCCAGCTGGTTGGTCACCAAATGCGAAGCCAAACTGCTGTAGTACAGATCCTTCCACTGCTCTAGAAGAGGATCTCGGAACCCGCTTAGCGTTGATATCATAATGAGAGCCATCACATCGTACGCCGGTGGTGCGATCCGTGAGAACTGAAAATCCACCAATTTGGCATCGATAGGTTGAACTGAAACAAGCCATGAAATTGTATTAAAAAAGAGATTATTTTCCATGGAACTCTTCACTTAAGGCTCATATCACACTTACCGGTTTTTGTTCCATTTACTTTTGATTCATACTTGAACAGAATGTTGTTACACCACAGATCTCCATGGTTCAGCACGTTGCGGTATACGGTGGATGGTTTGGCAAAGTCATAAATTCGTCGTACTACTAACGGAATACGTTCTAGAATGAGTTCCAACTGATCCGAGCTTCGATACTTATCTATCCGCTTCGCTACTTCACACATAACTTGAATGCAATTCTCAATATTTGTAGTTCGCACGTACGCATCTTGGTTAACGTACACGTTTTCCGCTAGCAGGCATGTTCCACTTCCAGAAAGTTTGGCCGTTACTTCCATTAAGGTGGTTTTCGTGCGCTCCTCGTATATTAACGACATTGCGTGTAATTTTGCGATCGTTCGTAAGGCCATCTCGATGTGAGCCTGGTTTAGTAAGCTTGTCCCTCGGTCAATCATCATGCTGTATCCTTGCTGTTTTAAGTTTTCGAAAACAATCAGCTTCGCTTGTCTTGTAAGATAGGTGTTGGCCACCACATTTCCAATGCCGTGACATTGTTGAGCTAGCTCTGGTAACAGCTTACTGTATACGAAAATTTCCTTCTCGAAACATTTCATCTCGGCTATGTACTCCGCCAACTTTGGATTTTTCTCCGGTAGCATCTTAACGAAGAAAGATTTCTGTTTACTCTCAGCTGCAACCATTGTGTCAGCTTTGGTCGAGGATGTTTCACATTCTTCTTGCTGCCCATTTGTGTGCACCAATTTCTCCTCAACATCCACTGCTAGGATGAAGTGATCTGCCAGATATCCGATGGGTTCTTCGCTGATCCGTTTCAAGCTGTATGAAGCAACTTTCGATGAAGCTTGCAAGCTTCTTCCCATAACTAACTGTACATCCTCATCGGTGATAATATCATCAGCCACACGCTCATCCATCGTTGGTAAATTTTTGTGTCTGTCTTCAATAAACAAAGCCAAACACTGCTGTCCAATAAGCGTTCTTCATAAACGAGCAAACGGCAAGCACTTTTGCAGGTTTTGTTGGTTCCACAATCCGTGACGTAATCACATCAACAAAGTTGCTGAGTCACCATTAAACTGATTCTTTACGATTTTCATTTAAGTGTAGTACTACTGTTGATACGTTTCTTTTAGTGTAAAACCAAACAAATAAGACAAGCACAACACTTTTAACTTGATGTTTGTACGTAAATAAGATTGTAGCACCATCCAGTAAAATGCACCAGTGGCTGAGTTTTTTTTGTTGTTATCACCTATCTGGAAGACTACACATCGGGAAACGTTGTTCTCCAAGCTTCACGATATTTGCCCGTATTTATCCGAAACACTAGTTTGGGAACAAAATTTGCATTCCCTATTCGTTGAAACACTTTATTTCTTTACTGTGTTTGTAACGATACAATACGGTACGGTTTGATATATACGGAATGGTTGTAAATTGCTATAAGCAAAAATTCCTCCTTCTTTCAACCTCCAATTTGACAGATGCAATCAGCTGATTTTGACGTTTGTCGGACATGTCGGAAAATAATTGCTATGTGACCCGGATGAAAATTCAATTTTAAAACGGTAGCCACGTGACTTTACGGGATGTAATGAAAATATTTTCAAATAATCATTTTGGGATATTACACTTACATTTATAATTCCGGCACAAGATCATTATTTACACGCGGACCCAGAAGGCAGGCAATGTTTTGCGCGAATTACTCTTTAAATTGTGATTTGCAGAACATTGCAAAAAGAAAAACTCTTTCCCTTCCTTTAGTTGTTTGGCCTTACAACTGGCACATATTACATAAATAAATAATTCAATTTCAAAAACCTTATCACAAAAACAAACACTTCTCTGCTGCTCTGCTTTACGGCTGAAGTAAGGAAGAGCACGTTGTTGATGATGACTCGTGGTAATTGAGATAATTGAGTTAAGCAAATATGCATCATCACACCATGATACCCAGTGGGACCAATGACAAAAAACGCTTATCAAAATATCAGTCTTGATTGTGCCTTACTTAAGGATACAGACAGCTGTAGTAAGAATCTCCCGTAGAATCCGTAACAATACATCTTTAAAGCATGGCGGAAAAACGTTATAATTTAACCACTGATGATTGTAATGTGATCGTCCGTGCTGACCCGAAGATAGGTGGTGAAGTATTGAAAGTGACCAAGTATGAGTCGGAACAAGTACCAGGTCAACCGGGATACTTAGGCGAATATAACTATCTGACTATCTATTATAAAACAGTAAGATAACCATGTTTGTCTATGATAAAAAAAAAGTTAACTAACGTAACTATCTTCGTTTTAATCATCCGATCAGGTACATGAAACTATCATGCGTGGTAGATATTTTATGAAATCGCTTCCATACCACGATGTGGTGCTAACGAAAGCCGTGGAAGAATGGGGCGTGTTTCGCAAAGAAGCAGAATTATACTGCCAACTTTTTAACAAATATGAACGAGACCCGAACAAAGTGATCAAGTGGGTTCCGGACTGTCTTCTGGCACGTAATAATTTGATCGTAATGGAAGATCTAACGAGTGCGGGATATCGAACGACCGAGTTTCAAAATTCACTCGACGAACAACATATGAAACTAGTGTTCGATCGATTGGCCCAGATGCACGCCTGTTCTTTACACTTTGAAGCAAATCAGTTGGATGGACAATCTATTGAATCTTTGTACGGTAAAAGAATATTGTTCGAAACCACATTCACGCCGACAAGTGGGTGGTTCGTAGCTGGATTAAAGGTAACCCAAAGCGTGATGCGTTTGATGCCAAAATATGTCATCTAATTGTTGTCCATTTTAAATGTGTTTTAGGGAATTCAAAAAGTGGCACTAGAGAGAAACCATTACTCTAATGATCCGACTAAAAAGGCTATTATCGAGGATCAGCTGTGGAGTAATCTGGAGCGCATTTATACATTAACAGAAAGTACAAACGAATTTCGTTCCGTGGTGGTGCACCGTGACCTGTGGGTTAACAATATAATGTTTAAATACGACCAAACCGGTGAGCTGCAGCATAACGAGCCGAAAGATTGCATATTGGTCGATTTTCAGCTGGCACGTTATTTACCACCATCCGTTGATTATTTGAGCGCTCTGTACCTTCTAACCGACAGTGCACATCGCACTCAATATGAGGAAAAATACGACGAATATTATTACAATTCCCTGCAACAGAAGCTATCTCTGCTTGGACTGAACGGTTCTGCGATTCTACCACAAGAGCAGTTTAGAAAATCTTTAAACCATTACCGTCTACTTGCACTTGTTTGGACTGGTGTTCTTCACGGATTTGTAAACTTTCCCAAAGGTGTATTAGACAGGCTTCATCATGAAGATCCAGAAACGTATACCCGTATGTCGATGGAAAATCGAGATGATTTCATCATAAAATATTACGATAGTGATCGTTTCTATCGTGATCGGTTTAACGATCTTGTTACGGAATTGTTGCAGCACTTGTTTGATTTTAAATAACTCATAATACAGTGTGTGAAATTAAACATATTAAGCATTATAATAAAAACATTGCAATGCTCAATTAACTACACTTCATATACTATTCTTTGTTTAGATTAACAATGTACTGAAAGAAATATTTCGGATTAATGTAATGAAGCTTTAACGTTTAATCTTGAAGTTTTTTTTTAAATTCTAATTATATATATTTTCCTATTACCTTTCTCCTATATTTTCCTTTCTTTCCTTCAATTAAACGGCCTCTTACAACGCTTCAATCAAATCCTGTACGATTCCCGTCATTCTGCTACGATAAGCGCTATCATTCTGGAACACTTCTAAACACATTTTCATTTTCTCTTCGCCACTAAAACTTTCGTAACACTCCGGCGAGGAAAATATTGTGTCGATGTAACTACGCGGCAGCAATGTAACGTGATTCATGAGGAAATTCTCTATCAATCCAGATGTTTTGTATAGTTCACAGGACTCGAAAAACATTTCCTTCGGGTATAAAGCGTCGACTTCGGCACACACTGTTGGATGTTGTTTCAATTCCGCTACCAAGCATTGGTAATAGTGTCGTGTTAGCTTATCGTAGTGCTTCTGCCGAAATTCACCAGTGGTTGAGAGAGTTATCAGCATGTTTACATCGTATGCTGGTGGCGCATAACGCGTAAACTGGAAGTCAATTAATAAACACTCCACTGGCAATCGGCGGTCATTTGTTTTATCAGCATAACGGAACATCATATTACTGCACCACAGATCACCGTGACAGGCCACATTCTTAAACTTAGTCGAAGGTTTCACAAGCTCATAAATTTCCAACACAAACGAAGGAACTTTCGGCAAGATCACGTTCAATCGTGCGTCATCCTTTACAATCGTACTCACGAATGCAAGTAAAATATCAATCGCATTATTGAGCTCCTCTATTCGCGGATTGTTTGCCCTTTTAATCCACGCATTTTCGTCCAATATTCCGGGAAATTGCACCGGTAAAGTTGCGCCCTGCTCTTGCTCACAGAGTAGTGTTGCCGAATGAAACTTTGCTAACGCAGCAAGGGCACACATTAAATGTGCCTCGTCAAGCACTCCTGACGCTGCGCTGGGAATTGTTTGAAAGCCTTGTTGTGCCAAATTCTCCAATACCAACACTTTGCCCGATAGAAAACAATGTGGAGCAAAACGAGAAAATTGTCTCAGTTTAGGAAACAGTTCACTGTACACTTTCGATTCCTTGGTGGATGTTCCTATTGCTGCCAGGTAGCTGGACAGTGCCGGAATAGTGGTTGGTGTGGCTTTCAAAAAGAACGCCACACGATGATCCGATTGATCAGCAGCTAATTCCAGCAGGAAATGGTCTCCAAGATATCCGGCACGATTTTTACCGAATGGACATATCCGAGCAGACACGTTTAAAGGACGTGGGAAATTTCCTTCTTGTGTGCCATTCTTGAAAGCCGAATAATTGTGCCAAACCGAGTGTAAATCGTCTTGTGAAAGATAATTTGTTACAGATTCGAAAGGCAAATCATTTGGCACGTCCATCTTACCGATGGTACTGTTTTGAACTGGTTGCTTTCACCATGGTACCATTCACCACCACATTCCCGATTTGTGATAGCAGGTGCTTGCGTCACGCATTAAAACTTCATAGTGTTTGTGTTTCGTTGTACGCAATATATGCGCGTACAGTGCGCGCCTTTGTGCCTAGCTTTTTTAGTGTTTTGATTACGAGTGTGGTATTGATAATAGAACTCATTGTGTATGTAATTCAATACCAACTATAAGATGCATATCTACCAAAAAGGCATTTTTGAAATATAAAAACAAAAAGTAGTACCTAATTTTGTAGTACCTACAAAAAGTAAAACCTAATTTATTTAATTTAAAAAAGAATTACTATTGCAACCAAGAAAAGCATGTAGAAGAGAAAAGGTTGGGTAAATTAATATTCATAATCAATTACTTATTTATTTTTATGGATTTGTCGCTTATTCATTAACACAAAACATGTGAACAGTAAAGTAGTTAACCAAAATAAGTGTAAGACACAGCTGTGTCCATCTAAAAACAAATCAAAACTCGACCAGTACAGTAGAACTAAACTACAAAAATGCCAAGTCTATTGGTTCATCAAGTAACTTCCGAAGGTTTGCCTCTTCTTTACCTGTGCCATACGAACTGGTTTTGTTTTTTATCATCCTATCCTTTTCCGCCTGAGCCAAATTACGCGACAATCTTTTCTTATGTGCAACATTACCGTCATTGATTAAACTTTCTTCGTCATCACTTTCCTGCATCTCGGTACCTGCATCTGGAGCCGAATTCCTGTCATTATCAGCAACCGTTGTAGTTGTACGCTGATTCGACGATGGTACATGATTGTGCTTTGCGCGGCGCTCTTCCACAACAAGCATCGAACGAAGAAAGTCCTTACACAATAAGCTTATCGGGGCCATCGTGTGGGAAGATGACGAAATGATCTATGTAGGAGGAAAAAACACAATACAACAAGGTGTAATTATTATTATAAATCTTCAGAGATACGCAATGGTTCATATTAATAGATAATTGAACGTACAACTGATTACGGACTGGAACTGGAACTCTTGAAAAATGTTTTACTAAATCTTCGAAATCAAATGCTTACGATAGGAATTGAATTCCGCAACTCGTAACAATAAAGCAGTACATAAATGAATGTAAACGACAGCTAGCACAGCAGATCCATCATAGCGTGTACCCGTTATGCTTCCCTTCCTAAACTGTCCTTCAGTTTCTGGTGCTTTGCGCATTGCAAGGCTCGAGGCTAACAGATGCAACTATATAAAGCCAAATTCAAATGTTGTGGAGGTATCATTTTGCATACGATAGTTCAACAGTGTGGATATATAATACTAGCATTCATTAAACAGTGAGTTTCTATTAAATATCAAATCAAATCTGCAATCATTCAAGTTTGGTTAGAAGATTGGATTAAACATCGCTAACAAAAACCATAAACTAGAGGTTTAAATCCTTAAAAATAATTGTTGGTTTTCACCTTAAGGATTAAACACAAAGAGTGATTAGTGATCGTTTCCAATTAATACTGCTATGTAATTTACGAAACAATCCTCTTCGTTTTTGCACATGTTTCAAAAAGATTATGTAAAATGTGAAGTTTGTGTTTGTATCACAGAAAGCACTATTGTACGAACAATATTTTATCCAACAATTTTTTTTTGTTTCTAAAACAAATTAGTTTTTCATACATAGCATGATAATGTGTGCAGTTTTTACATTTTCTTTAGAAGAGTAGAGTTACATTTAGTTTTGAGACTGTTGAATAAATGATTCGTGTAAAACTATATTAAACATTTATTTGTAGCCAGCCAATCATTACCGTCCAATAGAAACATGAAATTGTACGGATTTCTTGTTTCAACACTGATTGTGATCTGCGCATTCAGTGCATGTGCTGTGAAAGGATGGCCCGTTACTAATCCAGAGGTAGTGGACAGTCTCATATTCGCCGATCCGGAAGAGGTATGTTTAAATAAAATGGATAAACTGTTTCGTTTCTTCCAAAAAAACACGATACGCAAAATGCAAACCACAAATAACCCATCATTGAGTCGGGTGTCATAATAAAAAAACAATGTTTATATTAAAAATAGCTTACATTATATCTTGTTTGGTAGTAAATTGTATACATCTCTAGACAATATTAAGCAAACAAAGCGACGTAAACTATCATATTAAAGAAAGTTCCAAACAAACCGCAGTGTGTGCCCTCCAATAGTGTCTTCCTGTCAAATGCAGATCAGAAAATGTGTGCATTTCAAAAGCAGATCTTAATTGCAATTATTCAATTTTTCCCCCCATTTATTTGCAGGCAGCACAATCGATGAGAGAAATTCCCCAGTGGCATTGCTTGCGATATTTCAAGCATGACATTCATCTCATGCGCCGTTGTAGGAACTATCGGATGCACATGCTGCGTCGGCCAACAGATACAATGTAATGCAACATAAAAAAAACCATACACACACAATACTGGAATACTATCATTCAGCTAACACCGTTATCTAAAGAAGAAATGTACTGATGCGAATAATTTGTGTTAGCATTTAAGCTACATTTTAGAACGTCATCTACTTCTTCCTTTTGTCACGTGTCCTTGATCGACGCAAATTTCCATTTAATTCGAAGTCACATATACATGATTGGAAAAACAAACGCATAAGCAAGTGTAAACAGTATCAAAACACGTGTCTTATCCACAATTTTCAATCAATAGCTGCCTGTGTTCATCGTAGAACAATCGTAATGTAAATAATAAAAAATAGCAGAACTCGGTAGATTATTATTCACCATGCCCCAAGCCCGCGTCCGTAGTCCCAGTAAGGCATGTATTAGAGCTAAGTTTTCAAATCCCATTTTTTTCATTTTTACAATTGTGTAAACGTACATCTTAAATGCAGAATACTGCCCCAATGTGTGCACCAAAAATCGATTAGATAAAAAAAAAACAAAACCCTCAATCGCTACAGCCAGTGCTTGATGACTTTGCTTATTGATAATCTCGGGATAAGGCAAACGTGAAGTTAGTACATAAGCCGATTCATAGAGAAGAGCACACAAAACATTTAACAAATAATACAATAAAAATCACGAATCAAACAATAAAAGCATTGGATAAACCTGTGGGCTCCATACTTGAAAGAGTACTTACATCTTTTAGTGCAGCATTTGAAGCATTTCCAAAACTGATTCCAGCTTCTGCTCTGCCTGCGTACGGTTGAACGTTACTAGCGCCTGTTGTTTGCTTGTTCAGCATAGCAGCAAAAGGTGTATTAAAGCTTATCGTTGGCTCGTTCATGCATACCACCGGTCCTAAAGATTCTTCATCGGTATCGGACACCAGTTGAAGCAGTTCCTGCAATAATAAAAATATTATTAGTACGATCAGTTCGGTCACTGTCCTCGTTTTTCGCTAATGTTGACGAGTGTTTTACCTGGTTTTCATCAAGGAAAAATAGCTGCGAGGTGGCTTGCCAATCCACATTGAACGATTGCGATCGAGGGTAGCGACGAGGAATCCATGCTGCACCAAACACTTTCGGCATATTGATTCGATGATAAAGTGGCATCGGGATGTTGGGTAGAAATACGTACACTGCACAATCAAATAAAGAGAAGTCAAGTCACCAAATCATACCAAACAAAACGAGACAAGTACTCTTACCTTCATTTTGTTTAGTGAATGCTGCGATCAGGTTCGTGAAGGGATCTAAAACTATCTGATCAATAGTAAGTAGCACCGATACGTGAATTTTTAACGTGAGTAAATTCCAAACAATTAAACGATTCTCCGTACAGATAAGGAGCAGATGAGAGAATTGCCCACAGCAGAAAATTACTTTTTGAATCTGAGCAAAACTTTTAATCGGCACAGCCCGATCTTCTTTTCTAGCATCTGTTTTGTTCGTCGATACAGCAGCATCGTTTGCACTGTCTTTGTATTTGTTCTGGTTTTCCGAACACAAAAATACATTTTCCAGAGATTTTCCACTTATTGAAGGCAGCTTACGTCGTTCAAAGTTTGTCAAACGACGATATTCTCGATACAGCGTGCGCGTGTCAACTTTTTCTATCAATTTATGCAAATGTTGGACCGTTTTATGATTCGGTCGTCCGGTAGTGAAGAGTTTCTGGAGGATTAGTTTTCGACTATCGTTCGTAGTTCGGCAAACTATTGCCAGTGTGTGAAACATTTCCGCCCGTTGGACCATGCTCAGATGAACATTTGCTGCTATTCTCTGCATTATCAGCTTTTTAAATTGTCTCGAAATTGTACTTGCTTTGCAATGTTTTCCCTGTTGTTCAATATGAATGAATCGTCCATTTTGCTTGCAATCACTGTTCAGTTCATCAGTACGAGAACTCTTTTCTTTTCCATTCAACAGTACCATCATGTCGGTTATAATTTTTGCACGAACATCCTCATATGATTTTTCCTTTTGTGGCGTCTTGCTAGCATTTGGCTGCTTTGCACTTGTCGGTACCATTATGATCGATCTGTTAACACACCCGTCCACGCCATTCGGTGCGGAAAGGGCACATTTTAGTTGTAAAGTTTCAGCATTCCACGTGCACAATACATTGCCAAAACCACCGGCCAGCAGGGACGCGTCTTGTGAAAATGATAGTGATTTTACGGGCAGGTTACGGTGCTGTACGCTTCCTACATACGTCCATACTAACTTTTCTCCGCCGTCAGCAGTTTGCGTATCTTCTATCGACCACACCTTGATGCGACGATCTTGCCCTGCTGTGGCACACTGCAAATCTCGTTCGCGAGTGCTGCTCGAAAACGCGATATCATTTACACCTCCATTATGGACGTTTTCAAAATTGCTACGCAGCGCATACGTTTGATGCGATTCGTCATACTTCCAGAATTTCAGACGCATTTCCATCGAGTATTGATTGTCACTCCAACTTTCGACCGTGGCCAACCAATAAGAATTGATCGCAATATTCGTCACAACCGTGTTGTGAATAATGGTTTGATCTTCGACTGTGTTGTTATTGCGAAGTGTTATATCCAGCGTGTAGAGCAAACTTTTGGTGTAGGTCGAAAAAAATTGAATGCAGCCCTCCCTTCCATTCAGGACAACGGCTTGCGTTCTGGGATTAACGCGTAAACCCGCAGGGAAGAGTGGTTGTTCCGTTATTACAGTAGATACTCCTGAAAAGTTCTGCACTACCGCTATTGGTTTAAGCGTTGCATTGAGTATTTGTATAGCATTATCGGCGGTGCTGAAGGCCAATTTAGCTCCGTCCGGTCCCATAACGATATGCAAGACAGTGTCAGAGAGTCGGGCTAATATTTTGTCTGTTTTCTGCATTCCAACTTCCCATTTAACTAAACAGCGTTCGAAACCTCCGGAGTAAAAGTGTGATCCATAATTTCCAAATGCCAATGCTTTCACCGTCTGTGCATGCCAATGATAAGTCTCTGGTACTGGCCTTCGTTTCTCGAGAAAGTTTCGATACAGCACTACGCGTCCCATTTTATCGCATACACCTACAATTGCTTCCACAGGATGGCAAGCTATTAATTGCGGCACCAAATCAGAACAGTGTGGGCGACTATCAAAATAGAATTTTGGTCTTAAACGACACCAGTACCACCTGTTCTTAGCTATGTAAGCAAAATAGTTTAACCTGCGACCTCCTGCGGCTGCCATAATTTGCACATTTTTTACATCATTATTGGTATGCTTTGTGCTTTGTGCGTCGTACAGCGTTATGTTGATGATATCCAATCGTTTCCGCTGGCGCGGACAAAATTGCATAAATACTCTTGTATATAAGGTGCCCAACATTAAAAAGCTGGACATATCATTTTCATCGTAAACTATATGAAATGATTCGACATAAAATTTGGGAGCGTTGTGCACTAGATATGTATCGTGCCGCACTCCGGAGTCTATTTTCCAGGAGAGTATCATTCCTTCGCTAGTGCAACCATAGATATACTTGCTGTTGGTAGCATCTATCACCATGCCGACCAGAAGTTTTCCGTCTGGTATATTCTCATAGTTATGAACCAACTCCCCGGTGATAGCGCTAAATGCTTGTATGTTTTTTTCATTGATTACGAACAACAGCCTGTAAACAAACAAAAATATTATGAATGTCCTTATTAACTACAGCAATAAGTACTTCATACCTTCCATCGGTAGAAAAAATCGGGGGATATTTTACAATACATCCTCCCGCAATCCGTCTTATCCGTAGACCTTCTTCGAGGTCCATATTTGCAGTGGGAGCTTCTAATTTCCCACTCTGTTGCTCTACATCTGCACTAGGTAGCTCTCCTGGCTTGTGCATCTTATCGGTGCACTTTCCGAAGGCGATTTTGTAACAAAAAACACAATTTATCACAATGGTGCTTCAACCACGAGGCAGAACACGAAACACGCCGCAATTTGTAAATAGTTCGAAATTGCGATCTGTCAAACGGCACATGAATTTTGACACCTGGTTACAGTGGGCTTTCGTTTGGACATTATTAACGACATAAAGGCAATCACGAAATCGGCGATTTTCAACTGACCGTTTAGAAAACGCGCATTTCCGTGGAAACTGTCTCTACGCGTTTCGTGACGCGGAGAGGTTGAATGGCAAAATGACTTTATTATTTGAACATCTCTTCCTAATTGTGTACCAGCTGTATTAGTTACGACATAGAATATATACACAAACCGTGCAGCTGTTTGGGAGTCATATATCCCCCAATACCGAACAATAGAATTAAATTTAAATACTTCTTGTAGATGCGGTTGTACAAAAGATGGTGATAGCTAAAATATGAACTTTTTTCATTTTTATACGCAATCCAAAGTACAAATTGTCTTTAGACATGGCTGGCCAACAGTAACAATAGGCCTGAATAGCCTGTTTCATACGGTTCTTATTCTTTTCCGAATGCCATATCTATTATCCGTTATATTACAAACATTCCACAAACAGATGTTCATAATACACATTTTAAATGTATTAACATTAGCAGTGAAATCAGATGTTTTGGATGTATTACAACTTAAATCCACTCTTGTTCGGAATCATAATAATAACAACAGCAGCAAAAACAACGGTAATAATAACAACAGTTATCTCGCGGAGACTGTTCGAACCGGTTCTAGCGGTTCGTTCCTGTTACTTTGCGCAAATCATTTGTGGTATTGCCTTCATCGTGTTGCGTGTGACTGTGAGAAACAATTCTCGATCGGTTAACTCCGATACAGTAAGTACAAAATCCGACAAACTATCTCTTTTTATACATACTGTTAGTAGAATATCAATCGTATTTGAAATTGTTAATGATCAATAGGCTTTCCGTGCAATTACATATCTGGACGTTCTAGTTTCCTTTGGATCTGCAAGAACTGTGAAGCATAAGAAAGAGGGAATAAAAAAAAGAAAAAAAAAAAGAATGTATGCATACACGATGTATGATAGTTCTAGTAGAGAATTGAGAATCATGCGATCGTTTCATATTTTGCAACTAAATCGATAGCTTTTTGGAGAATGATATGTATTGATATAAAAGCTGCTTAAATTTTGCATTGGATATACTCAAACTCACTAATCATATCTCTTACAATTACAGTTCCTTGTTTTTCACGCAGACTGATTATTTTACAACTTCAACATCAGTATTACTAATGACGGATAAAATGATCATCAGTGTTCGAACAAACTACATAAAAACTCTCCTCAGTTTTCTGACCTGTGTCGCCGTAATAGTCAGTCACTTACATACGGCTACGGCTGCTCCATTTCATTCGTCTAACAAAAAAATCGACAAAGAAACGGAGCAAATTATCAGCAAGATTGAACCACAGGAACAAGAATCGATTTCGACATACGATCAACGCCAGAGCGGTCAGTATAATATCAAAGTTAACATAAAGGATGTGAAAATTATTTTTGCCGATAAGGACGGAATTGAAGGCAGTTTAGATGATGATACCATCTACGATTATGGTGATTATGATTACGATCCTTCCCATCTTACTGTAAGCCCTTTACCCATATTTGGCATCGGATCCGTGTCCTTAACCTCCAGCAAACCACCGAAATCGTCAACGAAAGTACCATCCTCCACAACTATTAAGTATGGCACAAAATATACAACAGACAAACCACAGCGTACAACGGTGACTATTCCTTCTACTACGCCGATCCAACTTACATCGACAACAGAAATCTTCACACCGACTCCAGTTGCCATCATGCCGTTGGTTCAAAACCAACCATTAGAAGCAGAAACATCAAATGGTTTATTATCTGCTGATACTTTCGCAGAGAATCACGCTACAACTGAAAATATTCAAACAACCGTCAAGCATACTCATACTGGTAAACCTGTTAAAGTACAACAAGTACCACTCTCTGGCCATTACGACTATCAGAATATACCGGTACAAGTAATAACTGACCCGTTTTACAAACGTAGCAGCAAAATCTGAATTCTGTGCCACACACAAAATGGACCGATGCGATCGGAAATGTATTGTGAACCACACCCTACAGTTAACGATCGGCAACGTAAACAGCTAGCTAATTCGAAAATACCCCTAAATTAATAAATTTTAATCATTCAGTGAACTGAACAATTGAACTTTTTGTTTTGTTAGTTATTCTTCATCGACACATTCTCTTGTTTCTAACGTTTAAACAACTGTGCACATTTTTCATTTAATTTTTCTCATTTTTTAATCATTCTCATTTGTTTATTCGTCCGCTGGTGACCACGTAATGATATATGGTGAAGAAATCTGATGCACACGTACTTTGAAATGTTGCTTAAAATGTCTTTTAAGTTTTATTTTACTCTATTTTGTGATACCATTCCATGTAATTTGTGCTTACTGTTTGCAAGAAACTGTAACATAAGTAATTATGAATTCACACTATTGACAACGGTTGTGTCTAGCATTGGTAAGTTTAAAATGTCTTCAAATTTGTGCTATGGTAGCAATAATTAAGCTTTGCACCTAACGTAACGGTATAACATGTTACAAATAATGACCCGCAGCTTCTAACCAATCACCAAACAAAAGAAATTGCTTCAACAAAATTCATGATGTACATTTGTCACTAATTTGATTTGAGCAGTTTTCCCTGCATTATTTCAATAGTTGGGTTTCCCTTAAGTACCAAGTTAACGCATCAAAAGAAAGTGAAATAATACATACAATCGTCAAGGGCTATCCTAACCTAGGCAGCTATTTTAAAATATAACAAATCACAGCCTACAAAGACAAAATAACAACGGTATGAATGCTCCGATTGCAATGAACACTGGCAGCATTATAGAAGAATCATCCAAAGAGTACGGATTCGGTTGTTTTGGGCCACTAGTTTTTCGCATTTTTGAGGAAGTTTTCGTCGACTCTTCCGAAGATGCGCTCAGAAAATCGTCCATGATACTATCATCCGCTCCGTCGACGATCGGGCCATCGTCGTCAGCTGCGGGATAGGAATGAGAATGATACTGATCACCAATAGTATCCATCCCGCTGGCACCAGTATGATGGTCGTTAATCAGTGGCGGCAAACGGGGCAGAATCGCCTCATTGTAATCCTTAATCAGCAGAATTGCATTAATTTTCGGGTTATCTTTGAATCCCTTTAGGAACTCTAGCTTTAGTTTACTTCCACGAATTTCCGAATTTTTATCCTTAATGTACAGCCGTCCTCGCGAGATGGTAAAGAATATATACTCATCATGCGCCGTGCCTTTGCCTACTAAAGCATATATATCTAAATCCGATACAATCGTGTGCCGATCAAGAAGCACATCGAACACTTTCATATTTGGGCCGTTGAAGTACACTTCGCAAAACTTCAATATGAGCACGTACTGGCCATCACCAGATACTGGCAGATCGTAACCGAAGGTGTCGTGATGGTAGCGCTCCGTTTGATACAGGATCTCATCATGCTTACTAACTCTATTGATTGCTAGCAGCTGTCGGCCATAGTCCGATTCGGTGCCTATCTTCCCCTTCAACGGATCGCCCAAATAATATATTCCATGAGAATCAGTGTGTGCATCGCCACCAGCATTGATTGCATAAATTACATTAAAGGCGCTTCCGACAGATGACTGAAGGGTGGACAATATTGCCAATATGCTGATCCACAGTCTACCGGGTCGATGGATTACCATTGTTTAGAAATGTTTGTTGTTTTCTAATGCTGGATTATTATTGCTCTGAAATGTAGAATAGTACAGGCATTGTTAAAATAATACACCGATCACAGCAATTTAGAAGGAAGTGCAACAAAAAAAATCAATAACTTGCAGCAACTTGCCGCAAGTTAAACTTTTCCATTTACCTTTACTATATCCACAGTCGAGTATTTTCTCCATAACCTCGTTTAGCACCAACTAATCCAGTGATTTCACTGCTGCCATATACTTGTTCGCTTAATCTTTGTGGTAAATTTATCAATCGCCGGTAACATTACGTGGCATTTCAGTGTTGGGTACAAACTTTGTACACTTATGTTACTCACTCAACCTTAGATTATGCCATGTACAACCGCATGTTACACTGTGTATCGAGTAAATCGAGATGATCCAGTTTAGATTAATGTGCGTGTTGGCTTTGGGTTCACTTTGAATGGTTTTTTCTTTGTGCAATATTCGAACACAATATTTTTTTCTGAAAAATATAGAAGACAGCTTTTCCAAACAAATTCTTTGACGTTTTATTTTGACGTATTGTTTTGTTTTCGTGACGACCATTGGCGCTTGCATTTATGTGTGTTAGTTGAAAGACTCAGCATCGGTAGGGATTGTGGTTTAGCGGATCTTTTGAAAATGCTATATTATATAAATTGAAATTAGGTTGATTTATATTTACTTAACAAACAAATGTACTTATAATGAACGACAGAAAGACTGTAATCATTGCGATGGACAATCTATTTAATTCTACAACATTAAGCTAATGAGACACGAGCATTGCGAAACGGTTCCAGGCACTCACTCATGCTTATTCCCCGTTGTCCATTTGGTCACTCATTTGATCGTGACAGGACTAGAGATGAGATCAACAACTCTTTTTAGTGAATCAACTCAGAGTGAATGAGTCGTTATTAGGGGTCAGCTCGTTCAACGACTCATTTCGGAGTCGAAAAAAACCCGCCATATAAGTTAAGGTTCGGTCATTTTACTCACTCATTAGTGTAAGCATGTAGCCGTGGTGAGTCGAGTTGCAAAAAGAGTAAATACGTGAGTTGAAACAAAAATGTGCGAGTGAGTTGAACGAAAAAGTGTGATTTTTTTATTATTTTCTATTCTTTTTTTCATTTAAAGCATTACTTGAGTGAAAAGAAACACATTGCAACCAATTGGCATTAAAATAAATCAATTTAATTTTTTTTGCAAAATTTCCCAAAAAAATCGCAAGGGGTAAGCCTTATGAAATTTTCGAGTTGAAAATTTTTTAATTTTTTTTTCTGATTTTTTATTATTTTTCTAATTTAAAGCATTATTTGAGTGAAAAGAAACACATTGCAACAAATTCGCATTAAAATAAATCATTTTTTTAAATTTTGCTGAATTGCTCAAAAATGAGGAAAATTTTATATTTTATCAAACAGGGTAAGGAACTTGGTTCCTCGAATAACTTCTGGCACAGACACCTGAGAGCATGGCTGTCCAAGAAGAAAATGTAGCCATTGGTGCCATCTATCGACCACAAGTTAAAGATTGGCGATCCGTTGGATACCGACCGAGTTATAGGCAAAACTTGGTGCAAAAATGAGCCTTAGTAAATTTTCATTTTTTTGAATTTTTTGATTTTTTTATTATTTTTCACTCTTTTTTTATTTAAAGCATTACTTGAGTGAAAAGAAACACATTGCAACCAATTGGCATTAAAATAAATCAGTTTAATTTTTTTTGCAAAATTTCCCAAAAAAAAACGTAAGGGGTAAGCCTTATGAAATTTTCGAGTTGAAAATTTTTTAAAATTTTTTTTCTGACTTTTTATTATTTTTCTAATTTAAAGCATTATTTGAGTGAAAACAAACCTATTTCAAGCAATTCGCATTAAAAGAAATCAATTTATAAAATTTTGCTAAATTTCCCAAAAAAAATTAAGGCTATAGCCTTAGGAAATTTTCAATTTTTTTAAATTTTTGAGGGGAGGGATTTTTGGAGACCCTTACTGAGAATCCTCAGAGCCCCTAAAACTCTGGTTCCGATGACGGTGGAGGAGTTGTTTGGAGGCCCCACAACCGACGCAAGAAAATAAGTAAAGTATTACATTATTGTAAGACATGCATATTGATTACTAACTCTTACTCACTTTCGACATCTCTAGACAGGACACCATACAGTGTGTGACAATTTCAATCGCGATCGTCCTTGCGTAAGTTCATCTGCTTCAACTAATGGTAACGGTTTTCGACAATTTCAAATTCCACCGGTTGTGTCCTCCGCAATGGGAATATGTATTTGCAAAGTTGTAATGCCATTGAATTACCACAACTATTTTAAGTATGTTCAATATTTAAGATTTAGGTTTCCTAGTAGTAGAATGATATGAACAATGCTTGCCTTTAATTGCTATTTTAAGGTACCTTCATTGCGAGTAAATTTAATATGTAAAATCAATTTACATATCTAATCACATCCCATGCGGATTGGACAAGAGCCACATGACTGAAGATGGATTTTGTTGTACCTTGTAGTTGCTAGTCACGATTCGGAGTAGTAAAATGTGGAAAGTAAGTTCCTGCTTGCTTTGGATATTAATAAGTATGACTATAATTTGGTGTGTTAAAGAATGTAAATCTAAAACGAGAGATAGCTTCATTAACGACATGCAAAGAACTTCTATACGTGTCAAACACTTTCAAGAAGACGATTTACATATGCACCTCGAGATGCTGTTACTAGAATTAGTGGAGAAAATGAACTATGGCCACTGTTATGCTATACTCTTTGATGAAGTGTACGAAAGTGTATTGAATGAGTATTTCTTTCACCAAATTCGTCGCGCTGCTCGTTACATTGTAAAAATCGCTGAAGACGAAGACACTTTCAACCCGCGCCCAGCCTTAAAATGCATTCTCGAAAATATACGACGAGTTGGTTGCGGTGGCTACGTTATACTTATGGCCAATGGAATTCAGCTGGAACGTCTTCTAAGATTCGGCGATAAGACACGCATCATTGATACACGTGCTCGATACATTATGATGCATAATTATCGTCTATTTACCCCACAGCTAAATTACATCTGGAAGCGCATTGTCGATGTCCTGTTTGTACGGCCGCTAAGGAGGAAAAAGTTTCCTTGGAAACAGTTTAACCATTCCAACACGACGCCTGTGTACGAATTAAGCACAGTTCCATTCCCAATGCCGATCAATGGTGTGTTTTTCTCGAAAATTGTAAACTTCTGGCAAGCGGGTAAATTTCGTTTAGCTAACAGCACTTATTTTAGCAATAAAACTAACGATCTGCGCCATCAAAAAATGCACGTGGTTGTGCTAGAACATACACCGGCCGTATTTAAACTAGAGACACGTGATGGAATGTCGTCCAGCATAAACACGAGTAACGATTCCGACAGCGCCAAAAATGTGTCTGCATTTGCTCAATCGAAAACCTTCTACTATGGACTGGAAATAGAGCTACTAAAAGCAATTTCAAAAGCCATGCGCTTCGATATGGTTTTCTACGAAACTTTCGATGCCGATATTGAGCGCTGGGGCTCAGTGCAAGACAACGAAACGCTTACAGGATTGCTAAGAGAAATGTACGAAGGAAAGGCAGATTTCGCCCTCGCCGATCTACATCATACGGAGTATAATCTTGGTTTTATGGATCTCAGCATACCCTACAACACGGAATGTTTAACGTTTCTTACGCCCGAAGCACTGAGCGATAACTCCTGGAAAACGTTGATTCTCCCATTCAACCGAGAAATGTGGACTGGTGTAATGATATCCTTGTTTTCCGTTGGTTTCGTGTTTTACGCATTCTCGAACACGCTCACGTTCATTCATCATCACGAACGAGGCTATCAACCAGAGCAGGATTTACTTCAGCGCCATCACAATCAGAAGAATCACCGAAAATATTACTTGTGGACAAGATTTAGGAAAAATCGTTACAGTACAGCCTGTAAATCAAAGCTAACCAATGGCTTAACGCGCATCCTGCGCAAAGCACACAGACGTAAGAAATACTCCACAAAAGCAACGCATTACACTGCCAACGGTTTGAAAAAATTACAAATGATACCCTTTAAGCGCAAACCAGAACCTTGGCATGATCCCTTACCAGCGTACGATATTTTTGATACGTTTTCGGGCTGCATCATGTACACTTACAGCATGCTACTATTGGTATCACTGCCCCGTCTACCCAATGGATGGCCCCTTCGTGTCCTAACCGGCTGGTATTGGGTGTACTGCGTCCTGGTAGTAGTCGCCTATCGGGCCTCCTTCACAGCAATACTTGCAAATCCGATACCGCGGCTCACGATCGATACGTTGCAAGATTTGGCCGAAAGTCCCATTCATTGTGGTGCTTGGGGTGAACAAAATAAATTATTCTTCCAAATGGCACAGGATCCCTACTCTCAAGCGATCGGCGCCAAGTTGGAGCATGCGCCAAACTATAATGAGGCGGTTGATAAGGTAAGCGAAGGCATGTACGCATACTACGAAAACATCTACCTGCTGCGACAGCTGCGATCGACGAGGAAATCGGTAAAGGCTCGCCAGACGCTGCACATTATGCAGGAATGTGCCGTGCATATGCCAATATCGATCGGGTTGGAGAAGAACTCGCCCTTAAAATACCAAGTCGATCGTCATGTTAGGGCATTGATTGAAGGAGGTCTCACCCGGAAATGGCTGTCAGATGCGATCGAACGGTTCCAGTCCAACGTGGAATTGCCACCGCAGGAAGCTACGATAGATTTGAAAAAAATGTACGCCGGCTTTGTGGCGCTCTGTCTCGGGTACGTGTTGGCGCTGTTCGCATTCATCGCGGAAAAACTGTACTGGACGTATTACATCGAAACCAATCCGGCATTTGACAAATATTTGCACGGTATTACATTTCGGAAGCGAATGTGAATGTTCAATTTTCGGTTCTTCCTTTACTAATTACACCGCCCCTTCCATGCCAAATGTTCAACGCTGAGTTACACCTATAGTTTCCTGTTTTATTATATGCAAATTTTTAATTTGATGTACATTCTCCTTCTGAACGCATGTTAGTATTAAAATCCATTCCATGTTACGTTGACACATTTGTTTAACCAGATTTTGTTATGCTAAAACTTTACATTTATATAACATGGTACTAATTTTGCCTGCCTACATGCTTCTTTGTTTACATTCATCTTCTGTTCGCGGCAATTTGCGTAAAGCATTCGTTAAGCAACGCATCAGTTCCCCCAAAACGCTTAAAACTAACGCCTGAAATCTATTTCGCAATTTCATTCAAAACGCTATTGAAGACCGTGGATGACAAAATTAACACCCTAATGAGCAATTATTTTTACTCGAGTATGTTCACGTCTGTAATGCGGTAACCGTTCGATTAACTTCGTGGTAAATGTGTGTAACTAATTAATCCTCCACTTAATAGACTCAATACAAATAAATGGAATTAATCAGAAAACGTGTACCCTTTTCTAGCGGTCCTTCATCATTTTATATCAAAGTCTAATTTATTGCTTTCATCATTTGCCAATCAAAAGACAGTCCTTCGATTTTAAAAGCGAAAACGGCTGCCATTCGAATATTAATTTAGTTGAGAGTGGTGTATGCGGAGATGAATTAAATGTGTTTTACCGAAAATTTTACCGAACGCAACAAATTATACATTTTTGTGAATTAGTCACAACGAACGACACAACATACAATATTGGAAAATGTGGGAGGTTGCACATGGATTGGAAATTTAATATTTTGATTAAATCTGCCTTACACATCCAATAGACCAATAGTCAGTCCCGCGCTTATTTGCATTCTCCTACCATCATCACCTAATCGACTTGCTTTATCGATCAATCTCCATTGCAAAATATGATGGAATACACTTTCATTCTTTCTGTGTTGAACTTATTCGACGAAGAGTTTTAAAGAGGTAACTAATTTTGTCTATCGTTTTCTTGGTTTTGCGACAATCGCTAATCAATCTACAAAAGACATGCTTGTAGGACATTCGCTCTGTATTACATGTATTACAAATCCTTTTCTATATCTATCCTACGATATTAAGAATTTTCTGTAAAAAGCCCCATCCTAGTTTCAATTTGGCTTTACAACACTTGTCGGAATGGCGCATAGTGAAACACTGCTGTGTTTTAGCTTGGCTTTAGTCTGATGATCAATCAGAATTAGGAAAAACTAAAACCGATCTAAAACTTAAACACGGCAGAAATATCAGTAGTTTCAATGAATATTATTTTACGAAAGAAAATAACCCAAACTTCTTATCTT
The DNA here is from genome assembly GCF_943734845.2 of Anopheles funestus. Taxonomy (NCBI): domain Eukaryota; kingdom Metazoa; phylum Arthropoda; class Insecta; order Diptera; family Culicidae; genus Anopheles; species Anopheles funestus. The sequence goes on along the minus strand of NC_064598.1, from coordinate 94,268,895 downwards.
CTTGCAGTCTTGACGCCAATAAAAGAGATTGTGTCTTATACATATAGATATCTGATCTCTCGTCAGTTGTCGAATTATACATATAGATCACATATTTAAAATAAGTGATGTCCTGCTCTACATTATGTAGAGTGCATAACTGAAACCGACTGATCTGAACCGAACATTACCTTAGCGTTTCTGTAAATGACATCTGGTGCCTATAGACGCATAGCCGATTCCGTTGGAGATTTCAACACTTCGGATATTACAACAATATGAAGTGCCAATTATATACTAATCGATTGGTTTGCATTTTCTTCTAGGATTTGTTTATTGACTTAATACAACACTCAAATTAGTCAATGGATATAAAAATTTCAAATTAAATGTTTTCCCATTCGGCACTGGTCGTGCTAAACATAGCTGCTTCGTGATTTCCTTTCTTTTTATTTTGTAAATTATTAGTCTATTACTAACTAAACACTATAAATGTTACCAAGAACGGAAGATTAAATTAATTGCGTACGATTAAGATGCAATTAACGCATGGCGTTTGTCACCATGTGTTACGTACAGATACTATCGCATCTATGTATCAGCGTGAAACATGAACACGAATCAAATAAAACTTTACTACTACTGAAACTTTAAAAAGAACATATTCCGTTTTTTTAAAGTAAATTTACAGTGAGATCGAGTTCGATGCATCATCTCAATTATAACAAACTAAATCTTAACTAGTGTTACTTCTGATTTCTTCTGACCGTATGTATATGCCTTTCTAGCACACTTTTATTTTAATTATTTTCAAAAATGAACCTGGTTTGCGCCATATCTTATGCGTGTTCTATGGTGCTTAAAAAAATAGCTCAATGTAAACGAATGAATTAGTGTTACCAAGTGTGTTAACGTCCCCAGTAAAATACTCATCCAAAATCATTTAATTAAGTTAACTTTATGATGGTAATCACAGTACTGATTCTACTTCATGGTTTAGAATAAGGTTGGTTTAACCCTACTCGTCGGGGAAAAAAATAAGAAAAAAAATCCATCTCTATATGTATCGCAATAATTATATTAGTCATCGGAAAGTTGATTTCTTTGCGTCTTGATGCAATAGGGATGCCTTTGAATTATATCATTATTATTTGCTAGGTATTAGCGGATTGACTTACTTAAGTGAACAAATCGTAACTTTCGGCAGGCTTTATCTAAACTTGGTACTTTTGCTTATGTAAATCAAATTTATTTCACTTAAATGAGACTGAAAACATTTTTCATTACTTCGTATCTTTGTTGCGCTATTGGTTCAATGCGTTGAAGTAAAAAAATAAATCATACAGCATATCACTTACGAGTGATGCTCAGTCTAAAACTATTTTATGAATTACCTTTCAACGGATTCCGCAACGACTTCATTTGTATTACGGTATTAGGCTTGTCAAACCGTTTACATTGCTTCCGTAAAATCAATTTTGAAACTTTTCCATCAATATTAAGTTTTGTTCATCGTTCATCAATAATAATCCGCAAGAAAGAATTTGCAGCAAATAGTTATTTTCTCATCAAACGTAACCACGCTCACTCGCTCTCTCTCTATTTCCCTCCTTTTCTCGCTCTCTCTCTGTCTGATTGCACCAACAAGTGCGTCGTTCTATTTTATTATGTTTTACTGAGTCGGGCTATGATGCGTTTAGCTTTGCGAAGTACATTGTAGGGTTGATTTTGTTGTTACGAATAGATTCATAAATTAGTATCGATTGCGCGTAAAAATATACAGACCTCCAGAGTAATGAAATCACGTAGCATATCTGAAATTATACAAAAAACGTTTACATTCATTATTACCATATTTTTAAACGAAATGATGAGAGATATTCTTGCGTTATATAAATGCGTTAAACTACATTTCCCTTGTGAACGATATGCAAATCGGTTTCGAAAACTTCTCACAAGCAGAATTGATTTGCTTTTGATTCGTATTTACTGACAAAATTTACTCCTTTTTTACATTTTACAGTAGAACTAAAGGAGCAATGGTTGGGAAGAACTAAAATCAAGCAGATGTGAAAACGAAGATATTAAATTTAATAAAAAGAATTGTCTATAACATTCAGACATAAGAGTAAGGTAATTATCACTAGTACCAGTAATCTTTTTTATGTACTCCCCCCTATGTGCCTTAACAATCGATTAACGCTCGTATTAATACATCTTTTCGATCAATCTTATGCATGCTTACCGTTTTGTCCACAGACGAGCAATTCTGTCGTGCTCTTCTCTATTTTGCAGATATTGAGTCGCAATGCTTCCAACTAGCGGATCAGCTAAAGGGACAAACATTTGATAAACGATTAGTAAAAGCATGTATTTTTTAAAATCACATTTGGCATTCAGTTTACATACCCGGATTACAGTCTGTCAGCAGGGAACAAATCGATAGCAAGACTTTTGATATGGTCAATGCTGGTGACCAGTTATCTTTTAAAATATCCAAGCAGATGACACCTTGACTGTTTATGTTGCAATGATATATCCTAGTGCGGAATGTTACCTAGTGAATTGGAAGAGAAAATATTTATTTAATTCTGCAACCAAATGCTCCAAAGGACCACAGATTCCGTACCTTGGGTGGTTTGAAAGGATACTCTGGCGAAAAGTGTATATCCAAGAAAAACACGCCACCTTCGTAAACTGATCCGGGTGGACCGAGAATGGTGGAAACCCATTCATAGAGGTTATCACCCTTCGGTCCAGCACTGCAATTTGGAGGAGGATCTAGCGTAATTTCCGCCAATTCTTTCTGAATTCGTTTAGCAGAAGTTCCTAAGGCTTTCGATATTTTGGGATTTGATTTTGTTTCCTTTGTTTCAGGTTTCGGTACCGTCGCTTCTGCTCCAGTAGCTGTTCCACTCCCATTGCCATTACGGCGTCCTCCGGCACTGTTATTTCCATCACTGTTACTGCTACTGCCACCACTTCCGCCACCGTTACCAGTGCTGCTTGACCCGGCACTTGTCGACATTTCGTAGATGTATCCTCAAATTTTGCTAAAAGAATAACAGAGAGCAAAGCAAACAGTTAAAATATCGCTTGACTTGAATTACCAACAAACGAACAGTAAAGTTCTGCTTATGGAGAATGCACGATCGAATTGAGATTTGAACCCAGATCGAACGGGATGCTGAGTTGGTTATTTCCGATTTCAATATTGTACCACTCAAAGTTGATGACCAGCAGGAAGTTGTTGGAAAATTTATGATTATATCGATATTAGAAATCAATTATTCTTGTTCCAAATTATTTATAATATCTAACATTCAGACGAATTGAGACGAACTACAAGCATGGCTTATATATAATTAAACATCCCTTAATTTCTCTACAATTGATGGGGATTAATGGTTAATAACAGATAGGGATCAACACAACATGAGACTATCTTCAAACGATACACACTGCATTCAACAGCACTTCTCTGGTTCTATCTCATAACAGCGGCCATTTTGGCTATATTACAGAAGTGATGAATATATTTCACATCACTATTTTTTCCCAGTTCGTGCATTCATATTAACAATCGCACAGCTCACGCGTAGATAATAGTAATATACACTGAAACAACGAAACTGCATTCGAAATCTGCAATTGCATTATGCTACCAACCAATGAACGCGTCCGCCTTTCCACTATGCCGGATCGATCTTGGAAGTCTATGAACCGGGCAATGTCATTTACTCTCGGCCTTTGCTATTACACCACGAACACTAGCACAACTTCTGTCTAGCAGGCTACAGGCTATGCGGCACCGTACCGTCCAAAGATTCCAGGAAGCAAACCGTGCAAAACGGCTTTTCACAGGATTTTGCGCTCGATTGATTACAATGTGGACAATTGAAACAGTTTGATCAGCACCTTCACAAACACCCCAATTTTCATCAAGGCTTGCTGTTTGGTTTTCTTCCTCACTGAACTACCATTCCACAACATTCTTTTTTTTTACATTTGTAGTCTGCCACAAACCAATGCGTTTTCAGGCGAAACAAATATTCTAGAGCGTCTCATTTTCATACCGTTGTGTGCTTAATTCTTCACAATCTTCATTCTAATCTGTTTCATTCGTTTAATCACTGCAAAAATTACCTTTTCGACCCTTTTTATTCGGAACTACGTCGGCTTTGTTCACCACCGCTTGCTTTACCTTAAGCTACGGCCAAAGGTATGGAAAATGAAGCAAAACCAAGATCGACACAGAAATGGTGTGATGAGTCAAAAATGACAGCTTGTAATTTCACGCATAGAACCGGGTGCTGTTATAGGGTTTCGTAACCCACTATACAAACAGGTCGTTATTTGATAGCAATTTGGGTGTAGCAACATAGTTTTAATGTTTTCTTCTTATTTTTAAGTAACCTACATTCATAACTGTCCATTCCGAAGCGATTCAGAAGATATACACGTTAATGTTTCTTTCGCTCATTTCCCCTCAATGTAATAAAGCAAATCAGTATTGTATTGTTGCGAACATTTATTGGGAACATTGTTCCATGATCATTAGCATGCTGGTCGTATCCTTTCACTTAGCCCGAAATTTGAGTTACAGCAGCGCCGAGCGTGTTGGCCAGCTGTGTCAGCGTGGACTGTAGTGGCGCAAGAGCCGTTGCGTTGAGCCCACGAAGGTTGTTAACGAGCGTGGTCAGAATGGTCTGAACGTTTGCAAGGGCCGGTACCAATGTTGCAAGCGTAGTTCCCGCTTTCTCAATTTCGGTTGCGATTAGACCTGCCGCATTCGACAGCAACGCGTTAACGGTGGACAAGACACCCGTCGGAGCAGCAAACAACGAGATTGTGGCGTTGGTCAACCCGTACAGCAAAGACAGTGCATTTGTCACTACTGAGGATAATACGGACTGAGTGGTTCCTCCAGCCGCGGCGAGAACACTGTTCAGTAGTGTCGTGATTTGGGTTACCAACCTTGTGATCGTGCCTGACAACGCAGAAAGCAGGGTAAAGGGTAATTGCGGAGCTGCCTGTGTGGCCTAAGGTTGGATCGATGAATTAGTAAAAAAAAATGGACGTGCGAGAAACTGGCCAAAGAGTAATACAACACTTACCACAGCAAGGGTCAGCGCGATAGCAAGAACGTACACGGCTTTCATTTTCGAAGCAAAATTGCTGATAACGAACTTGACTGAAGATCGGAACGACTTACAGATAAATAATGATAATTTTGCTTGTTTACGCGTTGTCTTATATAGTCGAAAAACAATTATAACACCATAACAACGACGTCAAACAATTTAAAACAACCGATCTATTGTTCGGTTTTGCTTCCAGACATTTCGCGATCGCACAAACCGTCCTATTTCTATGGATCTGATCTGAGATGCTGCTCTGCTACAACAACCAAAAAGTAGTAACGGGATGTAGAATAGTAGAATGTTTAGTTTAGAGAAATACTTTCTATTTCTCTTAACGGATGTCTGGTATGAAGGGTTCTAATTAATAAACGCAAATTATACAATGTTCTACAAAAATTGATAAAAATAGGCTATTAACGATTTTTTTTGTATGGCTGAGGTGTGATGTTTGTTTAGTTGTCGGTGAGACGGAACTTATCTACTTTAGGACATTGACATCACACTTGTATTTGGATACGTTGTATTAATCGCACTTGATTATAGGATCGTAATAAATGAAATTGATTCAACAAATTTTCAAAAGTAGACTATAAGCGGTAAATGATTGTTTTGTTCTGTACTGTTCTGCTATATCGTATATAAAGTGTTAGAATTCGACTTGTAACGGATCGGTTAATCCGTAAACCCGGTCAAGGCCACTTAAAGGATGAGATGTAATTTTCACAGTAGTTTTTGATTGTTTCTTATTCTGCAACTTCTTCTGCTTTGTTCTGTTCTCCGCTGGTGGATCTGTTCTGTTCTCCGCTGATCTAAAGTATCAGCCTGCGATAAATGCAGCATCTTCGTATCTTTATGGTGCATTCCAGATCGTGGAAGTTTGCGTTTAGCAATGCGTCTCTGATTTTCGCTGCTTGCATTGTTATCCAAAGTGACAAACACTCTCAATTTGAATGATGAGCCATGCTGATTATCATGATCACACTACTTTTAAATCACCTATGAACAATGGGCCACACATTAAGCAAAGGGAGGGCATCTGTTCCGGAAATGCATTTCTAATAATCAATTATTATTATAATCGAGTGCCTAATGATTAGTATATTACTACACTATCAACTCATGTAACCGTTAGTCATAAAGTTAGAGTTGTACAGTTCACGTGATATTATGAGTATCGTGTCGATTCACGTTTGGAAAAGGTTGTGTAGATCAAGATCTATTACCTAAATATTCTATTGTTTTATATATTTTTTTCTTCATTTACCCCCAACCTGAACTTGCAGCCTGTTGCTTATCAGTGTCGCAGTGATGCACTGTACAGCGTTTCAGTTTCGTTGTCAGCAGATAAACATCAATTACACCTGCACGATCACAAGCTATAATCCAAAGTTGGAGGGGACATTCTTGTTTAACCACGTACCGGACAGAACGGACAATATTGAGTTTAAAAATCTGATTCTAACGAACGTGGACAATCTCATATTTAGCAGCATACCACCCGATGTCAGCAAAGTAACGTTCAGTGGTTCTAGCGCGGTACGAGTGATAATTGTGCCAAAAAACAGTTCCCTCCAAGCAATTAGCGTTACGGAGCCCACCATGACGCGAATGCGTTTCGAAAAGGATTGCTCACTTTCCCAGTTGTATGTAATGCAGAGTAGCTTAAGCGCGATTCCACCAACGCTAATCAACGTGCAAAATTTGTCCTTTTTAAAATTAAGCCAGTCGCCCATTGGACAGATTAGTTTAGAACGATTTTGTAACCTATCACAGCTACATTCACTTAACTTAAGAAACAATCTAATCAACATCATATCATTCCAAGGTTCCGTGATGTCTAGCTGTGGTCCAATGCTGGAGAAACTCATGTTTGGAAACAATAAGCTACGCAGTGTTAATATGACAGTGTTTGCAAACATGCGGAAACTGCGGACAATTGAACTGGAAGACAATTTAATAGAGATGATTGAAGGACGCTTCACTAATCCCAATATTGCGTCAGTTGTACTCACAAACAACCATCTACTAACGATAGATCTGTGCCGCTGGGACACGATGCCATTAATTAATTCGTTTTCTTTTAACAAAAATAGTTTGCAGCAAATACCCAAGTGTTTGGGACGGATGCCGAATGTGAAGTTTGTCAACTTCAACAACAATAAGCTAACAAAAATTACTGTCGATGCATTCGCGATGCTGAACGAGCTTAAATCGCTATTTTTCACGAACAATGTAATAAGATCAATTGTCGCTAACCGTCGGTCCGTGCCGTCCAGCTTACAGGAAATTTATCTAGAACAAAATCATCTGGACTTAGCGAATGTTACGAAGTTTTTCCCATCCTCGGTAAAAATTCACATTTAGATTTGTATTCCGCTCACAGAAGGGTTGCGATGCATAATGCTAATGAGCCTTTTTTTAATGTGTTTTTAATACACTCCTGGATTCATTTCCATTCGTTTAAAACACAATAATAAATAGAAATATAATACAGCACCAATGTCCCACTCCTAGTTTACGAGAATGTTTTTTCAGACGGGTTTAACATTGGTTTTTTATGATTTATTATCGTTACAACTTTTTCACGTGGCGTACCTAACCAACTTGTCGTCGTCAATGGCCAAAGTTACAACAATGACTATTGAAACGTGTTATAGTGATTTACTTAGTGTTCGAAGAAAGCAAAGATTGAGATACTATGCACTAGTAATCGTATGCCTAAACATAATACCCATTGCGGTGGTGGGCTTCCAGTTGGTGTGTGAAGGCAATACCAGAAAACAGTGCTTCATAGAGCATCTCAACCCGACGATGACTAACCTAAGTTCCTTATGCTACAAATTACCAACGGGTGTCGTATTTGTACAGTTTCGATACCTCGAAATCTCGGCAATCGATCAATCGATCTTCAAGTATTTCAACTCGGTTGAGAGTGTACAAATTGTGGAATCACGACCTTTACTTAAAGTTATTGTGCCCGGCAACTTTACCATCAAGCAGCTAACCATTCTAAAGACGCAGCTGATATGGATACACTTCCAAGCAAATGACTTCATTACGGGTGTGTCGATAATATTTAGCAACTTACAGGAGGTACCACCATCACTGAAGAATCTGAAGAATGTGGAAGAGATAAAACTACAACATTCCTCTATTCAGCATCTGAACTTGGATCTATTGCAGTGGTGCCGCATGTTAGATTCGTTGGATCTTTCATACAACAACATACACACGATCACGAGCACTCTCAATAGTGGCCAACGGAAAAACTTATTCTTGCTCAATCTGAGCTATAATCAACTTAAAACTCTAAATCTCGAGGTACTTACACCTCTTGGATGGTTTAAGTATCTTGATTTATCACAGAACAAAATAGAATTGTTGGTTGGACGATTTTCCAGCGATCATCTGTACAGTATCACACTTTCCAAAAATCGTCTGAAGACGCTTGACTTTTGTCAATGGTTGCCGATGCCAAGCCTGCAGCTTTTATCCCTTGATACGAACGAGCTTTTGCGTGTCCCGAATTGTATGCATCATCTAAGACACCTTACCTATATTACGGCCAACAACAATAAGCTGACGAGCATAGATATGGACGCGTTTGGGGACATGGACAATTTAACGATATTAGATTTATCGGCAAATCAAATTTCATTTATTATCTTTCGGGAAGAGAAATATCCCAAACGACTTGAGCGGCTGAATTTAAGCAAAAATAAAATACGATGTAACGATCCTAAGGATCTACCATTTTGCCCACTAGACATTGAGTTCCAATCAAACCATTCCGAGAGTAACTGGGAGCGAAATAGTGCCAATTTCCTTAAAAAATTATTGGTTCTTACATAACGATGTTTAAATCGATTTATGAAAATAAAAAGCCCTACTATGTGTAGAGTAAATGGATTCTGTATAAAAATGTTTATATGTTAACATTACGGTAGTGATCACAGTTATTAGTGTAATCTTTACAGTGTTTAGCATTTCCCGTACACGCGGAGGATTAATGGAAAAAATAACTCAAAAACAGTTTGGATTGCAATGCGTACAGTTTTGTCCAGTTACCTGTAATTAGTGTTGGGTCAAGAGCGAAAGAGGTACCTCAATGAGCTCCGCTCATCTTTTTGTTCGCGCTCCCGCACAGCCCACGGGAAAAAGTGCGATTGTGCGATGCGTTCCCATTTGAAGGCTATTTGAAGGGCCATTTCCTAACGCTATTCAGCAAAATTTATAAATGTGATATATTTCAATGCGAATTTGTTGCAATAAGTTTCTTTTCACTCAAACAATGCTTTAAATTAGAAAAATAATAAAAAATCAGAAAAAAATTTTAAAAAAATTTTCAACTCGAAAATTTCATAAGGCTTACCCCTTACGTTTTTTTTGGGAAATTTTGCAAAAAAAAATAAATTGATTTATTTTAATGCCAATTGGTTGCAATGTGTTTCTTTTCACTCAAGTAATGCTTTAAATAAAAAAAAGAGTGAAAAATAATAAAAAAATCAAAAAATTCAAAAAAATGAAAATTTACTAAGGCTCATTTTTGCACCAAGTTTTGCCTATAACTCGGTCGGTATCCAACGGATCGCCAATCTTTAACCTGTGGTCGATAGATGGCACCAATGGCTACATTTTCTTCTTGGACAGCCATGCTCTCAGGTTTGTCAGGAGTTATTCGAGGAACCAAGTTCCATACCCTGGGAGCGCATCGCACAATCGATCCTGTGTGCAGCGCTCCGTGTGGAGCTACTTGAAGCGCACCGCACAGTTTAGAGAGCGAAAGCGGTGCGCTCCGTTCTTGCAAAAGAGCTACTTGACCCAACACTACCCGTAATAATTCGTGTTCGTTAGTAACTGATCATTCGTGAGTAACTTGGAACAGTTCTTAACAGTATACTTCCTGAAACATGGCAATGACTTCTAATGAAGATATTAATGCACTAATGATGCATTAATGATAATGCACTTTTCTAATAAGATCCCATTAGATAATGGAACGAATTGTTATACATCATTAATGCACTTATTTTAGGTGATGTACGTAGCAAACTTATTGGGAAGTGTGAATTGTTAGTATGATCTGTAAGCGTTGCAAAACTTGACACCTGAATCGAGTGTTATAGCAAAGAGAACGTTTAGTGACATGTTTGGTAAACGGAAAAAGCAAAGTTTGTACGTAATTTTGTTGAACTTTTATCCACCAATACTCATGTGCTTACAATGCTTAAACATATTGCAAAGTGTGGTACTAGGCTTCCACATGGTGTGCGAAGGGAATACGAGAAAACAGTGCTTCATAGAGCATCTCAACCCTAAGAAGACTAATCCGAGCTCGTTACGCTCAAAACTACCAACGGGTGTCGTATTTGTACGATTTCGGCATCTGGAAACCTTAGCAGTTGATCACGCGATCTTTAACTATTTACATGACACGGTTGAGAGTGTGCAAATCTTAGATTCGCGACCGTTACAAAAACTTATTGTGCCCGGCAACTTCACCATCTTACAGCTGGTTGTAGAAAAAACGCAGCTAGAATGGATACACTTCCAAGCAAATGACGCCCTCAAATCGGTGTGGATAAGTTTCAGTCACCTCCAGCAGATTCCACCATCACTGAAGAATTTGAAGAATTTGAATAACATCCAACTAAAACACTCCTCTATTCAGCATCTGAACTTGGATCTATTGCAGTGGTGCCGCATGTTAGATTCGTTGGATCTTTCATACAACACTATACACACGATCACGAGCACTCTCAATAGTGGCCAACGGAAAAACTTATTTTTGCTCAACCTGAGCTATAATCAACTTACAACTCTAAATCTCGAGGTACTTACACCTCTTGGGTGGTTTAAGTATGTGGATTTATCACACAATATGATAGAATTGCTCGTGGGCAGATTCACCAGTGAGTACCTAACGACGATTACGTTTGCGCACAATTACCTGAAGACGCTCGATTTTTGTCAATGGTTGCCGATGCCAAGCCTCCAGATTTTATCCCTTGATACGAACGAACTTTCGCGTGTCCCGAATTGCATCCACCATCTGTTAGGTCTCTCCTACATACGTTTCAACAACAATATGCTAACGTCTGTAAGCATGGATGCGTTTGGCGATATGAACAATCTAACCGATTTGGATTTTACATCAAATCAAATTTCATTTATTATCTTTCGCGAAGAGAAATATCCCAAACGGCTTGAGCGGCTGGTTTTAAGAAAAAATAAAATGCAATGTAACGATCACCAGGATCTACCATTTTGTCCACTAGACATTGAATTCCAACCAAGCCAATCCGACAGTAGCTGGGCGCGAAATAGGCTCAATTTTCTCAAACAATTAAAAGTTCTCACTTAATACTGTTCAAGGCGATTTTCGGAAATAAAATCCTCTTCATTTTATGTTTCAAACTATTTCGTGTCAAAGCAGTTTTATGTGTTTACTTAAATTTACATTTAAAAAGTTGAGAATTTGAGGCGCCTGAAATTCTTGGATGGTTTGTCGCTGTTTGCATTTTTTTAATTATTCCAAGCTTCAAATATTAGAAAATCATACCAAGTATAAGATATAAAGTCACGAGTCACGCATTCGCAGTTGTTAGTCATCAAAGGAAAACAAAAAAAAAACAATCTATCGCACGATCTTCCATCAACATATTGTAATTGTACAATTTTGATACTTCTAATTGAGATAATAATTTGGAGTATGCATTCATTAGTAATGTTTGTAGAAAAAAACTGATCATTTGTGGCATGCGTTTAAATTGCATATTATTCATTTACGCTCTCAATAGGCGTAACTAAAATTTCACATTGTTTGCGATGCTACGATCATTAGGGTCATTGTATCACATTTTAATATTTATTAAGAGAATTAAATGCAAATTACCGCGCTATCGACCGTTTATTATTTATGGAGAAATTGAGGCAATTTGTGCAGAATTGCTAGTGTGAGCTGTTAGCGTTACGGAATGGAATTAGAATCGAACGTTTTACTGTACCATTTACTATGTATTGTGCGTGGAAAAAAACGAACCTTCATCAGCACGGTGAATTTTGGGTTATTACTGTTGGTCTGTTTACTCAACATATGCTTAACGTGCGTGATCGGTTTCCGGTGGGATTGTCAACAATTCTTATACACACGGTGTACCATCGAGCGTTTTAATCCTAGGAACGCTAACATCACCTTACCAAACGACGCAATGTTGCTGCAGCTTATAAACTTTGAAACCTCAACATTCGATCGTGCCACGATCAAACACTTACCGCCCACTTTGGACGAGTTGGAAATTATCAACTCTAAAAGCCTGCAACGTTTCGTTTTGCCAAGCAATTTAACCATCAGAAGGATCGCCTTAATAAAAACACAGCTAAGCAAGATCGAATTGCAATGCAACGATGTCATCCTTCAGCTGTTCATCGTCGGTAGCAAACTGCAAAAGATACCAGTCTCTCTTAGGAATCTGAAAAATTTGCTAAATTTCAAACTGCAACAATCCTACATTCATCACCTAAACCTGGACTTGCTGCAATGGTTCAATCAACTCGATTCGTTAGAACTGATGCAGAACCGAATACAGACAATCACGAGCACCTTGAACCATAGGCAACAACGAAAATTTGATATGTTAAACCTGAGCAATAACCAGCTTAGAATCATCAATCTCGAGATAGCTTCACCTATTGGATGGTTTAAGAATGTTAATTTATCATACAATAAGCTAGAATTGCTGGTTGGACGATTTTCTGGCGGCCACTTGCAGAACCTTATGCTATCTCACAATCGTCTGAAAACGCTCGACTTTTGCCAATGGGAGCTGATGCCAAGCCTTGAAACGATAGCCCTCGATTCGAACCAGCTGTTGCGTTTGCCGAACTGTATGCATCAGCTGCCAGGTATCTATAATATCTGCTTTAGTAAAAATAACCTAACAAGCGTAAATATGGACGCGTTTAGCGATATGGAGGATCTACTAGATTTGGATTTATCGTCAAATCATATTTCATTGATTACATTTCGAGAGGAAAAATATCCCAAACGGCTTGTGGAACTGATTTTAAGCAATAACAAAATCGAATGCAATAATCCGGGCGATTTACCGTTCTGCCCGTTGGACATTGAATTTTTACCAAGTTCCCCGAACAGCGCTTGGAGTCGTAACAATAACTCCTTACAGAGGCAATTGACAATCACTACTGCATGATCGATCATATATATATCATATTTATATTCGATCGTCTGCATATAAATAAAATTATGACTACTGTTACACTCTGTCTTATTCGTATTATCCTCTCTTTCCATTCATTGAAGTCACCGTCGGTTGCGGTAAAACCCCTCTAAAAACGGTTCGTTTCATAATTTCGGACAGCAAAAGAGCATCGACGGAAGAACCATTACTAATTCATCTCTTTTTCGCATGTTGCCGTTGATCGTTACTACCGATCTTATACTGTTTACACTTATAAACATTATAAGATCGAGTAATCAGAATAAAGTGGAACTGATCTCCATTTCAAACGTTTAAACCAGTACAACAGTATGGAACAACCGTTCTCAAATCAAGATTAATGATAACATGCGAAAAAGGAACTGGTGTATTAATCTAGTAACTCAAAGGCAAGTTCGATCAAGATGTATTTTTAGAAAATATTGCTTTACCATCGTTCTTTATTCGCAACTTGTCCCCAACATTGCACAAGTACTCAGGCCGCAATTATGTCTATGTTCTACTTACCGCGTTGGTTACTTCGGTAAGCGTTCGTACCTCGAGCGGCAGCTACAGTGTTCCCGTAGGAATTTATACACAGCGTACAGTACACCCAGCCCGATCGGAATGGCCAGTATCACTACGTACGAGATCAGTTGATAGAAGCGTCGCGTCGTCCAAAGAACGGTGTACTTTAGCGTGGTGCCATCTGGATATTGAGATGAAAAACGAAAGCATTCACGTAATTAGCACACACTCCACAACCCAGGCCGATTCGTTTAAATGCCTACCGATTGCCGCATAGCCGTATCCAATGTCTGGAACACTCATCCGATAGGAACACGTGGGAACGATGATTTCCAGCAACTCCTGCGTATCTTGATGGTAGCTCAGATCGAACGAATGCACCTTGTACGCGGTACGCTTGTCCTGACTCAGCGGCCGATATTGCACCGTTTTCAACCGGCTGCGATGTATGCGGGCAAACTGCGAAATGTGCAGATGTGCCGAAAAGATCACGTTCGGTTTTAGATTGTGTATCGCCTTGTAGGTAAAACTGGATGGAACGTCCAGTACTGGTATGTGGCTAACAAATATACGCAGGTAGCGATCGGAAATATCCGTCCCGGTGCTATCTAGCATGCGCGGATCGTTCAGTGTCATCTCTAGCGTAATTCGATTGATGTTGTAGATCGTTAGATTATCGTTAATCACCCAAGCCGGTCGCTCGGAGAAATACTGCCGGAAGCGTCGCTTTGCAATCGGATTCAGCGGTTGTCTACCATCACCACCGATATCATTATCACCGGGTATGTAGATCACCTTCGCGGTCGGATGGGTAGGGAAGATCGCGCCGAAACGTGTGTAGTACTCCTCGAAGTGTATCTCCGTTGAGTCGGTACCTTCGTCCATCAGGTCGCCTAGGAAAATTATGACATCCGGTTGCACATGTTCTACCGCTTGCTCGTAATACCAAGCAAGATACCGATCAGAATCGTAGTTTGCCAACCCGGCATAGAAATGTGTGTCGTACGTTTTGCCTAGAATTTGTGGATCCGCTACAAGTAGAATCCTTACACAGCCAGCTATTGAAAGGACGGTATTAATTTACAACATTAAATTCTCATTTCTCAGCTCCCGTTTTACCGCATTGTGACACGTACCTTCTTTGCAATAAATATTCGACCACTTCAATTTTTGCAACACGTAAATAAGCACCTCATTGTACAGGACAAGCAACCCCAGCACGATTACGTATACACGCCACGCCGGATGAAGCCGGAGGAACTTTTTTTTCGTCCTGGCAAGCCAATTCTTTGCCATCACGAAACAACGACGGTTCGACGGGGCTTATGTTTCGAGCGCACGGTTGTTTTGTTTCCGAGCAACGAGAATAAACTACATACACAGTTGTTTCGTAACTAGTCAGCAGGCGCTATTCGGCAACATTGTCCTTTTGTGGCATCACCGTGCTTGATAAATGCAGGAAAAGTTAATGTAATATTATTGTTCGAAAGCTCAAAGGTGTGAAAATGATAATTGTGCTTACAATGCACTGCCACTGAACTTTTTTTGTATTGTTTTGTGTACAAACAGATGTTTGGTTTTCCTCTCGTTTTTAACTTGACAGATTTGGCTGCGTACTTTTCATTGAGCGTTGCACACCAATAATCGCGTGGATGCCAACAACACGAACACTACACGTTGAATTGCGCCAAAAATACTAAGCACAAATCTACTCGTTACCTATGCTACATGAACAAAATTGTCCTTCCTTCTGTTTACATTCATTTTCGGATAAGAGATACGAAATATCATGCAAACGTAAGGTTATTCCTACCGTGGTTTCCGTGTATTATCGAATGATCATGTACTTTCAGTAATGCATTGACAAACGTGACTGTCACACTTTCATTTAACAATTATAACATTCAATAAGTTTAAGCCTTACAATTTATGCTGCTTGCAGTTAGAGTTTCATGACGATAAATATACCGAGGTTAGGTTGATGAGGTTGTAAGCGCTCAGAGCTGGTGGGTCTTATTTATGCGTCTTTTATGCGACAACCACGAGCAGTGGGGGTGAGTTTTCAATGATGGAGTACATCATCGTGCAGAGATACTGGGACCATCCGCTAGGGTCCCACGACGAATCACCCTAACGCACGACGGATCTCGTAAACTATCCTTTCGCCAACAACGGGTGGAACCATCTCGTACAGAACGTTTACTGCGGATGACGGAAGCTCTTACCAGCGAACTTCGCACCGGCACCGAGCTCCTCCTCGATGCGCAGAATTTGGTTGTACTTAGCCAAACGTTCCGATCGGCACGGGGCACCGGTCTTGATCTGGCCGGTGCTCAAACCCACGACCAGATCGGCAATGAACGTGTCCTCAGTCTCACCGGAACGGTGGGAAACCATGGTACCCCAGCCGTTTTTCTTTGCCAGCAGATGCGCATTAATCGATTCCGTGACTGAACCGATCTGGTTGACCTTCAGCAGAAGACAGTTGCAAGCCTTCTTTTCGACGGCCGTAGCAATGCGCTTCGGGTTGGTAACGGTCAAATCGTCACCGACAATCTGGATCGTGGTGTTGGCAGTGATTTTGCTCCACGCATCCCAGTGATCCTGATCGAAGGGATCCTCAATACTGACGATCGGGAAGTCCTTGATGAAGCCCTGGTACAGCTGCTCCAGCGCATCCGGAGCCAACCAAGCGCTGGCGTCCGATTTCGGGTTCTTGAAGTCCAGATCGTACTTGCCATCCTTGTGGAACTCGGACGCGGCCACATCCATACCAATCTCGACCTTGCCCGTGTAGCCAGCCTTCGCAATAGCGTCCTGGATCAGGTTCAGCGCTTCCTTGTTTTCCAGGATGTTGGGGGCGAAGCCTCCCTCATCACCGACGGCCGTCGCATCCAGGCCGAACTTGGCCTTGATGACGTTCTTCAGATGATGGTACACCTCACTGCCGATCTTCATTGCCTCGGTAAACGAGGACGCACCGGTCGGGAGGATCATGAACTCCTGCATCGCCAGTTTGTTGCCGGCGTGGCTACCACCGTTGATGACGTTGAAGGCCGGCACCGGCAGGATGATGTTGGCATTGCCAGCCAGATCAGCAATGTGTTTGTACAGCGGGACACCCTTCTTGGCAGCGCCGGCCTTGCAGATGGCCAACGAAACGCCCAGAATAGCGTTGGCACCGAGCTTCGACTTGTTCTCGGTTCCGTCAAGCTTCAGCATCAGCTCATCGAGCTAAGGACGGGGGGAGAAAAAGGCAAATACGAATCAAAATTAATCTTCCACGGCAATCCTGTCCACGGCGGCATCGTGCCGTTGCATAATATTTTCTATCGCTTTCGATGCTAATAATAGATCTCTCACTCTCTCTTCTTCCGCGTTCGGGCAGATTCGAGGGAATCGACAAGCAGAGTGCAACCGAACCTACCTCCTTTTGCTGAGTAACGCAAAGGTTAGAGCTCAGTACAGCTGGGGCGATGACCTTGTTGATGTTCTCAACCGCCTTCAGGACACCCTTGCCATGCCAGTTGGCCTTTTCGTTGTCACGAAGCTCCAGTGCCTCGTGGACACCGGTGGAGGCTCCAGATGGAACGGCAGCACGGAACAGTCCCAGATCGGTTACCAGGTCCACCTCCACGGTAGGGTTACCGCGCGAGTCGAAGATCTGGCGGGCCTTAATACTCTTGAACGGCATCTTGGATCTAAATTGGCAAGCAAAAGAAAAAAAAAAATGGAGGCAAACGACCAAAGTTGTAATATCAAGCGAATTCCATAAATATCCGTAGAACCATTTAAAAATTTCTTTCCTCCCTTTGCTCAAGGGCTTATTTCTTCTTGAGCCTTTAGAATCGATTAAAATCTACGTTAGCTACAATAATCGCAATAGAAAAAAAAGCGGAGGCCTGCCTTACATAATTCCTCGGATCATGCTCGTCCGTTGTAGAGCAATATTGGCGTTTGATGTTTAATGTATTTGGGGCGCGACTGGTTTGTATGTTGTTATTTACGTGGACGCTAAAAGTACGGAGGTTATCAGTGTAAACCCGAAAAAAATCCATTAAGAAGCATCAACGAAGGCATATGCTTGATATTTCGTTTCCTAGCGACAATCCTATTTTTTCCCGCTGTACCTACACCTGATACAACGCTTTGCTTATCGTAGGAAGTGTGGTGCTGATAGAATATTATCAACAATCTCATTCATATAGTAACCAAGTACTACACATTTGCGAATCCTTTAATTGAACGAGAGGCTTATACTCATAGAACTGCCCGTCTGTATCAATTGTGCAATTTAAATGTTTCACCAAAATGATTTAATTTTGCATCACATTTTGTCCACCCCTACTACGATTGCCCTTTTGGGAGGGGAGGATGCATGTTTCAAAATGGAAAAAGGGGGATTTTGTTAGGCGCGTCTTCATTGACCTCTAACTCGTATGTAGAGGTCATACCATACGATACCGATGCCGGGTAAAACATACGAAAAGAAAAGATTTCCCTTACAAAATGTCACAGTCTTTCTGCTATTATGCTTTTTTATGTAATCGCCTGTACATTAGAACAAGAGAAGATAATTCAACTACAAGCCAATGTACAATTCAATGTAGCGAAAGTTTTATCGCACTAGAAACGGCTCCTTTACATTGTTTAATGTATTTGCTCAAACACAGCCGGTTTGCTGGGAAACGTGAAAAACGAAAGGTGACCTTTCCCTGATAAGCTCAAGGTTAAATAAATGTTCTGCTTAAAAACAATCGTAATCTATACTTTGCCGGATGCACCGCTTAACTCATTGCACATCACACACACACACGCTGTTGTAAATGCAATTATTGTGCAATCGGATAGTTTTTTTTTCACTTTCACCACACTTCTATATGCCGGCTCTGTAGCAAGGGTTTTGCGATGAAAATTGATGGAAAATTTGCACAAAAAAACGTGTGCAAAAGTACGGATCGTTTTTTTGATATCAGCGCCCGTCTCGTGATGGAGTAGAAACAATTTGTAACAAAATTCTTTTCACACTTACTTCTTTTAATTTACTTTTGGGCAAAGATGGAGTACAAGAGACCGAGCACCGTTTTCACTGCACCGTTTGCTGTTAAATGAAACAATATGCAGCTCTACAAAGATGATGAAAATTATCAAGGATTGAAATGGTGTACGCAGGCGTGAAATCAAAACGGGCAGGCTGTACAACGTGAAGCTTTTTGACAGAAGGGATTCAACTGTACGTTCTCAGCGAAATACTAGCAATAATTGAAGCTATTTTTATGCTTCTTAACCATGTTTTACTTGTGGTCCTCCGATTTAATCCTTTTTTTAAGCCTTGCGCATGAAAACTGTTCGTTATTTGAAACTATTTTACAGATTTAATATGTCTGTCAGGGGAATACAATTGTAGGACCTGTGCTTGTACCATCCTAGTTTGACCTTGAAATGCTCTCGGAGCAATCGTGATAGTGAGAAATGGGAGAACTTCGTGTTCGTAGATGATCTTGCATTTGCATTTGTACTTAAACGATGCATTTTGTTAAACTGATGAAGACCAATAAGTCTATTAGAGCAATTATTTGCTTGTTACACATTTCTTATGCATTTGTCTCAGTTGGGCTAAACTCACATCTGTCGTTCGACTTCCCGTGTCGATGGACTGTGATTATTCAACTTGTAGCATCGTATCCGAGTACCCAATGTGATGGACTACCCATCCATCGTAAGGATCTTGACCTAGGCTTGTTCCTTAAACTTCACCTTTCATCGCAACGACACCGTTCTTTTGGCTATAATGCTTACAGCCGGGATTGTTCGTACCGCAAATGCCAACAGCCGCGTGCCACATAGATTCTTCACTTTCGTTTCATTGCTTCGGTTCGGATCTGTGCAAAGATCACGAAAAGCAAAAGAAACGCATTTGCGGAAAACAGAGCGTTTAAAATAGTTACAACGCTGCAAAACTGGTGCAGGTGCATTGATCTTTGTTATAGCGCGAACTTGTGTAATACTCTATAATCACTACACTAATGAAAAAGTCTATATATTAAGATAAATTAAATCATTTTCAACTAAGAAAATAGATAGTAACGTAAAAATGATCTTGCATTTATTCTCTCGTCTAGTTAATCGCTCTCGCTCAAAACCGTATTGTAGTACCTAACTAAACGTACTAAAATTGTAAAATCTTTAAAGTTGTTCACTTATTTCTTCATCCTTTTTTTCCTGTTCTCCTTCTATTCTTGTTCCTTCTGCTTCTCCGATTTCCATCGGTTGTACTTCGGTTCGTTCGACCGTATTAGATTCTTCTGCTACGATGCTAGTTTCCATTAACGACGGTTCCACTGGGGTGTCTTGTGCACTATCTTTATTTTCCTGTGTTGTTGATTCGGGTGCATCATTTCTCTCCTCCGGCGCGTTTAGCGTGGCTCGGTACGGTTCATCGTCCTGCAGATTTATATTCTCATTGTGAAACCCAAACTGCTGCGTTTGCTGCTGTGTAGCACCAATGTGCGTAATGGTCTTCTGCGGATCGTTCATGATCGTGACGGAGTTGGTGCAATCGCTCACTTTAAAGATACCCACAAGATAATCGGACAGTTCGAACATGTTGGAGCGCAGCGAAATAATGACAAACTGTGCATTCTTTGTCCGTTCCTGTAACAAAAAAAAAAACGTACCCGTAAGAATGCTATTTTTTAGCCATTTTTGTTACAACATACCTTGATGTAGTGTGCCACAATCGAAACGTTCTTGAAGTCTAGTGCAGCATCGATTTCGTCCATTACGTACAGTGGCGATGGTTTGTAGTAATGCAGCGCAAACACCAACGCGAGGGAGGAAAGCGTCTTCTCACCACCGGAAAGGTTCGCAATCATCTTCCAGGACTTTTTCGGTGGCCGTACACTGAACACGATGCCCTCGTTGAAGGGATCCATCGAATCGATCAGTTCCAACTCCGCATCACCGCCGAGCGTTATCATTTGGTACATTTCCTTCAGCTTCTTGGTGATGATGTGAAATCCGCGCATAAACTCGGTAAACCGTTTCTTGCGCACGTCATCGTACAGTTGTCGCATCTCGTTACGCTTGGCGGTGATCTCTTCCAGCACGGCGACACGCCTAAGGTAAGCTTCCTGCTTCTTCAGGAATTCATCGATGACGGACAGGTTGGGTTTGTTAGAGTTGAGCTTCTCCTCCAGAATGGAGATCTGGTACTGTAGATCGGGTAGCTTGTAGCTACTCAGTTGCTCCTCTGTGTATTCCTTCAGTGGTTCCTCCGGAGGAACGCCCGGAATTTCGTGCAACTTCAACGGTTTAAGCTGTAATTGGTAGAGAAATATTTAATAGCATGAATTCGAAGCGTATTGAATATAGTAACGAAACAGTCATTTTTCAAACAACGGAACAAACGTTAACGTGGTGTTCGAATCGCACACAAAACCTGTACGTCGCATGCGCCAAAAACGAGGCCAATGTTTTCACCGGTTGACAGATTCGGTCAGTTTCTTCGATTCTTCCTACCAGCTAACGAAACGACCATCGAGAACGTTTCTGAGTGTTTACCTAACAAATCGAAACAAAACTATCCACGTGCTCCTTATTTTCATCCGACACTGTTTAGCGTACTTCCGGCATCTTTATCCGAATATTTCCCTCTAAAACTAAACCCAGCTCACATTTTGCCTTGGATAAAAGAAAACAAGCAATGGGAAGCTTTTTTTCACACCCCACCGGGATGGAAGTGGTTAAGAAGAATCAGGAATACATTTCCGAGATGAACAAAATTAAGGTCCGTGATGAGTTTGCGTATCGAAGAACTTAAATCAGCATGTCGCTAAAACATATTTTCTTTGATCATTTCCTTCTACGTCCAGATGGAACGCTGGATTCAGATGCATTATCAGATGAAGGAGCGCGAAACAGCGATGCAAATCTCACGGGCACGTGAACTGTTCTATTGGCTCGCATCGTTCTACGGCGTTTCGACCGTCGGGCTGATCGGGCGATTCCGCACTACGAAACGCCCCGGAACGCTTGCACCGATCATACCGCTATCGTTTGTCGTCGCCTACTATGCTGATCTTGCGTACGGGACAAAGATACATCGAATACAAGGTAATGCAATCGATTCCTTTTACGTTGTGCTTCATAGGAACGTACGAAATTATACCGATTTACGTAATCGACCTTCTAGCGGAAGCAGAAATGATTATGCACAACGAGCCAGAGCTGCTGGAGTGGCCCAGTGGACTACCAACGGTGTCTGAGATCGATTCGGCACGTCTCGATATTGATGATAAAATTCGACTCCATCCCCATCAGCTATAAAGGGGAGTTGTTTATTGGGTGGCAAGTGCGGTAGATAATGCTACAGAAACAGTATTACGAGGTGGAGAAGTACAGTAGAGATGAGAAACACGCCAGTTAACACACCATACACTGCACGCAATGTTTGGAGTGAGATTGCACCAAAAAGTACCGTGTTAACAGCATCGGTAGATACGTAAGAACAAGTTTCCTTTCTTTGCACTATGACTTTCTTCGACTAAAAATACTTATTACAAATGAAACGTATATATCAATATTCCACAGAAGAAACACAAACTATTTCCAGAGGTTTCATGTTTTAAAAAAGGAACAGAAGCTTAATCTTAAACGATCCTGTTTTAAACTGTGCACAGGCACCACATTTTTCCTTTCTAGATGTGTTTCTATCAGCAAACTTCTTAACTTAAATACCAACAGCAAAGTTAGCCACGTCCGTTGCTAGCTAGCAACGCGATACATAGCCGTCAGTTGGAAATGGTCTAGTAACCATACTCTCCAAACGATCGTCAATGGAAAACGAAAACAATAACGAATAAGTGCATTTAATCCTTCTCACACTTAGCTGTACTCTCCACAATGGAGAAGCCAGATATAGTCGTCGTGGTTTGGGTGAGTTTAAGGAACCGCCTACACCGGTTTCAAGCTATTGCATGCAATAATAAATTTACATCCATGTAACGACTGCTGTTTGTTCCAAACTAACGAATGGGCGGCCTTGTTCGGGGTGTGCAAGATTTTAAATAACATTTTATCGTCAGTCCTGTTACAAGCGTAAATGTGAAATTGCTACATTCGTTTTTAGTATATACTAATAAAGTATTGAAAATAAAATCCTCCATACGTATCTGCGCTTACCTTGTCCCTCCAGTGGGGAAGTGTGTCCTTCGTTTCCTGCAGCTTCGTTTCGATCGTTTGCAGAATCTGCTCAAACTCGAGCCGCTTCATTTTGCCCTCGGCTTCGCGCTTTTGTAGCGCTACAATCTCTTTTTTGATGCTGGAAGAACCTTCGTGCGCTTTTGTGATAGCTTCTTTCATTGCTTCTAGCTCTTCCTGAAGCTTGCTTGCCTCCTCCTCCAGCTTCGTACGCTCATCGTTGTCTTTCCGTATTGCATCCTGGGCCGCCTCAACTTCGGCTTCCATGCTCTTGATTTTATCTTCCGATTTTTTCACATTTCGCTCGGACGTTTTGATGTCGACCGTTAGCTTCGAGATGTTAGCGGACAGTTTGTCAATCTGCTTGCCCAGTGTGTTAATTTTTGTCTGCAGCACCTTCACCTTACTGTCGGTAATTTCATTAATCTGTTCCGTGTACCGATCGACGTCTTTCTGCATCTTGTCCGCTATGCCGGTGGAGCTTACGTGTGCTTTCTTGCATTCGGCTACCTTTGCCTCCAGCGCGCGCACCTTTTCCGGATCGGAATGCGTACTGGCGACACGTTCTGCCTGCGAATCCAGTTGCGCCTTCAGCCGTGGCATCTGCTGAGTTAAACTTGCAACATCCATGCGCATTCGCTTCAGTTCCATTTCCTGCTGCTTGAGTTTTGCCGTCAGCTGCTGAATGTTGGCTTCCAGTTGGCCCTGCTGCTCCTGCACGTAGTTGATCTGGGATTGGATATCTTGCGCACGGATTTGCATCTGCTCTATTTCGCGATTCGAAATTCCCGCCGGTTCGCTGGCGGACGTTTTGGTTTGCACCGTCGTGCCCATGCGGCCACGATGTTGCGAACGACCACCACCGGACATTGTGCCGGACGTTTCAATCACGTCCCCGCCGAGCGTAACCACGCGGAATCGCTGCCGTCCGTACGCAATCCGTTGACCTTGATCGAGATTTTCCGCCACTAATGTGTCGCGCAGGGCGAAATAGAACGCGGGCAGCACACGTTGGTCTTCAACGCGAATTAAATCAAACAATCGGGGTACGTTTTCGGGTCTGCAGATAAAAGAGAGAAAGAGAGGAAATCAAACAATCGAATCAAAGTATTCATTCACAACGACTATTGGCTTCTACTCACGTCTGTATTCTGGTATGACAATTGCGCTCGTACTGTTGTATCTTCTCCAGCGCAATAAACGATGCCCGACCGATATCGTGATCCTTCAAAAATTCGATGCAAGTCTTCGCCGTGTCGACTGTTTCTACCACGATGTGATCGAGCGTTCCACAGCACGTCGAAATGGCAACATCGTATCGTGCATCGATACCGCCGAGATTTCCCAACCGCCCAAGAATACCCGGAATGCGTCCTTCGTTCTTCTGACGCATCAGCGCGTCCAACACTTTGCCCTGCGAACGTGTCGACTGCATAGCGGACATCGATTCCTGCAGCTTGCCCTGCACCGAGCGCAATTCCTGCCTCAATTCTTTCTCTTCGTTAACATTTGCTTGCAGCTTTTGTTTGGCCGCTTCAAGTTCGGTTCGCGTGGCCGGCAGTGCTTCTTCCAACATCTTGAGCCTCTCTTGTTTTTCCTTGAGGTCATTTTCGGTTTCTTCGTAGGAGTAGCGGAGCGATTCGAGCTTGCGCCGTTCCATGACCTCATCGTGCTTGCAGATCTTTAACTCGGATTCCGCTATCGACAGAGCCGATTTGCTTTCGTCGACCGCACGCTTCAGGTCGATCAGTTCCGTTTGCAGCTTTTCTTTTTCCTCCAGCAGTCCCTTCGTTTCGTCCTTAAGCGTGGCCAGGTTGGCAGTCAGCTTTGTCTCGACTTCAGCTTTCTGCTTTGTGAGCGATTCTATCCTGTGCTCTGACTCTTCAATTTCTTTCTGGTTTTTCTCCGGCACGGCGAGCAATTCCTTCAACCGGCCCTTCTCCGTTATGATCTGGTCCATCGTTTTCTTACGTCGCTCATTCGTAGCGCGCATGTTTGCCTGCACCTTTGCAAACTTATCGAGCGAATTCTTAAGCATCGTTTCCTTGCTTTCCTTTGCACTGACCAGCTCATCGTACTGCTTGATTTCTTCCTTCACGAGTTTCTCTTTTTCTATGCGTTCTGCCTTTAGCGCATCGTACGTTTCGTCGTGTTTGGCAAGGATTCCGGCGGCCTGGTCCCGTTCCACGGTGAACTCGCCGATTTTGCGCTGCTGTTCGCTGATGTACTTTTGTATCTGCTGGTTCCGTACGCGGGTCAGTGTATTTTCCAGCTTTAGATATTCCACCGCTTCGTTAAACGGTTTATCGAGGTCTTTCATTTCGCGCTCGGCCAGCTTGCAGCGGTTGTGCTTTTCCGTGCGCTCTTCGTTCAACGAATCGACCCGTTCGTTAATGTTCTGCAACGGCTGCTTATACCTCGTCGTACCGACTATATCTTCCAGGTACTCTAACAATCCACATTCGTTTTCCGTCTGTGCCTTCGCCTTCATCATCGCAATTGATTCCACCTCACCCTGAAGGATTAGAAACCGATTGTGGTCCAGATCGATGCCGTGCTGTTTCAGCAATTTGGAAACCTCCTTAAAGTGTACGCGCTTGTTGTCGATCGTGTAGTACGAACTGTTATCCCGGAAAGCCGTTCGAGCGACGACAAACGCACTGTTCGGCACCTCATCGAACGATCCATCTTCTCGATCGACGATTTGCTTGAAATGCACTCCCACCGTGCAGCTGTTTGTGTTCGGATGCTTCGAAGAGTTGTGCAACAGAACCGAGAGCTTCTTCGAGCGGATCTTCTGTGCCCGGTAGCCAAACACAAACAGCATCGAATCTATCACGTTACTCTTGCCACTTCCGTTCGGACCAATGATGGCAGAAAATCGTTGATGAAACGGTCCAAGCATTACGTGTCCGGCATAGCTTTTAAAGTTATAATTCGAGATGCATTCAATGATTAAACGAGGCCCCTTACATTCCGTGGAACAGTACGGTGGAACCGGTGGCGGAATGTAGATGCCGCCAATACGCGTCCCTCCCTCCTCGTCTTCTGACATCAGTGCATCTTCATCAACGTCGGCGTCCATCGGTTCCGATGGCTGGGGTTGTTTTGGTGGTGCAATGGTTTTGTTACTCCCGTCGCCTCCAGGACGTTGTTTCTTTGCGCTGCTCATGCTGCTTTCAATACACAAAAAACACGAACCATCAATTTATTCACAAACTATACGATTTAATACTGCCTTTCCGGAGAACAGAATGCAAACAACGCGCGCGATTATGTTTGTGTTTTATGTTGACGTTAAATGACGTTTCGCGAAATTCAAAATCTGCAGCTGTCATCATCATCATCATCGATCGATGATCATTACCAACTGACAGCG
The DNA here is from genome assembly GCF_943734845.2 of Anopheles funestus. NCBI lineage: Eukaryota > Metazoa > Arthropoda > Insecta > Diptera > Culicidae > Anopheles > Anopheles funestus. The sequence goes on along the minus strand of NC_064598.1, from coordinate 94,242,445 downwards.
TGTTTGAAATGCTGTCAATTCAAATTTAAAACGGCGCTTGGCTGTTGATAATTGAAAGCGGTAAAATAAAGAGTTTTTGGCAAGTGTGTTGTCTTTATTGGTGCGATAATCTTAAAAGATAACTTTCTTTCTATTTAAAATGTTTTACCGGTATCTCTACGATCCGTTCCGTGCTTGAACTGCATTTTAATTTTGTTCATTAGGGGGATGTTTTCTCTGGATTGATACCTTTTGAAACACGAAACGCTATCTCGATGATGTAGTACTCGAAAACGGATTTATTTAGGTCAATTACATCCATTTCAATGCAATCGATGACAAGTGTTTTATGCAAATATTTTCTCCTCCCTTCGCTTTTTTGTCACCACCGTGCCTGGTTTGTGCTGCGCGTCGGGATGGTTCATCAGTTCCGGAGGACACACTGAAACCGGACTGGACATCAGCATCTGCTTTAGATCATAGAACAGATGACTGTCGTCCTTGGTGCAGAATGAAATCGCACAACCAGTCTTGCCAGCACGACCCGTACGACCGATACGATGCGTGTAATCCTCGATCGTTTTCGCCATGTCGTAGTTGATAACGAGCGACACATCCTTGATATCAATACCACGTCCAGCAACGTCCGTCGCGACCAGTATGTCCTTCGACCCGTTCTTAAGCGAAGCCAACGCGTACTCACGCTGCTCTTGCCCCTTGCCACCGTGCAGCGTACATGCATTGTAGCCCAACTTCTCCAAACCCTTCGCCAGCACGTCCGCTCCCTTCTTTTGGTTGACGAAAATGATGCACGGTGGTTCGACACCACGCGACAGAATTTCCATCAACTTCTTGCGCTTATCATTCTCGCCCATAATGTGTATGATCTGTTCCGTGCGCTCCGTTGGTTTACCGATCGAACCGATGTAAACGGTGGCCGGTCGGCGCAGATACGTTCGCGCCAGTCGCTCTACGGCCGGTGGCATAGTCGCGGTAAACATCACCGTTTGTCTGTACTTCTTTTTCGTGTTAAAGTTTTCCATCAACTTCGACGCATCTTCAGCTTCTTCTGTGTCCGGCTTCAAGTTCGACACGGGCATGTACTCCAAGATCTTCTGTACGTCTGGCTCGAAGCCCATGTCAATCATACGATCCGCTTCGTCCATTACGATGTACGTACACTGATTTAGCACAAGATAGCGGTTTTCCAGCACATCGATCAAACGACCCGGGGTAGCAATTACTATCTCACAGCCCAATCGTAGTCGGAATCCCTGCTCCTCACGGGACAAACCACCTACGACGACAACGGTACGAATGCCCAACGGAGTACCGAACTTTTGCGTCTCTTCCTCTATCTGCTGAGCAAGTTCACGCGTTGGCGCGAGGATAATCGCATAAGGACCTTGATCGGCCGTCTCCAATCGATCGATCTTTGGCAGTGATTGAATCCACGTCAACAGCGGTATAAGGAAGGCGAGAGTTTTACCAGAACCAGTCTCTGCAATACCGATAATGTCTCGATTTTGTAATCCGATCGGGATAGCCTGCCGCTGAATCGGGGTAGGATCCTTGTAACCAACTTTGTCGATAATTTCCAGAATCTCCTTCGGGAAGCCTGACTCTTTCCACGTGCGAATCGGGTTCGGAATCTTGCCACCCTTGATCGTAATGTTGTAATCTTCACGAAAGATACGCCAATCACGCTCCGTCATTTCGTCCACATCCTTCTCAGACCAGTGCCGATCATCCCACTTCTGTTTGTCTTCCTTCTTTTTCACCTTCTTCAAGCGTACCTTCTCCTGCTCCTTCTCCGCCTCCGTACGACGTTTCTCCAACAGATCACCGTAAAACTTGCTCTGCTTGCGCTTCTGTTCCTTAATGTCAATCCCAGCTACGTGACCACGACCGTAAAACTGTACGTGATGGCGCTCTTTGTACAAGTTGTTGTAATCGATCGATGTGTCCTCACCGGCGTCCCAATCAAACACAAACTTACGATCATTCAAGCGTCTTACGCGGCGTTTCTTCTTCACAATGCCCAAATACCGCTCCCGGATGGCTTCTTGCTCCTTTTCTTTATCTTTTACAACCGGTTCGGCTTCCGTTCCCGCTGCGCCCGATCGTCTTTTGTCAGCATCCTTTTCCTTGTCTCGCTCATCATTGGCCACCTTTCGTTCGCGTTCCCTTCGGTCATACTTGTCTAGTGGATCACGTTTTTCACGGTTCAGCAAGGTTGTTACGGGAACATCACCAAATTTCGGTACATTCGCGGCGGCGGCTGCTTTCATGGCGGCTACTTCTTCTTGCCGGCGCTTCAGAGCTTCCGCAGCGCGTTGCTCTTTTGTTATGAAGACCGGCTTGCTACGGGCGGCCTCTTCAGCTTTCTTTTTTGAAAGTAGCTCCTCCAACGAGAGCGGTTCTTTCTTCACCATGTCTGCCTTAAGGTCCGATTTCATGTCCGCCTTTTTGAGATCTTCTTCCTGCTCATCGTCCGCCTTATCTTTGCGCTGTTTGTTATCCTTATCCTCTGCCCGATCCCGGTCACGATCGCGTTCGCGTTCACGGTCCCGGTCTCGTTCAGCACGGTCCCGGTCTCCCGGACGGTCTCTTTGCGGTGGTTCCCGGTGTCGGTCTCGATCTCGTTCTCGCCTTCGTTCCCAATCACGATCACGCTCGCGTTCTCGTTCCCGATCCCTTTCACGCTCACGTTCCCGGTCCCGGTCACGTTCCCTTTCACGGTCACGATCTGGCCGGGCATCCCGCTCACGGGATCGAGATCGACGTTTTTCATTCACCATCGTGTGTGTACGGGCCAGAAACTTTGATTGGTTCAGCTGCTATACCTTTGAAAGTATCTCCGGTGCTAATTTAAAAGATAATAGCAAGAATGTCTCAATAAATTTACAAGTTGTACAAGAAAAACAATTTGCTTACAACAATGATGCAGCTTGCGTTTATTTTTTTGTAAACAATCAGCTTTTCACGCTTTGACAGCTGGGCAGTCCCTTCAGAAACGTCAACCTAACCGACATCCGAAAGAGCAGTGTTCGAAAATTACCCATTTCAAACTGAACGTTAATTGAATACAGGTATTGATGAATAATTTTCATTATCAAATGCTGATCATTATGAAAAGAACTCATAAAAAAATATTCATAAAAACCTTCACAAACAAAACGTTGTTTGCCATAATGTTAATTTTGGTTGCAGATGATATATTAAACATATTGCCAACTTTCTGCATCATTTAACACGCTATGCACACCAATTGTTTGAACAGAAAAGCCTGCTCACAATAATCGAATTATCTTTCTGCCAATAACAGCTGGAAAGGTTAAAACTTCATAGTCTATGCTAAGTCCAACTTGCACCAATTCAAAATATTGTATCCAATGCGTTCCCAAATCCCAAAATATGCCATCTCCAAACATTGCATTCCAGTGCCCCTTCGCTAGACTTAACTGTTTATGATATGATCTCGAGCAATCTAATCATGCGGACGAATTGGTCATTGAACGCACATTTAATTATACCTGTTCGCACGTAGTGTGTGTGCATCGATAATGTATCAGCTAATGGTTTCCAAAACAAGCGGCTTGTCGGCTCCCTCGCACTCGCTCACCCATCCCGGGGCGTTGGATTGCCGTCAGGAAGGTTCAAATTTCCGGTTAATGACATAATTGCACACCGTTAGAATAAATCGAGAAGCTCAGCGCCTCTAATAAACACGAGAACCGCAATGGACCTGCACGGTAACCTTAACGCAACCCCTCGGTCAGTCCCTGAGGGCGCGATGGGTTTGCTTCCGTTTTTCCCCGTTCGCAGTAATTCCCCATGGCAACTTGGTACGCATCCAACGGTGGGGCATGTATATCTTGGATAAACCCCTCGACGAAATTAATCCATCATCCATTAATCGGTATCGGTTGGTGGCGAGTGGATGGGTCGAGATACCTACCTGAGCCGTGATTGCAATCCGAAACTGAAGGCAAAGCCGAAGTCCGACTACGATGACTTCTTCCGAATTCCAATCGCGAAGGTAGAGTGGCCAATTTTCAAAAGCAATCGAGATGCGATCGATACTACAACGCTTGAAAAGTACACTCACCTTCAGTGAGGAACACGAACGCCTTGCTTTGGCGAAAAGAAACCCCAAAAGCAACGCTAGAACTGGTGCCGGTGAATTTTTGGGGAAAATTTCTGTAGAAAAGAAATAGCCAACAGCAAAAACGGCGAACCACCACGGGTCAGAGCCCGTGCATCAAAACAACGCGCACGCCCGAACGCGGGATGATGCCTCGCGTTAAGCCGGAAATAAAGTGAACCAAACACCCTTTTGGTAGGTGGTAGGTGCGCTTACACCCTGCAGCATTTTCCCGGCTTGAGGGCATCGTTTCCGAAAATCTCTGCCAAGCCCCTCCGCGGTTGGTGGATGCGAGCGAGAGAAAAATGATTGGATGTGTACAAGTATCGCCTAGGGTGGAAAGAAAGTGGCAAGTTTTGCGCTTCGGAAAAGACCTCCGGCATTGGCAACACCCCCTTTCGAGAACGAGGTGGAAAAGATCGTGTAAAGATTACAGCGATCGAGCGCCGATTGATTGCAGCGAACCCTTCACACTGGAAAGGTTTGTGTGGATAAGTTAGGCCAGATATGCTCGTGTAGTTTTCTATGCAATTTTCGCACAACTATTTTAGTGCGGTATATTAAGTTAAGGTTTAAAAAAACACCATTTACTGTACTTTGCTAATAAGAAACATTGGAGTCAAGGAAACGCGTACTACCACAAGGGTTAATAGATAGATGTAAACACAATTTACCCAGCCTCCTAAGGGATGGTTGGTGGTTTGCTCGATCATCCAAAAGGTGCGCGAACAGAAGTGAAACGAAAGTGCCGAGCGCAATAGTTTGGACTTGTAAATATGCTCTCACGTCGGTAATAATTCGTAAGACTATAATCTTCTCGCATCAGCTCAACGTTTGCTGAGACGCCGTGGCCCTTTTCGGGGCGATAGTAATATCGTTGTGCAGCGATCATCTTCTTCAGCGCGGAGAACCGGGGACGGAGTTCCCCGGGGGTTTGGAAAAGAAAAGCTTCTTCCGGATTCTTGCTGCTGTGTGTTTCATTCGTGCGTAATTTCAAGCACAAGGCGGTACTTTGTGGAGGTTCGTATTTTTTGTTTGTTTGCTACAAAAGGTGGAAAGGGCAACGGTTAAGCGGTTTTTCATTTCCGCCTCATTTTTTAACCGTTTTCCGATAGTTTTTCCGAACGGGGTGTGTTGGAGTTTGAGTAATTGTATCGGTATTGTATTAGGAAATGAAGGGAAAAAATATTGGCACAATTTCCCCGTGGTACACTTTATCAAACAACTAAATATTAGCATAACACTGTTGTGCAAGAAGCATACTGTGAGAACTTGGTTGAATTCCTTCGCTTTTGCTGTGCTACCTGCCACACAGTCTGGCTACGTGGTCCCTAAATTCATTAGCCGTAGACATTGTGGCTTTTGTTTTACCAGGCGCCATCCGATCTGGTGCAGCTAAATGCAACGCTCAGCAAATCCCTTCAGCATCCCATCTGGCCTGCTCTACCAACTAGATCAATCGTACACACTCTCCACGCACTGTCAAACGGCACTCGTCAACTTGGCAAAGTTGGTCAGCTTGGGTGTGTGTAAAGCAACGAAGAGAACAAAGCAGGATCGCGAAGGTAAGCAACGATCATTAGCACGAGCATCCCTCTTTAGCGCAAAATTCTCGAAAAGCTGACGCAAAAAATTATAATCATAGCCTTTCCACCCCAGGTTCGTACGTTTGATGCCGACCGGAAAGTGAAATAGTTATAAATTGGCAGCATTTTTCTCACCCATCAGAAGGAAGAACAAAAAAAAAACCCTCACCACGGCCGTACACATCCACCGACCAAAACAAAACAATGAATAATTGAATCGGGAATCGGGTCTCAGCCACGGGTGGGATCAAAGCGAAAGGTGCTAATAGTGGGCCGGTTCAGTTCAGGGGTACCGGTTGCTTCGGAAATCAAATACGGAGATGAGTGATGAACCGCGTTGCAACCAGGAACGGGAGCGATCGTATTCGGTAAGAAGGCCCTTTTAGGTTTTGTGTCATCCTTTTACCCATCTAAAGGACAAACTGGAAGGTGGCGGCATCGTTTACCATTTGAGGCTTTGAGGTTTGAGGCTAACCACCGCTGCAAAGCAATAACGGCTAGAAGAGCTTTAGTTTTCATTTGGAAGTAAATGAGAAATCCAGAATTCCAGAACTGTCACTCTGCTACGTGAGGCCGGTACCGTTGGACGAACTAATCGGGTTTTCGTGTGGGTTTGGCAAATGGTGCACGCCCACAGTTTTTGAACGGAACGAAAGGATCACCTTACGGGCGGACAGTTCGTCCTTTCACATCCTGCAACTTGAAAGCCTGTAATTTGGGCCGGCTTTAGCGCCACCTTTGTTGTACGCCCGCTTTTCCTTCTGCACGATATCGATACTTTTGCCACCTCAAAATCTGGTCAGACAGTGCGCCGTCTATTGTTCTCGCTTGTGTGGGGAATGCGTAAGAATTGATGTTGTGAAACAAAAAATGGGAAGACAACCTTCCAAGAGGTCGTCGAAATTGAATTCCCAAACAATTCGACTTTCGGGAGTGGGTGATTTGTTCCGGGATTGGGTTTTGATACGTTCTGCCACAGTAACGACGCAATGGCATTTGGAAGAGATTAATATCCTGATTATGTAATGGCCGAGTGATGGACAGTTGGTAAACTTTGATAAAGGGCAAATTAGCGAAGCTCAAGGAAAGAAGAGTGATATACAATCAGGAGATAATGGTTCGGTATTTGGAATATTAAGTGTAGACAAGAGCCTAGGTTGTGGAGCTCGTGAGTCGAATATCTGCTAGAATTACTCTACCTTTTCTTGGGGGACATTTAGAGAGTTGAGATTAGTGAAATACCCAAAGAAAAGAGCTTCATTGATCATTACTGGAGCAGCACGGTAAACAGCTTTAAATCCTAATCTTTATAAATACATCTGACCAAACTACCAGGACACCAACATTGCTTGAGGGATCTATTAAATTCTCCAAATAGTTACTGCATCCAAGTACGCATCTTTGCGAAGTTTAGTACACCTTTCCTGGTGTCGATTTCGATGAGATTGACTGCTAACTGCGACACCATTGCATGATCGTACGATACGATCGCTTCCTTGCTTTGTGTTGCTAGTTTGTGGCTCTTATAACGCTCAGTTTAAAATCCGCTACAGTAGTGCTATCGTGCCGTATAATGATAATAATTGTATCGATACACTCCCTGTCTGGGATTGATGCGAAGCTTCTGTAGCACACCGGAATATTGCCCTCGAATGCCTGTTGATAGGTGCTTTACTTGCGTCAGGATCACTTTAAATCCATCCGATTATAAGATTTTATCTCGTCGCCTGAGGCAACCAAACTGGACCGAACGGCAAGTGGAAAACAATTTCGAAACAAAATAAGCTCCCGTTCAGCAACTTGCCCTGAACAAAACGCAAACCCATTTTTTCTCTATCCATTCTGCCCATGTCTCAGTCAAGGAAGGAGATGAGAACGAGAAAAAAAGGGTAACCGAGCCAAAAAACAAAAAACCATAACCTTGTCTACTGCTTTTTAGGGCACCACCGATGAAGCTTTACCTTTCCATATCAGGTTTTTATCAATCACACCAACAAAAGAAACATCGGGAGTAAAGGGTTTTGTTTTTTTTTTTGCATTTATAGCTTATCATGTTAAAATTAGATAAACAGGATGAGTAAAGTCGGTTTCTTTTGGGCAAACCGTTTAAGAAATGATTCCTTTTTTTGGTTTGTTACGTTCAAAGGGTCATTTAACTGTCAGAACTGTGGTTGTGGCTGGAGGTTTTTGTTGTCCTGGTTTGAGATCAAAAGAAGCGACATTAAACATTCTCTTTTGTTTGCACAGCTAGTTTCCCGTCAAATGTACACAACGCTTTCCTAATTGGGAGGTATCTGATTTTTCTCTTCTATTTCTAGTGAACGTTTCCCAAGGGCAGGAAGGAGCAAAAGGTGGTATTTTTTTTTTGGTTTTGCAACAATTACAATCACATTGAGACGGTGTCGTCAAAGTTTCATGCAATCAACAAATCAGCATACACTCCCGTGTGGTTGTCCTTTGTGGTCGTTTCTAATCCTGAGTAAGTATCAAGTTACATTTTATGACTGAACCTTTTTGCTTCTTTTATGATGAATGTGAGTGGCTGTGGTTAACCATCGGATCAGTTAAGTTTAAGCGAACGACATTCGTTTTCAAGGATTTCGACAGTTTTATTGAGACAGTTGTCTCTCGTAGGATAATGATATTATAAGCTTTTTGAATACTATTGAGGTTGTTGATCGTAGTCCGAAGTATAATTATTTATGTATTAAAGTTGAGCTCAGATGAAATTGAAATAAAACAAGAATTCTTATTAATGATAAATAAATTCCCAACATTCTTTAACTTCAGGTAGAAATGTTGGAAAACGATTTAAAACATGTCCAAATTCGAGCAATTTGAATTTCATACTCTATCCTTTTCGTGGGGTCGAATAGTTAAACATAACAAACCAACTCAATTAAAGCTCAAATTCCGAACTCAAATATGAGCTCGTTGAACGTTCCAAGGGTGCATTGGAATGAAATCCACAAGGCAAATCGAAAACCCACCACAGACAATGTTGCCGAAAATGGGACAATGAAACCAAAAGTTTCGCTGAGTCACCAAAACACCAATGCACCAAGACATTGTGGCGCTTCGTGAGTGCACTCGGATCCTTTTCCATCGGTATCCTTTCGGTCCGTTCGAATAGGCCGACATGGATAGGCAACAGTATTGTAGCAAAAAAAGGCAAGAAGCCACCCCCTACCAGGGAACCCTTGCTAGCGTGGTAATTTGCAACAAAACATGCTTCATTTCATGGCACGTTAGCTAAACAGTTGCGTCCTGGCAGGGTTTCACCAAAGGACAACCAAACGGATGCGCGCAAAACTGTTAGATTAATACATTCAGGATGTTGGCCACCAACCGTGCGGCTCTGTGACTCTGTGTTTGTGGACGGGGATCTTCAGCAGGGACAAGTTTGTGCATTTTCACGCTTGGCGGGTGGTGCTTTTTTCCCTCCTGTTGTTGTCCTTCCTTCTGCGGTATTCCGGGGCAAGGATTTGCGGGCGTGAAATTAGTATGATTGTTCGCAAACAAATACCAGAGTGCCAGATGCATCCCGCGAGCTGTGATGGTGAGAAAGAATTAATTAAGTCGTGCCGCTGTATAATGTGAGCCCCGTTTGCTGATGGTCCTTGTGTGTGCTTACTCTCAAGATTACCCAAACAGCGATTCTGATGGGTTCGATTGTATGCAAGTGCGTGCAACGTTTAAACCTTAACTAAATTTACTGTTTTATTTAAGCAATTAAAGAAAAAACTTTCCACAAAGCTGCGTGCTCACACCAATCGCACCAGATAAACGCATTGCCGTCTTCAATTGTTCCATCTGGCTGGCGTCCAGCGTAGTACCAGCTCTCGGCTGTAATCTCTTATTAATTGTAAAGCAATCAAGACTAATCAAATCAGTGTCTCGAACGGCGTCGGCTGTAACGATTCGGTAGACACATTTAAATCAATTTCCCTCCCGAAAAACCCACCCTGACGCAGCGCATTGAACAACACAGGCCGTTTGGGCGAAATAGCCTAACACGATTCATTCAAGCGATCTTGTTCGGCGCTTACTGTTCAATTGTTTTTCATCCGAAATAAATAATTTGATTGTCGATAAATGGCTTCATGTGTTTTTTTTCTGTTTTTCCATAAGCAAGTGCCAACGATTAAGGGCATCAAACTGGACCAACGGCAATGGCCTTGGAGTATGGCGTTCCACCGCCAAATGGCAAGTGGGCGCCTGTGTACTGTTAAAGTCCTTAAAAAGAAATCACTTCACGCTGGAGTACCTACGAAGGAGCGTTTTAGATCAATTTTGAATGGTGTTTCCTATGGTAAAACAGTAAGTTTTCGCTTTTCGGGGGGAAAAATCTGTTGTGCCATCTGTTGTGTACGTGGTGCCAAATGCATGATGAAAAATATTTCCATACTAATGCACACGGACAAACCATGTGGGTACAAATCGTGTGAACTGATTTTTGCAATCTTAATTGGATGGAAGATTCGACCCAATTATCGTAGTTTGTTAGTGACGTGCTATACACGCTTCTCTTTTGAAATTGTAAATGATTTAATGCGCTTTGATGTTGATTTAATAAAAAGTATAACAAGATTAATATATCTATATTTGAGTTTAAATATAGAACAGAGAAACCACGTGAAACAGAGCTACGACTCATTTCTTCGCTAGTAGCGCCAGATTACGATTTAATCCTACAGTATACATCCTTTGAACGAAAAGGATTTATTCCAAGTATAAATTGGACTGAACGAAAGGATTTGCAGAGAAAAGTTTCTAGTTTCCAATTTCGGAGCGTAAAACCCGGTCCAAACTGTTCATATCCGTGACGCCCTTTCTTTGTATATTGATCCGTTTTAATGTTGTCATTTTCATGGTAAAGATTTTCTAAAGTACATACTTCATATAGAATTTTGCCCTGGAGCACACGAACTACTTGCCCCACGAACTGCCCCCGTGAGAGTGATGCTTCCCCCGTTACGTTTTGTTAAAATAGGGAGGGAGGTAGTTAAAAAATCACAATTTTTGCGTTACGTAATAGTTGAATCATCCCTTTAGACCCGCTTAAACCAGAAGAAAAAACCCGCAGCATTCCCTACGGGTGATCTTCACGGTCATAGTTACCTTTTACCTTGCGGTCTTCTCCAGGTCCGAAACGGGCCGGGATACGAACGCAAAAGAAACTTCCGATAAACGAGGAGAAACGATCGTACGCATGTTTGCAAGTGTGAACACACAGGTGAATGGTAGTGAGGGATAAAGCATACCTTCAACGGCAATCGCTAGCTCTTTCTGAACGGACCGATCGACCAATCACGCGTCTACTCGAGCATATCCCGCTGCGTTTGCTTTGTTTTGATCTTACGATTCGGAGTTCCAGGCACGCGAGATCCACCTGACGCGATGCAAGATTCCACGAGGGTTCGCTGGAAGATCTGGTGCTTGTGTGGCTGCAGAACAGCCTTCGGTACGCACGAAGGTTTTAAGTTCGTCTTCCCGAAACATCAGGTTCAAGCCGTTGCTAGAGCTGTTGGGTTCGATCATTCGATTACGAAATCTTGTCGAAATCGGACATCTCGTACAGTGATGCTGCTCGATTGCTTGTGATCCGTCCCAGAGTCAAGGTAGTGATCAGTCAGATTCTTGCAGTGCAACGTTAATGATACTTAATTGCCGATCGAATTGTGCGTGTGACGTTAAGTGCGGTGTCCTCAACAGAGACATATTGGTGATATTGGTATACGAATCCTGGTTTAAAAAGAACTGTTAAAATAAAACAGTTAAAGTTGCAAGGAATTCTACAATTGATTCCTCAGATCGTTAATGTGTGCGTATGTCCGTGAACTTTGAGGAAGAGTATTAACTTCAGTGATTAAGAATGAGTTCCGCGTACGTTCAGCAGCAGTACAATCATAATGCGATGTATGGTGGTGGAGGCATGATGGGATCCGGTGTAGGAGGCTCACTGGATGCCTCGTCCTACAACCCGTACAACAGTATGTCTGCCATGGGTATGGGCGGAACAGGACTCTGCTATGGTTATGGTACGGATAGTGGAGCTTCGGAAGGGTATCATAGCCCCGGTCCGGTATCGAGTCCTGAATCGTACTACAACAATACAAGTCCCGCCGAGTATAGTCCTTCCAGCCCATACACAAACTACGGATACTGCAGTGGCGGGAATTCCGGATCGGGAATACAAACTTCCCACAGTAATAGTACTACCACGAGTAATCCAAGTGTATCCTGCGAGTCGTACTACAGCTATGCCAGTAACAACTTCAAAACCGCCTGTCCAACAGTTCCTCGATACAGTGCGACCGGATCAAGTTCCTCTGCCAATAGCTTCCAGAAGCGAGAAGATAGTACGCAGTCAGTAGAAACGCAAGGTGTTATCCGACCGGCTACAACAATTGTTACGAAGCGCCTACCTACTGCTGTCCCTCACCAGCTTCCACCCGGAGGCAGCTACTACAATCCCTACGCAGTACCAATCGCTAGAAACCGATCGAGTCCTGCGCATAGCTCCAGCAGTTCCGTATCTCCGACACCATCGCAATCGGACAGTGGACAATCGGTAGTGGTAGTGCAACCAGAAATTGTTAAGAAGCGTCGCCTAGCAGCAAATGCACGAGAACGACGAAGGATGAACAGTTTGAACGATGCGTTCGACCGGCTAAGGGACGTCGTACCATCATTGGGAAACGATCGCAAGCTGTCGAAGTTCGAGACGCTCCAGATGGCACAAACGTACATAGCGGCATTGAATGAGCTACTTTCACGAGACTGAAAGCAATGGGTGTGAATGTTGCTGTAATATAATGTACAATACTTGATACTACTTTAGACGAGTCATATAGAAGGTGCTACGACTAATACATACTGTACAGATTGAACTTGATCAGAGGAGAACATAAGTACAGCAACTAGCTTGCTTGTAAATAGATTCAGCATTTGAACAATTCACAATGAGGAAAGCTAACATACCAAGAGTAAATTAGAATTAGTAGAGCTAACAACTGCATCGAAGAAGCTGTCACAACACAACGTATTTCAAAAAGCTTAAAGACAAATTAGTGATGTATAGATGACTTTGCTGTACTTCTGTATTGGGTCATTAGACAAGCGAAGAGGAAAGGAAAAACGAAAAAGAAGCTAAAAGATAGAGAGAGAAGCAAGACTAGATGTGTATATTTAAGAAATTAATTTGTGACCCATGTATTTGCAGTAGGTCACTCTCGATTGTGGACCTCCGGGTCGTAGGTAGGCGGCATTGCTCGGTGCACGTAGGAATCAGCTCCAAAGCGAACACCGTAAAAAACCGTACCGTCATGCTGGTACAAGGGTTCGAATACTTCGATAATGGTGCACAATTGCTCGAAATTAAGGTGTGAAATCGAAAACGAAATAAGCGATAACAGACGCAGCAAAAGAGGCTCCACAAGCGTAACAAGCGGGAGGAAAATAAAGAAATATGCCCAGCAAAGTAAACGATAAATGCTAAACGATTGTACGAATCGTGTGATAACTAATTTGTTGCGCGTTCATATTGTCTCTGGATGGTTGGGTTGGGTGAAATGAAAGAAACATTCCGCAGCCGCAGGTGAACCAGTTCCGTCTTCGTCGCCGAAGGACATTCGCTGATTTCGAAGGTGACGGTCAATGTTGGGTCTGTTGGGGAAAAATTGGGTCTGATCAATTACCCGAACCTTCACCCGACCCGTTTCATCTCGGGCTGGACGTGCTGGACCGACCCGGACCCGAATTACGCACCGATCGAAGGTTTTTGGTAATTAAATTATACGCCCAAAAACTTCACCGCAGACTCTTCGATCGTAACGATCGTATCGAACGTGAGGCCTCCTGATTAGCGAAAGGAAAGGCAATCAGAGCAGAAGCATCACCGTGGTTCAACGACGACCCCGTGGGCCGGTAAGGTTTGGGGGCTGTAGCCGATGGCGGTAAGAATTACCGGCAATTTACCGAGGGTGAACTATTAGGACGGGTTTGTAGATCACGCTTGTTGAAGGTGGTATAAGGTGATCGATCGTATACGTGAGTACGATGGTTTAGGATCTAGTGTCTGTCGTCGCCATCGTTCGTCTGGAACCGTTGACGGTGTGATGACTTGTGGAAAATGCGTTTGCTCCGGTTAGTTTTCTTTTTTGTACACAGCGGCAAAAGTAATCTTATTCTACGGACTTCGAACCTGAGCTCAGACTACACTGCAGGGTGGGCCACAGGTGAAGGTGATCGAATGTGTTGAATATATTGAATAAGTTTTAGAAGCTATATTTCTATATTTAACTATTAGTCATACAAATGTCGTTTCATTTATATTGCAACTAAAGTAGAAAGCTTTTAACAAGTAATTATATTTTTATATCCAACACTGTAAATCCTCATACCCCACAACAACAGCGTTTAGCGTCTTATTGTTGCAGATCGCCCTCACAGATTGGCAGCATCTTCTAGAAGCTGGATGGTGGCACCAGTTTCCTCCCCGGTCAATCTTCGCTGTAATGTATTATTACCGTCTTCACACTTCGTCTTTACCGGGTTGTGGCACATTTTGTCTGATTACAATGATTTTCGAATTTGAGGTACGTTACGCACGCGGGAGATCTGGAGCGCTATCGTCACCCGTGTTCGGTGTGCGTTTGCTCAGAACTAGCTTTCCTGCTGGTGGTATTCGCTTGTCGTGAAGCCGGAAGGCACCAAGGAAGCATATCTAGATCGATTGATTAGATTCGTGGGGGGATCGTTATGAGTCGTTTCCGAGGTGAACAGTTTTTTCTTCCAGTGGTGATTGAGCTCTCTATTTCGTTGCATTTGATGTTATATTTTCAGCCAATTTTATAGCACAGATTTATTTTTTTTTTGGTAGAAAATTATAGAAAGGTCGTTTGATCACGATTAAAGCAACTATAATCTATTGGAATTAGAATGCTGTGTTTTTAATTATGTTACAGGAAAATTACATAAAACATTGATTGATTTCCACCAGGTAATTATTCTAGCTTGAGTCAACCAAATTCTAAAACATGAACACAAATTATGCTTTGCCATTATCAGACATCATCCAAGGAAAATGTTTCATATTTTCAAACTTTTGTTTTCCATGCAAAAAAAAAGGTTTATTTTTGGTAACAATTTATGAGGTGTCGGGTAGTCTAAATAAAGGCATACAACACTTCATAAATTTTACGGCACGGCGCCAAGCAACTGGTTGTTCGCTGCACGGATAAGCAACAAACAAAACGTAAACAGTAAACAAAAAAAAAGACATTTCATAAAGCCATCAAATCGTTGGCGCAACATAAACGATTGCATGGACGATTGTGGAAATTGTTTGATGGCTTCCGTTGACCTTTTGTGTGCAAAAGAAGAGAAAAACTACTCGCACATTGGATTCTTCCGATCTTTGATTCCGTTTCTAACACAACTACCTGATAGAATGGAACAAACCGGCCATAATTTACCACCCTCTGGGGTGATAACCGGAACGATAACCGAAGTACCGTACCGTACTGACCAAGCGGTCATAGTCGCACGGATGAATGACGGATAGCTGACCCATACGGATGGATTCCGTCTGAAGGTCAAACGCAGACCAAACCATACGCACTCCAGGATCCTGGGGTTCCGTTTTATGACAGTCGTAAATTTTAACCTAATTTAATCGGCTACCTACCGACTATTGTTGGGCTATCGTTCCATTGTTGGCTCTTTCAATTGTGAGAAAAGCCCTTTGATTATGATCCCGGTAAGGGTAAGGACGGTGGCATGCGTATTGCCTCTTCGGGAACTTATGTTCTTTTCCTGGAAAACAAAACAAAAACACATGTACTCGTTTTCGGTGTTGGCATTTGCGCGTTTGGGAGTTGCGAGATGAGATACTGGTAGTGGCGCCAGCGATTAGAAGATCCGTGTGTGAAATGTGGCAAATTTATTGATTCTTAGTATAGGGCGATCGTAGAAGGAAACACCCCAAAATAGATTCTTGGGAGTGATTAAAGGAGAATGTAGGGAATCTCTTTAGACGTACTGAGGTGAATGTTGTTCGCGCACCTTTCCAAACAACAAGGGAAGGCTGCTCTTGATAATTAAGCGGTATCAATGAAACAAACAACACAAAACAATCATCCTACAGTTATAGTTCATTGAAATGTTAAAAAGGTATCAGTTCCCCCCGCCAGGGGGTCTTCAGAATCGGGTAGGAAGCGTCGATGCAACGGGCAAATTATCCGCAGCCAGTTCAACGACTTTTCCTATCCGTCCGTCGTTGGAAAAGCTTCATCCCCTTTCATCGTTATTTTCGTCGAGATCCGGAAAAGTCCGAAACTGATCTTCGAAATAGCAATCGCCAAACGAAGATCCAATATACACCGGTCGGAAGGTGAACAAACTGGTTGCGACCATTACGGCTTCTCGGCACAATGGTGAAATTATTCAAATTACACTGATAGTTCTAAGAACTTCGGCACATTCCGCACACCATTCGCGAGAACGCCAACCCTCCGGCATCCTCCCAGTGTTGCAGGGGTACGCTTCCGTTCCGGGCGAGGTAATGTTCCGGTTTTTTTTTGGGGTGTACGTACGAGGCTGAAATGAAGCGAAAGCGAGCAACACAACAAACGAGTGGTTTGGTTCGAAAAAATTGCATAATTTCCTACCACAACTCTATGCACCCATGCCATGGGAAGTGCCGGATGACCAGCGGAGGTACGAGCGATTGGGACGATATGGGTGAAAGAATATGCTGACGTTCGGATGGGGAATTGATTTGCCAAAGAGGGAAGGGAGGGATAAGATTCGTTTCGAAGTCTTTTAACCGACCGTGGAGAAGAAAATGAGGCGCCAAAGTGATCACATTTAATGTGCCACACTCTCAACCGAATTGTGTTTCTTTTAACACTCTCGCTTTTAAAGTTCGCTTACGAAAGCACTGCAATAATTATGGAACACATAAGAAACCAAAACTTGATCATTATCTACAAGAATTTGCAAATATTTTACAACAGAAAAAAACATGCTTTATTTTCATACTGGGATCTCATCGTACGGATGTCGATTTAAACAGGTTCCTTCCGGTACGGATCTCTACCGGTCGAATAAGGCAAAAAATCCGGAGAAAAAAATATAACTACCAACCTCATCATGCAGGAGTTCAGTCGTGCGTAGATCCTTCCTACGAAGAAGATCATTCGCTTTACTGTTAAATCTTTGCGTGCACGCTTGTGCATGCAATGAAGCGCAACGAGATGCTGCGTAGAATCCAGAACGGCAGCAAACGCAACCCAGCGCAAACATTCGCACATCCGTACGTACGATCAGCATTAACACTAGCGTTACCAGACTAGTCGTTTTGACTCAATCATATTTTTTTGATTAATAATTCCAACGAACTACATGATTTATTCGAATAATGTAAAGTTAATAGAATGCTTATTTATATGTATTAAACATTAGTTAAAGTTGAAAGAAGAATTAAATCGAAATTAGCGCGCAGCTTCTTTTGAGCTCAGCCACAGCACTACACTTGTTGAAAATAAAATCATAAAAAAAAAATTTCCTTGAGTTTAATGTAAACATTCATTGTATCTGAAACAGGAACTCTATCACAAAATAGTGTTGGGTCAAGAGCGAAAGAGGTATCTAAATCGTTCCGCTCATCTTATTGTGCGTGCTCCTTCACATCCCACGGGAAAAAGAGGTAGCTCCGTACGGAGCGCTACACACAGGAGCGATTGTGCGATGCGCTCCCAGGAGCGAAGTTTCGCACCACAAGGAACGCTGCACGCAGGAGCGATTGTGCGATGCGCTCCCATTTGAAGGCTATTTGAAGGCCCATTTCCTAAGGCCTTACCTTTTTTTGGGAAATTTAGCAAAATTTATAAATGTGATATATTTTAATGCGAATTTATTGCAATAAGTTTATTTTCACTCAAATAATGCTTTAAACTAAAAACATAATAAAAAATCAGAATTTTTTTTTTTTTATTTTTAACTCGAAAATTTCATAAGGCTTACCCCTTACGTTTCTTTTTGGTAAATTTTGCAAAAAAAATTAAATTGATTTATTTTAAAGCCAATTGGTTGCAATGTGTTTCTTTTCACTCAAGTAATGCTTTAAACAAAAAAAGAGTGAATAATAATAAAGTGAATAATAAAAAAATCAAAAAAATCAAAAAAATAAAAATTTACTAAGGCTCATTTTTGCACCAAGTTTTGCCTATAACTCGGTCAGCATCCAACGGATCGCCAATCTTTATCCTGTGGTCGATAGATGGCACCAATGGCTACATTTTCTTCTTGGACGGCCATGCCCTCAGATGTCTCTACCAGAAGTTAATCGAGGAACCAAGTTCCTTACCCTGTTTGAGAATATATAAAATTTTCCTCATTTTTGAGCGATTCAGCAAAATTTAAAAAAATGATTTATTTTAATGCGAATTTGTTGCAATGTGTTTCTTTTCACTCAAATAATGCTTAAAATTAGAAAAATAATAAAAATTCAGAAAAAAATTTTATAAAAATTTTCAACTCGAAAATTTCATAAGGTTTACCTGTTACGTTTTTTTTGGGAAATTTTGCAAAAAAAATTAAATTGATTTATTTTAATGCCAATTGATTGCAATGTGTTTCTTTTCACTCAAGTAATGCGTTAAATAAAAAAAAGAGTGAAAAATAATAAAAAAATCAAAAATTTCAAAAAAATGAAAATTTATTAAGGCTCATTTTTGCACCAAGTTTTGCCTATAACTCGGTCGGTATCCAACGGATTGCCAATCTTTAACCTGTGGTCGATAGATGGCACCAATGGCTACATTTTCTTCTTGGACAGCCATGCTCTCAGGTGTCTGTGTCAGGAGTTTTTCGAGGAACCAAGTTCCATACCCTGGGAGCGCATCGCACAATCGATCCTGTGTTCAGCGCTTCAATTTTCATATAAACTACCGGTCATTTTGACTGAACCGACTGTTCTAGTGTTAATGTTAATGTAGATAATAGAGAGTGCACATCTTCCGTTTCTGTGCTTTTTATGCACACTTTTCACTATGCCTTCATTACTTGAGTTCTCGCTTTCGTTTACACTTTCGTTAACCTGAACCCTGGCGCATTCGTTCGTATTTATTTCGCATGCCAGCATTCCCTCAATTCCCCGTCCAAACTGACGTGAAGAGATTTAATGTTACATCTTAGTGGCATGTTTTGTGCTGCCCTTTATTTCATCTAAATAGCCGCGCAAGGGCAAGACCGGGTATCGGCTGATTGGCCCTCGGTAGCTGATCATTATTCAAACAATCAACCCCTAATAACCCGGTAACGCACGGTGGTTTTTGGCGTATGCAAAACCATGGCAAGAGAGGTTTGTGGAATTCGTGCCAATGTTTTGTTACAATGAAGGGAAACACTATAATGTTGTCTGCAAAAGCTTCCAAAGCGGAGCGTAGGCAGAAGAACGTGGTACGGTTTTAGTTGTGAAGAGCATAAACATTATTGGTCCATTTGCTTCCCTTCCCTTCAGTACAGATCGTACGAAATTAATATTCTAGTGCTGTTTAATGTCATTAAAGGCAGAGTGGTTGTTACTCTCGGTACAGAAATAATTGTGCAAATGTGAAATTAAATCGTTATAATCAACCATAAGCGCATTAGCCTTTTTGGGGGTAGTTTACAATGCATGTGATTTTTCGCCCAAAATATAGACATGGAGTTTAAGCTTTTCTCATACAATATTCAGTTGGTTGAAGTGCAAAGAAAAAACGAAATTGTTTCAAATACGTTATGGAAATTTTAAAAATTGCATTTGCTTGATTTGAAGTATGCATTTTCTTTGCTTTTTCCTAAATTCCGATCTCGAATGCATTGAAGTGCATGAAAATGAAAGATAAAAAATTGCAAAAAATAAAGCTCACGCACTCATCCGAAAGCGAACAAATCTGATTACACTAAGTCTACCCAAAGTAAAAAAAAAACAAACGGATCCGTAACGGGGGCGAGGAAAATGTTAACAATTGAATCAAATTACACCCCTAACCGTGTACGCATGGTCTTGACCCATCAAGGAAGTGGCGCTAAGGTCCGTGCGAAGTCAGTACGAAGCAGCAATGGAAGGATCGAAATGTTCGGTCTAACGGACAGAGGCACACATTTCAACAGGTAGCCCAACACCAACACCGGCCACTCTGTCCAGTCCGTTTGGTGGGTAATCAACCACTATCCCACAGGCCACGGTTCCCACGGCTTGGGTGTTACAATTTATCATAAACATCTCCACCCTCTCGAGCAGCTTTTTTTTCCCTGTTGCGGTTGTTCGTACCACGAGGTCATCGGTGGGATTTTACGCTTACGATTCAGCAAACGTTCCCAGCCACCGTAACGCACCCTTGGAAGCTGCGAAAGACATCAATTAGCGTTCGATAAGACTGAGAAATTCCATCCCGAATGTTCCCGGAGTGTACGCTGGCAGAGGCGGGAATATTCACCGAGGTTGTGCGATACTTCCCAAAAAATCTCCTCCCAACTCCTAACTCCCAACTCCTGTAATTAGTGCGCGCAAGAACGAGAAGCTCGTCCCCCACGTGCGCATCATACGATCCGTTCCATTTGAGGATCGCGCTAATCGTTCTTTGCGCGTTAGATTGCGCAGGTAAAAACGGTAGCAAAATTGTGTCGAGAAAGTCGACAAAGGCGGATGCCGCTGATGATGACTGCAAGCAGTTCGGACGATGCGCTATGTCCCACGGTTTCACAATTACCGTGACCGACGGTGGTGACCTGTGTGTTTGCCGGCCAGTTCTGAGCACTACCAGCCCATGATCTAACGCTCATCTACATATCCACCGTTTGGCTGGAGGGATTGTTTACGCTTATTAATTAAATTCAAATTATGATCTTCGTGTTTTTGTTGTACCTTTTTTTCGTCGGCGTCGAACAATTACCGAACAACGCTGGCGCTGGCCGTAAAGAAATAGGCTTGTTTTTCCACGCATGCTCACAGTACACGACGCGGATCGGTACTTACGGGACTTTAGAATGGGGAACGTCGCGCCACGGTTCATTCATTCGCCATGCTTACCTATGGGTTCACTCTCAGGGATGGAAGGATTTCGGACAAAGCACCGCGTACTCGGTGGTTTTTTTGTTGGTGTTTTGTTTTGTCTAACTTTATTCCATTTTGTTCCGTTTTCCGTAAGTATTGCCGCTTTGAACATACCGTAACGGAACCGACACAAAGTATGTCCCGATCTTACGATTGGGAAGATCATTGAGATGGAATGTAATAATGCGGTTTATAAGGTGGTTTGTGTATGGTTTATAAGAACACAAGAAGTACGATGACGCGATTTCTAGAGATGCCATTCACTTCATGTTACATGGTGTTACATGGATTCGAAAGATCAATAATTACGCCACACGATCACTCATGCTTCTTCGTGCAAGTTGTGAAAAATCGTCCTTATTACTCATGCATCGGATAAACCGTGTGCGAATCAAAGAATTTTATCCTGCAAGAGTTGAGAAAACACGAGTTCCTTACCATGCTACGTCAACACGCATATAACTGCCAAAGGCGCAACGTGTCGCGTGCGAAAATGAACTCTTTAGCTGATACGCCGCATTTCAACACGTCTGGACAGAAGAACCTGTTCATCTGCAGAAACTACTCTCCTACTCTCAACACCTCTAACAAGCTGCTTTCAACTGCCTTCGAGGTGTTAAGCTGTAAATGATGCCTAACAAGCGGCATCCTTTCGCTGACCACAAGGTACCAACACCCGTAGGGTGGCTGATGCTTTGTTGGAAAACAATTACATGCAATTGGATTATAGGATGGGGAAGGTTTTTTATCATTTCGAAGCGGCACAAGTTTGTAGCCTTTGGGAGTGGCACGTGATGCTGCTGTTTCGAAGCAGAAGACACCCATTAGATGTTAGTTACCGGACAAGGAATGATGTAATTATTATTAGAATGCCTAATTTTGGAAGCCTTTTGTTCTGCAAGGATTTTGTTTCGTTCTCAATGTACTGTTTTTACACAGTGAGAACAATCTGGAAGAATAAGCTCTAGAAGAAAATCAATCGAAACAGTTGTATTACTTAACATTCTCCTCAAGTTACCTGACTCATTTGAGGAACTTACCATTGAGCTAACTCTTGAAAAGTTTTGCAATCGATGTTTGAGCTGCGGGTCATGAACTAACTCGTGTGAGTTAGTGCACTTGGTCTTGGCCATCTTGTCGCCGTACCTCAAGAACCGTAGCTTCCGAGGGAGTTGAATGATCGAATTCTCGAAAAATCAAAATAACTCTGCTGCGGCACCGAACCCGATCCCGGTCAGCTAATTATCGGCGATTATGAGCAGGTCCCGGGGTTTAATCACACTTGCGCTAGAGTTTCGCTTTCACGCAGGCCGACGACCACGGAGGTCATTCTTCCTTTGCAAACCTGCGTATCAATCGGAAACGAGTCGCATTGTTTGGATGTTTCCCGGTTCTCGGTGGCGCTTTCGCCTCTTCCCAGGTGGACAGAACGTTTCTTGCACCGTCCAAGAGGCAAGATCTCTATCTCGATCGATCGCCAATTAGATCAACCATGGTCGTCTCCAAGGTGAATTGTTGGTAAATTCGATTAACCTTCACAATCATGAATCTATCGCGTCTCGGCGATGCTGTGAGGCAGTTCCCGATGCCTAGATTCGAGTCTCTCTCTCTTCCTGGTTACATTTCCCTCCAGCTTGCTACGCATGGTGAACAATTTAATAAGCAATAATGACATTTCTGTGTCTCATCGATTGCTTCCAGCGCGACGTTTGATGGTTTCGCTAGGGGCGTGCACCATTGCTACTGCCGAAGAATCGAAGAATCGTGGTTTTTTTTGTTTGTTCATTGCTTACTCCAGAACTTCCGCCGGGATTCACATTTTTCCGATACCGATCGGCTACTTACGTAACTCGGTGACTACGATTTGCTCGCGAGCCCAGTAATAGCCCATAATTGAGACTGAAAAATTGTAAAACTCTTCACCGGGAAGCTGTACAAACACAAAATACAAAAAAAAACATCTCCGATCGAGCATATTTATTAATTATCTTCATCGCTGGGTACGAGTTAAACGTAACGAACGGCCGGAAGGCATTTCGGACGCTTTGTGCCATGCGGGCTTACGCCTGATGCTGCAATTTTACGCGGTGTCTTTAGATGCCAAGGAAAGGAAGCGTTCACGATCATGTCGATCATGGCTGCTTCTATGTTTTGTACATCCATCTTTGCTTGTTCAGTTATTCGCAACATTATTTGTGTGTCGGCAAATGATCTGCATTAGTAGTTCTAGAGCATTCTAGATACATTTTTCAAGCTGATCTAAGCCCAAAATCACAGGATTCGATTCACTTTGAGTTATGGAAAGTGAAAACAATAATCGGTCAAGGAAATAAATCGATCATCAACATATTTTCATGACAACTTATCTCACAAACCACGCGCGCGCGCGCACCCTTCGTTTATCCGCTTCTTCCGGCCAGCAGCAAAAACGTTTCCAAATGATCTATCGCATCACCGATCGGTTCCCATCGGCCCGTGATGAGAACGAGATCACTTCCGGACGTTTGCTCGATAATCGTTTTTTCCTCCCTGCCGGTCGATGATCATCGTGGGACACGGGACAACCAGGCAAGACCGGCCACCGATCACGAACATCATCGTGCCTATGTTCCCACAAACAAAGCGTCATCGTACGATCCGGTTCTTACCGGTGCGCGAACTAAATTGACCGAAAAATTTCTCCGCGGTAAAGAATCTTGCCCGGGCGTAGAGAATATTAGTGCAGTGCCTACCGGCTCCAGCTTGGTCGGATAATTAATTTCTCAAGCTCAGCGGCTCATCATCTCCATAGTTGCCGGTGACTGGCGGCATCGAGCAAAGTACTGATCGAAAGGGAGCTTTTCTGTCTGGTGGCTTTTCTGAAGCTATCGCTTTGTTCTTCTATTCTTCGATGGAAGGCGACTAACGTTGGTGGCATGCGATTGCAATTTAATAACTTGAGTGGTGAAATTGATTATCTATGTTAAGTATATTTCACGCCGCACAATTTATTCTACTTCGGTATTTATTGTTAAGGCATTCATTCTTCACTCTTTTCCATTTACATATTAACATTCGTGCCTCCGATATAACATAGCAAGGTATTGCTAGATTTTAGTTGCCTTGAGACCACCAACGGGGCCATAGGGAGACATTCTAAACTATCCTCCAGGGATCAATCAATATTGGAATTACTCTGTAATTGCTATTCTTTCTATTTGCTCGCGTAAATTACTACTTCGCTCAAGGTATGCAGTAAAACTCACTTGTTCTACAGTTCTTTGCTCAGTTGTGTTTCATCCTGCTGAAGTAACAATCACAAAACATGTTGCATGGCGTGTTGTTTGCAGCGTTCGGTTGTGTCATCCTAAGCACTATTGCTCACTCGAAGTTGGAACCAAAGGCAGATGATTTCAAGTTACGAACCATAGTTTCACTACTCGACCGTATCCTGCTGGAGGCAAATGCAATGTCGATAGAAACGTACAGCTTCGTGGCAATGAAGGAGCACTTCTTTTGCGACGTGATTGATGATCTTGCGCGGAAGTACAACGCACTAATGGCACCGATGTATAACAACGCTATACCGGCCTACGTCCAGAGTAGACAGTTGGTTGTAATCGGTGCAGATGATGCTGATAATATCATGGTATGATAAGTATTAAGCAATATCTCGCAAAACAGTAACCTTTTATCTTCATCTGTAGAACTCTTTTGTGAAGGCTTTCGCACATCACCAACCAAACTACTTCGCTGCGAATAGTCGCAACATTTATGTCGTTTTAATCCTATCCGATGTACGCTACCTGGACGCTGGAATCATCATACTGCTAAACGAGTACCTAACGTCTATTAATTTCATTGTTGTTACGCCACCTAAACGGCAATCTCAACCACCGTTAGTGATCGGTATCGATTACGAGGTAAAATTGGTGATCGTGCCCCATCACGTGTCTATGCGGGAAATGTTTTCCGATCGCTTCCAGGCAGATCGGTTCCCGGTGGTACAGGTGCGTGGTTACGATTTTTCCAAAAACACACAATCGATCAGAAAAGTAAAATCGCATCAATACGATTGGTATGTGTTTCGAACAATTCTGGAACACATGAAGCTTCGCTGGAAGCTAGAAATTTATCGCTCTGATCCTACTGTGGAGCTGATGCAATGGTTCAACAAGCAGCTCGAAGCCGGTAAAATACATATCTTTTTCGATCGCAACTTTCGCGCAGATTTGATGTCCGTATCACACATTTTGCCGGAAATGAACGGAGTGTGTCTAGTGATTCCGAAAACAGAAAAGTCCCAAATACTGCAACATCTTACGACGCCTCTTCTATCGACGACATGGTTTGCGCTGATCATTTGCCTTGCAGTCGGTTCGCTTCTGGCTCATCGTTACTTCAAAAACGGTCTAATTGCTGCACTCATCTTTGGCGTGGACCTGAACGCTCCAGGTTTATCGCGAACAGAGCGTACCGTCCTGTTCGCTAGTGTGTTAGTATTCTTCATCCTTTCCGAAGCGTACCAGGCAAAGCTACTGTCACTAATGAGCTCCTGCCGCTATCCACCCGATCCGAAAACGCTGGCCGAATTCCTGCAGACCGACACCATGCTGTACGTGGGCGAAGCAACAGCTACCGTGACTTCGTTCCGATCGGAGTTCAAAAGACACGTCCGGAAAGCGACCGATTACAGGTTTTCGTTCGATGGTGGACAGTCCTACGGAACATTGTTTCGGTGTCTCAATGCGTGGGATATGTACTTGGATTGGATCTACCAACAGTACGATCGGTACGGATACAACGTTCGCCCACACGTACATATCGTGGGCGAGAAGATCCTTTCGGTACCGGCTTCGTATACGTTTTCTCGGACATTCTTGCTGTATCCTCACTTTAAGAAATATCTATCACAAATATTCGAAAGCGGCTTAATCCGACACTGGCAATCGGAGCAGGATCGTCAGCAGCAGTTTCAACAGAAGTTTGAATTCGTTGAGAACACTATTATTAGTTTCAATGATCTAATAATGGTGTGGACGGTTCTCGGGATCGGACATGCTTTGGCACTGGTTGTATTTTTGATGGAGTTTTCATTTATTGTCCTAAAGCAGTACGCTAGGAAATGTAAGTCAAAGCGCATGCAACAATTGTTTGTTTAATCCAAAAAATACGCATCAATGGTTTGAACCAAACTAAAATAAGATAAAGCGGTTACTGGCATTTTCGTAGTGAAAAATTATCTATCCAATAAATGACACTATATGCAAAAGTAACTCTTAATTCAACGCTCCATTATCAGCAGGTCACATTTTAACAATCGCCCATCTTCCATAAAGCTTAACGGTTTTGTGCCTTGATTCAATTTCATGATGTCATTATTGGCTGCATTTTTCACTCACGCGTCCTGGGCGTGCTGTGTAAAGTTAATTGTGTCGTAAAGCTTACGAATCACTGCAGGATAAACCCGAACGCTCCCATAAACAGCCACCGGAGCATCAGCAGGCGACCATCGCAAAACATTGGTTTGCATCCCATCCCCAGATGTTACTCCCGTAAGCCATCACGAACGCCGGTTTAACAATGTCTTCGATACCTTGGGCGCGTAATTTCGTGGCGTAATGTTGGCTGTTTGATGAGCTGCTGCTAGTCCCGAATTGTCGTACCCGGACGACACTGGTATCTAAATTGCTTTTCAAACGCCACCGGATCCTTCGATCCGATGGGCGACACCACGGACCAGTCTCTCATAAGTTCTCATAAACCGTTCGGCGTCCGTGGACGGGTGTAGAATGAGCTTTGGCTTATCTTCACACCTGATCGGTATCTCAATTGCTTACCTTGTAACCCCGGGGTGGGGGAGCTAATTTACGAGCTTACCGTGTATGTTACCGTTTAAGCTATTTACACCACCGAAGCTGTTTATCTGTGCTTCTTCTGGTTCGTCACACTTCGTCACTTTACCGAAAAGGCCAACCAAGACATCAAGACATAATGAACGACACACGGAGTTCGACAGGCGGTTCTAGCGGGGCCGTATGGAAGAAAGATCGAAACGAAAGGAAATCCAAGGATGGAATGGTGAACCAAGGATGGAATGGTGGAAAGGAAGCACGAATTAACCAACGACGAAAAATGGGCATCAGTCAGACAAGGCTTAACCAGTGTCAATCTGTCGTGCTGCAGGTCGGTTTTCTTTCGTTATGGCATTTCTCAACGAACTCGTCGTCAGACAGAAGCACAAGATGTTCGACGCCCGATAAACGCGAGACCCCGATGCAAAAGGTTTGGTACCGATCGGTTTGTTTTTGCTGGTATGGCACACCGTGTCGTTCATTACCTAATTACGGCGAGGTGTCTTTAATTCTCGGAAATCCTTATGGCTTCCCCTCGTTTCCTCGAAGTACGCCAGCACATTACGGAGGCTGACGGCACGATGTGCGTAAATGAAAGCTTCACATCAACCAACACAAACTGCGACTTACAATAAGCTTTAGGCACGCGGGTTGGAAGATAATTTTCCGTTCCAAACTGGAGCACTCTGGGGTTGGGTGAGACCGACACCGACCACACGTGTTTGGGAAGCTTGGTAAACGTTTCCTAATTAAAGGAATGCTTTACATAATTGATTCTGTTTAGGAGTGATTTAATTTGTAGCCAGGCAAAGATGGGGTCGTGAATTTAGGAGTTCAAAATGGAATCGGAGGTGGAAGGGCTTAAACGCTTGAATTGAAATAAATCTTTTTTGAGATTCGATTCGTCCAAACGTACCTTTCTGCATTCAATTAATTCTTCAGCAAACATATTGAAGTGTGAACCAATATTGGGACATTCTGAATGCACAAAAATGTTCACAAATTGTCACCACTGCACAGCGTACCTTTTGCTTGGTACTCTGTTCTGTATGCTCGGAGCGAACGGAATTGCAGTATGGATGGAATGGTAGTAATAAAATTTTCCAATAAAAATCACTAATCCCACACGCAGTCTGGTGTACATTTTTCGCACTCAATTCTGCCTGTGGACGTATCGATCCTTCTGAATCCTTCACATCCATGCACTCAGTAGGGAAGAACTCGGAATGAATTGAAAGCTACTCTGAGCTCTGACTGAAAAATAAACCCAAAAAAAAAGCAATCCGAACTATTACCGCTGTGAAGGGCAGGCAAAGTGTAATCCTTCAACCCAGTCCACTGGTAATGAATCGAAAGGGATATAAGGCGGATCTGCATCTAATAAATCACATAAACTCATCAATCTGAAATCGAGCACTGTCCGTGAGCAAACGGATGTAGTTGTAGGGTTGGCCGGGAAAGAAGGATTTAACCGACTCAGATTGAAACCGAATGAGAAACCAACTGACCGAGCAAGGTGACGATGGGTCCCCGAGAAGAAGGTGGACGAATTTTTGGCCCGTTATTGGATTCCCAATCGCCCGACGATGACGGATCGATGTAACGGACTTTGACAGCAGCAGGACAGGGGAAAATAAACGGATTGTGCCCGGAGTACCAATCGAAAATGGAATCAAGGGACAGCCAAACAAAAAAAGGATGGTCTGCTAGTGCTTCGTCTTTAGTGGCCGGCTCAATCTCGGTGACTTTTAAGCATCGAAATAAATCATCAAAACCCTAACGGAATCAGAAATCATTTGTAGCGTGTGTGGGAAGAGAAATTCTCCGAATCCCTTCAGGTGCTTATGCAAAATATGCAAAAATAGTTTTCTAACCCAAACTGTGTAGGACAATCGGTACAATATGGGAACATTGGGGAGTTTTTTCTCCTTCTTTTTTAATTTGATCAATTCAAATGTCTCACCTAGCTTTTTTTTACAAACCAACCCGCATACAACTGGAATAAAACGTCCTCCTTTAACGTGGCAACTATGCCGTCTAACAACCACATCCCCACCACCATCATCCACTAACACTTGCATGCGGATGCATATTGATTAGGAACCGATCGGCGATTCAGATCCGGACAAATGTGGATAGGAGGAATATGGCGCGTACCATATTATGTATTTACCCATTCCGTACCATTAGTTCGTCAAATATTAATTCTCGAGAGATTCATCGTGTGTGTGTTTGTGTTTGCAGTGTTCGAGCATCGCAGATTGCAGATTGTGGCATTAGTTCGCTTGAGGGATTATGCCGCACTTTTTTGCTCTTCCTTTGCGTTCGAAGATTTCCACTTTCGATGGGCAAACCCAAGGACAAGGGCAGAGGAACCTCCCTATTGTGGGGCACCGCATTCCAGGTTGTCGGAGATGAGCCATACATCGGGCCTGGTGGAATATTTATGTTTCCATTTTCATCCATAATCGATAGTTCACTCCGCTTTGCTTCACAGTCTCAGTTGGGGATGGTCGTGAATATGCAAACGGATCCTCGTTTCTAGACAGCTCCTCAATGATGTTTTTTTTCATCTTTTTTTTAAAGATAACAACGAGTTTGATTTGTACGTTTCTGCAGCAAAAATTAACATTTGATTTTTTTTAAATATAATTATAAAATCATTTTATAGAAGTAAAGTAACAAACCATCCTAAAACATAAACAATAAAAAAGCCCCATTCATGCATATTTTTATCTCAAATCCATAATGCACCCTTTTTTTACGTTTCTTCGCTTTGTTCGCTACCGAAATTATGTCCTGAAACTCCGACTTCCAATCGCAAAAAAAACCTAAAAGCATCAACAGTTAATAAATTCATAACGGCAAACGCTTGAAGAACGATGGAATGTTTCGCTCGTTCTTTTTTTCACATCGCCATTCGTGCGCACATCGTCAGACAAACGTAGAAAATGTGCAACGAAGCATACCTTCGCCCTGGGTGCATGTAAAACGCATGCGACACAACAGCAATAACCAAAGCGAAATCGCACCACTATAGACGGAGACAATAAAGCGACTCGTTCTGGAGGAAAATGTCGAAATAACTTGATCCGTTCGTGACCATAACGTGGCGTGGCTTCGACGAGCGACAGGATCTCGATCAACGCGCGCCGATTACCGTCCGTGCTCGGCGATAGAAAGCGAAAGAATGACGCTTAAAGGAGGTCCCGGAACGCGCTACGTCCCAAACACGGAAAAGGAATGAAATTAATAACTCGTAAGAACGCAATTTAAATAATTTTGATTTTTAATTAACCTTCGGCTCGAAGATGAGAGCTCTCCCTTTCGGTCCCGGGTCTGCGGGTCTTGGTCTACCGTGGTGCGCGTTTGTCCTTTCCTTCTATGGCAATAAAAGGGAATGGGTCCGGTTGGCGTCTGGACGGAACGTTAAGTTTGTGTGCGATTATATTATTACGCGCTACCATCACGTCTGCGATTCGTCTGTGACTGTGGGACAGGTAAGCGAAGGTGGCACGGTACTGCTTGACATAAAAATGACAGATCGACTGGGCCAACCGGACCGCATATTCGGGCATCTTCTCGCCGGCGATCCCTTGGGATGTGTAGGACATACCGCACCCATGGGTGCACGTTTGCACGATTGAGAAGTTAAATCATGAAGTGATCGTTTTGAGTTCGATCATTCTGATGATCTGTGTCTCGTTCGATCACACATTTTCGCGCCCGGAATGATGAAATGAGCCATGAGGTTTCCCCAAACGGGACGAAGCCCTCTCCTTGGTGAAGGTGTAACCGATAATTTATGATGTGCATCGAGTCGCAAAACAAACCAAAAAAACTCGCATAATTAGAAACGACAGTTAACGGTTTAGTATTGAGTAAAAAAACCCATTTTCTCCTTTAATGGAGTGGTCATTCAGCAAAACTACAACTCATTGTGTTTTGAGCTAGAATTCGGAGATGCTGTTATTTGTTACGAGATAATAATAATAACAGGGAAACAAGTTTAGGCGAACTTATGATAATGGGCAACATAATTCAATGGTTCATTGGTTCGTGTTTTACACGAGTCTAAAATTGACATTTTGTACCAGGACGTTACGGACTCTTCAAGACATACGTGAATGTTGCACGAATAAAAAAAGTATAAAGTTTACAAAAACACATAATTTTTATTTAGTATGACTACAACAATACAATAACGCTTAATAACTATGTTGCCAACTTATTGCTTTACTTGAATTGCTTATGCTGTAACGATAATCCGCGAGCTGCAATCCGTTTTCATCTTAAACTTAACATGTATCCATGCAATCAATGTTTAACGAAAGTATTTTTCCTAAAACGATTAACGAAATTAGAACAATTTTACGAAAGTTATCCGTTTTTTAAAGCTGCTGGCGCTAATACCCGTAACGACGAAGCCAATTGCTTACAGTAGGCTAGAATAATAAAATTACTAACGATCGGAACAACATTTTTAAAATTAATAACATGCAAAAACAAACACCAACTGAAAATTGATGGCAATAACTGAAGAATAAATTATTAATTGTGACGGTTAAAATTGTTACGCAATAAGCTAAAATATTTTCCTGACAAAACAAACGACAACTTCAGCACACGGGAGCTTAATCTGTATGCTTTCCTTGCTTTTCTTCCGAAACGTAAATTCACCTTTCTCTATCTTGGTTCGCTTGTTTGCCGCACCAGCAAGGACATATTTCGCTCATAGTTAAATCTTAGCCCTCCGGTATATGGCTCGCTTTTGGCCAGAAAAGCGATCCGGAATCAAGATTGTTTTTCTCGTTCCGAGTATTACTTTTAAAACAATGTCTCACTCCTTCGGGTTTCGTATCCTACGCTTGCTTTCCTTCAATAGTCACAACAAAGCTTATAAATACGTACTACTTGTTTTAGTGAGCATACATTGATAGATACACGCCATTCTTGGAGTTCGGTAAAGTTCATTTGATTGGCACAGTCTTTTCTCGCTATCTAAATATAATAAGTTAAAAGTTACGATCAATTTAAACTTAAATGCTAACTGGTTCTTTAACCGATTGAAAGGTACATAATGATGCTGATGCTACATCACAGGAATCGCTGCAGGCTAATGCTTATCATACCATTTCCACGAACGATTCATCCGAAAATATCCATTCCGGAAAACGGTAGATCGTATGCTGATGCTGTCAACGAATTGACTTTGCTCAAGAAGACCTTCTCGGGCCAGGATCATCGTATCCTTAGGGATCAGATTCAAATGAAAGGCACACGATCAATCTTTGGAAAAGGACATCTCGCGCTTTGAGGGTTCTCACTTGTACCCATTCCTTTCGACAGCTTGTAGTTGGCTCGATTGACTAGCTGTCAGGCTAAAGAATATGACCGTTATTTATCTTGATCGAAGGAAAAAATCGATAACTGCTCGGACAGAATTTCCAAAGGTGTATTTAGAGGCGGTAGATCGTTAATTGTTTTCAGCTCCGGAATTGGAATGTTAAGCTGCAATGAAGAAGAAATGTTTAAATACACAACTCAATTTACTACAGAAAGTTCGTGTAATCGTGTTGGTTGACCATACCGTTTTCCCGGGATCCGACCACAAGGAAATGCTGTCTAGATTTTGTAATGAATCGTTCCAGATAGGATCCAACCAGAACGGAAGATTCTGTAAGTTAGCGAAGTTAGTTATGTGCTTATTGAAAAGTGTAACGAGAGGGTTATGATCTTTAAACGCTTTCCTACCATATCTGTTGGTGTATCCGGTTTTGGTGGTTCCCAGTATGCAGCAACCACATCCATAACGGAATTGCGAGAATCAATTAATTCCGTTAAATTTTCCCCTTTCTTCTTCCAGCAGTTCGATTGATTTTGAGTAGATCGATTAGATATGAACGGTTGTCCTGTTGAGCGTACCGCCTCTTGCTCCCAAAATCCATCACTTTCAGCTACTTTCGGTGCACAATTCAACTGGAAAACATTTGACACCTGATCTTGTGCAATTTTGGAAGAATACTTGTTGTAGTTGGTGCCCATCAGGTCATGCGCTACGTGACTATTTTGCATTGGTTTAATATTTTCCTTGTCCATGTCACTTTTGGGAGCCCCAATCGACGATCCGTATGCCATTGGAGGAAACGCCGATGAGTTGGTAGAGTGTCGGTGGCCGTAATTATTAGGCATCAATATGTTCTGGGGGTGATTATAACCGTAGCAAGGATTGGAAGGTACTTGTAAAGTTTGCAACGGTTGTGGACCATGCGATTGCTGCAGAGTTTTTAGCAGAGGTGTAGAGTAATCGTTTCCGAGGGACCGACGCTGTTGCAGATACTGAGTATTAACCGTGTTGTGGAATGGAACAGGATCTTTAGAATAACATCCTCCCGAAGGTGCAGACGGATGGCGGATATCGTTGGATACATGTTTGACATTGGGCATCAAATTACTTTGGGATGCATTCTTAAAGGATAGACTTTCTTCCGAAGCATTCCATCCTTTAGATACTGCAAAAGCGAGCGAAAGTTAATCAACATTCCCCACGATTCAGGGCTGCTAGTATACTTACAAATACAGTCACGATTAAGTTCGATGTCACTTTTATCATTAATATAAGTAGCATTACCTGCTACAAACACATCGGAAAAAGCATTCAGCACTGCAACCAGATTGGGATATCCTGCAGCGAGAAGAAAATTTATATAACATAGCAGAACTTTGTACATTTTTATATTAGCCAAAAAAGATCAGTTTTTGATTGTTCGATTAAAAACGAACACATTACTAACCAAATTCGAAGCACGTTCCCAACGATACATTCAATGCAAGTTTTAGGTCATATACACTGATCGACGTTCGCTGTTTGACCACTTGTACCATCCGCATGATAAACTTCATCAACGCCGTCAATGTCACCGTTTGTAAGCCCTTATCCATTTCGATCTTTCGTGAGTATATGCAGAACAAAAAAAGAACAAAAGCATTAAATGACAGTAATCGCTGCATAAACGCATCGCATACACAAGTACGCGGGCGCACAGGTATTGAATGCAAATGTAAGCTCAACCTTTTGCTTACCGTCAACGCATGGTTCATGTTGCAAATGCTCTTTTCGCTTAAGAACTCCTTAAAACGCATCTGATAGCTACGCATAAGCTCCGACAGTGTAACACGGTCTTTGCGAAACTCCATCAACACCATGCAGGTAGCATACGTGCGCATACGAAAGGCAGAATCTTCCAAATGAGAGATCACCATGTACTCGCCCCCAGCTTCAAATACCTCGGTATATGGTAGAGCCTTCATCGCGTCATACATGTTGCTAAATCCTAGACAGTTTGGTTGCAGTTGGTAACCGTATTGATTTTTGTGAATGCTCAGAATAGCACTTAAACGCACGACAGTACACGGTTTTCCTGTGCCAGTTTTAATGATTTCCTGAACCTGCTCAGCAAACATCCGTAGTGCTACCTGATAGTTCAGATAGATCTTGCGATCCTCATCGTTGGTTTGTTCCATCTAAAACATACGAGAAACGGAAGGTGAGATTGTTGTCCAGTATATCGTCTCCTGATACTAACCTCCACAATACCGCTTATTGCTTCTAACAGATCGGACAGCTTCAGCAGTCCATAATCACTGAGACGGCATTGGTATCCGAAGTGGTAATGGTACGACCGTACAAATTTCTTAAACAGTATAGAAAACTGAGGTGCCTTACGAAACAACTCTACGACTTCACCTGCAAAACTGCTCGTCTTTTCCAGCTCGGTTGCGGTTTGTTTACGCTTAACGATCGAAATCAACACATCGTTATCGTTCTGCACCTTCGTCGTAATAGAGTTGCTGTACACGAGACCATCCACAATGTCGTACAGATTGCACACACCGTAATCGGTAACATCGAAGGGGCGATTTTGAGCATGCATGAATACCATTGGCAGCTGGGACAGTAGAATCGACTTATTCGCGCGGTTACGTAGAATCTTGAGAAGATCGCTCGTAAAACGGCGTATCTGCGTTCGATGCGTTAGGGTAATGTGGCGATTTTCGCCATCGCCCATTACCTGCACCACCGGTGACAGCGCTTCGAACAGTTCGATTAGTCGCGTGTATCCATAGTCCGCTACCCGGCACTGTTTCCCAAAATGGTTATGATAGGCGGGAATGAACCGGGTAAACTTCATCGTCGATTTAGGCGACATCTTGATCAGCTCGACCACTTCACGCGAAATCTGCTGAAGAAATTCGTTCGACGGACTCTTGGGCATGTAGCGAAGATTTACGGACCAAACATCTGCTTGAAAAAAGTTTTATCGAATGAAGCATGCCCTGAACCCGCTCGCGAACTATTAACTTACCATCATTATCCTTGGTGCAGTTTTGCTCGTGATCCATCCAGGACAGTACTTTTATCCCGAAACTATTATTCGCAATTTGCACACCTCGGATGCAACACAGTAAGTGTTCCAGCGGTACACCGTTATCATTCGGGACTATCTTCATTTGCAGCTCGTGCTCGATGCAATACAAAATGCTTGCAACGGGAATGTCGTTCTTGTGTGACTTGAGGAGCGAATACACGAGCAACTGTAACTGGTTAATGGTCATCATGACATTTGGCAACGGTTCGATCTCCTGCTCTGCCCAGCCTTTTTCCTTCTCCTGCTTAAAATGATGCATGCAGTACGGTACGCTATGCTGCGACGTCTCTACAAGCGAACTATTCTTCAGTGTATCAATCAATGCCGGCTGTAGCGAGATGTGTTTCTCTTCGTTATTGTCGAGCGTAATCACGCACACATCCTGCATTCGATACAGATCAAGTACGCTAATCGATGACTTGAAGCGCGATTGAAACAGCTCACGGAAACGATTAATTGGCAGGGTAAAACAAGGTACATCCTTTAGCAACCCAGCAACCTGGCAACGCAGAGCCGACGATTCGGCCGACGAAGGATCCTTAATATACGAAACAACCATACGCTTGTGGCCGATCTTTTTGCGATGCAGATTGGCTACCACTTGCTTTGCACACTGTTAGAAAAAAGAAATACAAAATAAATGATGAACCTACTGTTAAATATACCAACACACTTCGGAAACTAACCTGTGCCGTGGGTACTTTCACCTTCGCCAGCGAAGGACTTTCGATCGTGAGCGAAATGACGGGAGTAATGGGTTTCAGTTGGCACATTAAAAATTGGTGCATTTTGTGCTCTTCGATGGACGAATCCAAATTGCTGATTTGAAGCACCACCATCTCCTGATCGGGCGATTCCACTGACGGGCCCAGCAAAACCGTAGACAGTGGCTGCACCGGCGGTGGTTGAATCGGCGGTATCGGTGACACCGAAGAGCTCGACGCGCTGGAACAGGTTCCGGGGCCACCGCTAGTGTTAATCGTTCCGCTGCTGCTTGCCATACTTCCACTGTCGGTGGAGTAATTGCTCTGGTGCGGGCTGCTGCACCCACTCTGGTTACTGCTGTAGAACGTTGAATTCTTACCCGAATCAGAATAGCTACTGCTATTGAGCGAGGAGTTGAGTGATTTATTAATTGGCATCTGGCAGAAGCTGGTGCTTGCTGATTGAAATGACAACGCTGAATACGGCTGCTGCTGATTTTGCTGTGGTGTTAGCAGCGGCTGAGGCAGGTTACTATGATTCGTTGTTACATTGTAGTTGCTAGGACCAACGGCTCCATAGTTGCGGTTTGGATACGGAGTGTAGCGCTGCTTTGGGAAACAATTGCCATACATTTGCGGCACATACGGTGCGGTTTGCTTCATTAGTTTGCAAAACAAAAGAAAATGGTTAGATAAATGCCCACAGATACGGTACGCAAAAATGGCTTCCGGAAGCCTTTAAACGTACCTGGTAATAATTGTAAAACTTCATATTGTATCCTCCTCCCTGTGCGTTGTAGGTCTGCCGAGTGTTGTACATCTTAGTATTTTCCGCTGCTAAGTTTGCGACCAGATCCGGGAAGGAACGCATATCGTAGTAGGTATTGGTGATGCTATTATTCATGGTCACAGCCTAGATGCGGCTTTAGCAATGGAGGTCCAAACTATTAGGTGAGAAAAATGCAATGAATGAGACTCCATTTTGGATGCTTCACTTTGGGTAATAAAAGCGTAACTCCAAACTTACCTATAATAGATGAAATATAGTATGAAATCTTTTTTCAAACGCTTGTTGCTCTAAGAACCGCAAATTTGTTCAAATTTCCCTTAAGCTAGTTGATTAAATGGCTTTAAAATACGCTTGGTTCGTACAAGCGCAACCAACAGAGCTATCTCCTCACTATACACTTCTCTAAGTCTCTAAAGACTTGTGAAACAAGCGCAATAATTTTAAAACCTTAAATTACTTTGGTTCTTGAATTACGGACGAGACGAACTAATGGACACGAGATACACTAACGGTACACAGTTAAAACCAATCTTCTTAACTTAAAACAAACGATTTACAATTGTCGCACTTAAGGCAAAGCCGTACAGAACACTGCACACAGTACGGGAAACGATGCTGTCCGAAACAATCTCACGCTAAATGTTTCGCGATACTATCTTACTAGAACAAATCGATCAGGCAGGTTGACGATCATCACACAGAATGCGGTGAAAAGCAAACAATGGATACGAAGCGAGGTGGTGCGACTTAAATTAGTTGAAACAAAATTAAAAAGAAATGCTTAAAAATAGTTCAACTACGAAACAAGCTGGTTTGCTCCCGTGAATGCCGACGAAGCAATGTCCCTGAGCAGTGGTTCCAGGATAGCCGCATTGTGTCCCGTTTCGCGATCAGCTTATCGCACCACTACATACCACCATGTGTACGATGTATCGAAGGATTTGTGTGGCTTTAAAGCGTACACGAAGGCGTAACAGGTGGTGCAATTTTAGTACGTTCACATTTTGTTTAAATTTATAATTTTTTGTTTATAAATCATAAGTTTGTTTTCAATTGTTTAAATTCGGTTAAACTAATTTTTAATTAGTTAAAGTTTTCACAGTTTTTTTTTATTGCAAGTTTTTATTTTAAAAGGTCTATTACTAGAAAATCTTTTTATTTAAACCTAAATTGCTGACCCAGTTAGCTCACAAAAAGCAAACTGATTAACAATGCTTCTTCTACAGAAACTCAACACAATTTTCTAGCCCAAGGTCAATCCGAACGTGCAATAAAGTTGTCAAAATGTTTTCTTGATCATGTTTATGCTGCTTGTCAGCGAAGCCCTTTATGTTGATATTTGGCGTGAAAACAAGAAAGAAGAAAAAACACCTTTGAATGGCTTTCGGAGGGAATCTTCTCACTTCCTACATCAGCATACTAGTGCGATGCTATTAGCTATCATGTTTCTAATTGTTCATCAGTTCATTAGGGGCGATAATCTCGTCGGAACTATCAACAATTTAACGCCACATAATATGCGCCTTCGCGCCTTTGATCTTCGACGGGACCGTATGCACCCAACGGTTCCTTATCCGATGGTCGATCGATGCCGCAGCTTCAACTCGCCGATCGACCTACTGTAGTGGCAGGAGGATCGTGAAGCTATGATTTCCGGCACCATGTTCGCGAAGCATTGCTCCAAGGTGGTCAGTTGTACGCCAACCAAAAAAAAAACAACGTTGCGGCATTCTCCCTTTTCCACACAATGCCGCAGCACAAAGTCTCGAGGTGACTTACGGATTTTTGGGCTTGCGTGCGCTTATCGGCTCGTTTATCTATTATTGGGTTTGCTTCCCGGTGCTTCCAACGGTTGTGGTTGAGGTTTCTCTCATCATCACAATACGGCCGTCCGTGCATGCATCCATGTATCGACATGATTTTGTGAAGAATTAATCAAAATCTATTGGTGTTCACTGAGATGTTAATCGGTATCGTACCGAATTGATGAAGCTGTTGCCGATGTTGCCTTTTTGGCCCCCGGCCGGGGTCGTAGAGAGATGTCCGCTGATGTTCATCTACCAATATTTGTTTCCCATGCAACCACATTTCGGTTGTGAAGATCGAGTTCAAAAAAGGCCGCCCATCCGTACCACCGCGGTAGAGTGTATTGATCGAATGATAATTTTAACACCTCTTTTGGATGAATTTGCTTTCGTAAATCGAACCCTTTAATATTGTATTTAATGGGGTAAATGAACTTATACACTCCACATTTCAAACAAATAAAGAAATACAAACGAAATTACACACACCTTTTCTGTTACAAACGGTTAAATTGATCTAAGGTTTTAGCCATTCGGAAACTCCTGATAGAAGATTCCCTTTCAGTACCACCAACCCCACCAACACAGTAGAACCTTCCCAGTTTCCGTAGTAGAACACCCCATTTGCAGTAATAAATCGATTTCATTCCACTTTGGCCAAAGCTTCACACTAGAGATGAGAATAACAATTCATTTTAGTGAGTCAACTCAGAATTGAAACGGAATACATGTGTACAATACCCCAAATCCGCCTCTGCTTAGAAGATTGGCAAAGTTTTAGTTTTTTTTAAATTTTTATATTATTTTTTATTCTTTTTTTATTTAAAGTATTATTTGAGCGAAAAGAAACTTATTGCAACAATATCGCATTAAAATAAATCATTTTTTTTAATTTTGCTGAATTGCTCAAAAATGAGGAAAATGTTATATTTTCTCAAACAGGGTAAGGAACTTGGTTCCTCGAATAACTTCCGGCACGGGCACCTGAGAGCATGGCTGTCCAAAAAGAAAATGTAGCCATTGGTGCCATCTATCGACCACGAGTTAAAGATTGGTGATCCGTTGGATACCGACCGAGTTATAGGCAAAACTTGGTGCAAAAATGAGGAAAATTTTACATTTTCTCAAACAGGGTAAGGAACTTGGTTCCTCAAATACCTTCTGACACAGACATCTGAGGGCATGGCCGTCCAAGAAGAAAATGTAGCCATTGTTGCCATCTATCGACCACAGGTTAAAGATTGGCGATCCGTTGGATATCGACCGAGTTATAGGCAAATCTTGGAGCAAAAATGAGCTTTAGTAAATTTTCATTTTTTTGAATTTTTTGATTTTTTTAT
This sequence comes from Anopheles funestus, assembly GCF_943734845.2. Lineage (NCBI taxonomy): Eukaryota > Metazoa > Arthropoda > Insecta > Diptera > Culicidae > Anopheles > Anopheles funestus. The sequence continues at coordinate 94,202,725 of NC_064598.1, read as the reverse complement.
TATTTTTCACTTTTTTTTTTATTTAAAGCATTACTTGAGTGAAAAGAAACACATTGCAACCAATTGGCATTAAAATAAATCAATTTCATTTTTTTTGCAAAATTTCCCGAAAAAAACGTAAGGGGTAAGCCTTATGAAATTTTCGAGTTGAAAATTTTTTTAAAATTTTTTTCTGATTTTTTATTATTTTTTGAGTTTAAAGCATTATTTGAGTGAAAAGAAACACATTGCAACAAATTCGCATTAAAATAAATCATTTTTTTTAATTTTGCTAAATTGCTCAAAAAATGGCAAGGGGTAAGCCTTATGAAATTTTCGAGATAATAAAATATTTTTTTTTTATTCTTTTCTTTTTTTAAAGCATTATTTGAGTGAAAAGAAACTTTTTTCAACCAATTGGCATTGGAATAAATAAATTTTAAAAATTTTGCAAAATTACTAAATAAAAAAGAAAAGGTCTTAGGAAATTTTCAAATTTTTACAATTTTTTATTTTTTTTAATTATTTTTTATTCTTTTTTATTTTAACTATTATTTGAGTAAAAAGAAACTTATTTCAACAAATTCACATTAAAATACATCAATTTTTAAAATTTTGCTAAATTACTCAAATTTTGGGAGCGTTCACCAATAAAAAGAGTCAGTAAAACTTCTCCTGAAGAGTGAACGAAACTCGTTTAATACAACGTTTCAACTCTCAACTATCTCACGTTTACTCACTTTGCACATCTTTACTTCACACATGGAAATTCAATAAATCATGTTTTCATTTGTTCAAATTGACATTTTCGACGAAAAAAATGAATTTCTTATTCCCCAAACGTAACCTAAACTTGCTTAAAATATGTAAGCGAACCTTTTTTTTTGAGTTGTTGTTAATAAAACGCGTAAGGATCAAAGATTTCACAATGCCACGAACCGGACGTTACCCTTGCTACTTGGAACGTATATCCTTTCCGATGGTCATAAATTTTACGCTCCGCGAAACAGCAAAGCATCCTTTTTCCCCTACTGGTGACCCTTAAAACGGTGGCACGCGTCGAAGGTACGTGGTAGAAAAGAGTGGGAAAAAAACACACATACAGTCTGTCCCTGTTTTCTTTCGTCCGGTTCTGGTCTGTTGGTTCGCAAATAGGGGCTACATGAAATGACTCCCCTACCGGTCAGTAGAGATCAATTTGGATCGTGTTTATTGAGCAATTCGATCTGGTTAGTTTCGATTCCGTACGATGTCAGTTTCCTTTCATTATCGTAATTCCATGATAGTTTAACCGCATTTTCCATTTGCCAAAAAGTTACAATCCATACAATTCAATCCCTTTTGTTGGCCAAAAAAAAGGTATGTACACTGCCGGACATCAAAATACTCCTACACCTTCAACGTTATGTGACACCGAACTTTGAACTTTTTCCACGAACTATTTGCGGACAAGAAGTAATGATATATTTTAAACCCACACGAGTTGTTCCGTAATCCGAGTGTAAAACTTATTGGAATGTCGTTAGATGGGTGGCTGCAAAAGAGATAATCCTTGTACAAATTTTTCCATCTTCCGGCCAAGCACAAGCACTGCAAAGCATTTCCATTCTTGCCAACGTGTGGCGCCACAAACTGTAGCTTGCTGTTGCGGTTTGGAAAATCGTTCCATTATTCATGAATTTCGATTTCGGACGAGTAGCTCGCCAAATCGCTTGATCGTCAACTGTTGTGCGGCCAAGGATGTAGGTGGGATGCATTCCACTGTTGACGCTTTTCCAGTCCACGAAATAAAAACGGGCAAGAAGCTGCACAAGGACGAAGATTGTGGCGGATGGAAAGCAGACACTTGACAGCTATTCAGATTTTTCCAGAAGTGATCGTTTGGCGTGATTTCACTCGTTGGTAGGTGAAAATCACTCGATGTAATCGGATTGGAATTCAATTTTGCATCAGCGGTCTTGGTGGTGCGGTAAAGGCTATTTCTGTCGCTGAATTGCATATTCCAAACTTCCAAGAAACTACCAAACATCACAGCAAATGCTCAAACATCGTTCAAACAACGTTCGTTAACTAATACTATTTAATTTATCACAAAACTAACCGTCATACACAGATCTCGTGTGATGTTAGTCAATACTAAAAATGAGCGCTTTCAAGCAAAAAGCAAACGTTAAACCCATCGAACCATAACCTACCTAAATGTACGAGTCGCGTCATGAATATTCAATTGTCCAAATATCGCACAACAAATACGGCACCAGCAGCTGCACCGTCTTTGCTTTTCTTAATTTAAGCACCATTAAAAAGACCCCATCTTCAAAGGACCTTCTTCAACACCAACGCTTCCTTCTACGGTTGGACGCTTCGTTTGCTTCGTTATAAAATCTTGTGATCCGTTTTTTCCGAAAAAAAGGAAAGCACTCCACATTACGAACAGCTCAGGGTGTTTGATGAAACAAAAAAGGACTCAACTGCAACCGAATGGGGCCGCCTAATAAGGATGACTTCCCGTCCCTGGTACATCGCTCGGCAGTTATGGTTGGTGGTGCACTATGCGCGCTTCGCTTACTGGAGCGATATCTTCAAAGGGTGCCCTAATTATGTGCCCTAACTCGGTAGAGCACTTTGGCCCCTCTGGCTCACAGCAGAACGACAGTTGGTCAGCACACGTACATTCTAGATCGATCGACCGGTGATCGTGATCCCTTGCAACACAATTAACAAACTGTACGTCCCTATGTAGGTCGGTTCGAAACCAAATCATAGGGTTCGGTATCACAAAAAGGGGATGAACAGAAATAAAAAAAACCGGTACGGCTCTGCCAACTGTCTAACGGCACGCGTGCATAAAGATCCTCTACGGCGGTGCTCCGGAGGTTGAATCCCTATCCCGTACACCGTCTGTTTGATATGGTTCATTACCTGTCATCAATCCCGTGCTCACCGGGCACAGGATACATCTTCTAGTGTCATCCTTTTTTGGGGAAGGAGAAGCGACAATCCAACCGGAGCGGGTTGATTGTATTGATTGATTGTAAAACTGTCGTCGATAATTGAATTTGCCGTCATAAAAATTGAAAATTTATGATCCCGCACGAGTTTTTGTTTTTTTTTTCTTTTTTGGTGAACAGTTGTCTCCCGTGCTCAGGGTTGTGACGTGTCGAACATTCCAGCAGACAGGAAAACCACTGAAAGCTACGTAACGCCATCGAATCGCCCCTTCGCTAAACGAATAACCGTATCGAATGTAAACAAGCTAATAACACTCGTAATAATATGGCTAATCCTTGTTGTGAAGGTGAAATCAATTGGACGCGGTCGATGTGGTGTTGCCGAGTCCTTTTCCATCTCGCACCAATATCCCGGGAACCCGTAAAATGGTTTACCGTGTTTGGTTGGAGAGTTTTATGGTGCTACATGGTGTCAGGTCCTGTCCCATATCGATAAGCTGCATACTACGGGGTTTCCATGAAAATCTGCCCAGTCACTTTGGGCTAATCAACACGGGGAATGAAGAGCATGGCTCAGCACCGAAACACTTAATGATGTCGTTGTAAATTTGATGTCCTTTTTCGAACACTCTCATCGCATGTTGTTGGGAAATTTGGCTTTAATTGAAGACAAGAAAAAAAGCCGAAAATCATTAAAAAAGTATCATAAAAAATGTAAAACTGTTAAACACCTATAAAAAAATTCGTAATTGTAAAATGAAAACGAAAACATTCAGCAGCTTGCATACATTATTGTAACACAAAGATGCAATAACGAAATAACGGATAATAGCAAAAGACTTATCACTAAGGTTAAGTTTCGTTTGTATGCTTTTGAAAGAAAGTTAATTTTTTTTATAGTACAAATTAAGAGTGAAGCAAAAAAGAAACCCCAGAAGTAACAGAAGATTCTTGCAAGCGAAGGAATTTATTCCATCACACGATCAATGCCTCTTTGCCTCCTTCTTGGAACATCTACGTCTAAAACCTTTGTGTCTCTCTCGCGTTCTCTTCATTCCTCCCCTTTCCAAAGTAATCGCGAAATGGCAGTTAACACCTACTGTCTAACGGCACGTTCCCAAAACAGTTCGAAACAATTTCTACCGTTTTCGTCCTGTTTTTACACCGCACGCGCACGTGCCCATCACCGTGTCCATGCGTAAGAATGTAGCGTAATTTAGGTTTATTCGTTTTTTGGTACACTTTGTGTTTCCTCTGAAGCTTCCTCGCTTGCGCATATCGTTAATGTTGCAAAAGGGGAGAAGAGCTTGAAACAGAAACTGCACCCGGTCGAAGAAAATAAGCAACACTCAAGACAGATGTTACGAATCCTTACGAAGAAGGCACAGCGACGGTACAGCGAGATGTAAGAACTGATCAAGCGGACACCGTGAAACACGTCAAAAGCCTTTTTTTGTATGTGTTTTGTCTTTATTACTGCATCATTGATGGTGGAATGAGATAAAGCCTTGAAAAAGGGGAAAAAGCGAAAGAGATCCTTGATCATTCGACAAGATCACTTGGAGAATAGACGACTTTAAGCTACTGAGAGATAGTTTAGTATAAGTTTTTACTATTTTGTAACGTAGACAGCTTTCGTCCTTAACCCAATTTCTCTCTTTGTTTCTTCACTATCAGCAAACTCAGCACTCTCCGTATCGATTCATTTCCGGTCTAGGTAATAGATAACCTTGCACAGAAACGAGTTCTACGCTTCGCCGAAAGGACATTCAATCACTGGTAGTGCCGTGTCATCGATAAGCGATTGTTGTCCCATTCCCTTATTAATTTTCCTCCTTCTTATTGTACTCATCATTCGTTGTCAATATCCGATCGAACGGAAATCAGCGGCCTAAGCCGTGTACGGATTATGCTTACCGTTCAATCTGTCCATGCTGTCAGCACATTCCTTCAACCTTCTCCACCGTTGGGATTGCTGTTTGTTTCGATCTTTACCAGTGGAACCAGTGGGATATCGTCTATTTTCCGCAAACACACTGTCACACCCACAAATCACACCCACCAAAAAGGAGAGGAAAGTTTTGTTTAGCATCACTTCTGTCGTTCAACTTTTCGCCCCCTTAGTCCACGCAGAATGAATGAATCGATCTCAAAAAGACGTACATCTTGAGCAACACAGCCATAATGCGATTATCTGTTGAATGTCTCCAAACCAGCGTTGAGTCTCTGCCACGCTGCTTTCATTTTTTCCTTAGGAGGAAAAGTTTTCTTTCACCCACGCAGCTGCCAACGGTCACACCGAATGAACCGGTCCCCCAACCCAACGTTCTCCGGAAGGACGTTCCAAAAGTTAATGTCTGAGATTAAAATTGGTGTGCCGGTGCAAAAGTGGCCGTGCGGAAATGTGCCGAGGGTTTGTTGTTGCACGTTACGGTTCATTAATGAGCGAACGGCTAAACCAATTAGGAATCGGAACGAGGATGGAAAGTGTGCCGATGCACTAGCCCGATAATAATCCGTTTATGATAGGGAACCGGGACTTCTTGCTGATCAAAGCACGGGTGAAAGACGTTGCAAGAATGCTAATGCTCCCAAACTTTGATGCAGACAAAGAGTTTTTGAGTAGGTACAGTTGGTCTTGATTTAATGTAAATGTTGCTGTAATATTTCCGCCCCAAAACAATGGATGATTGTCATGAAGTAGCCCAAAACTCTAAGCACAACTTTTGATGACTATTTTCCAGATTTTATAACTTGGTTCATGAACAAATTAATTTCTTTCGTCGAAACAATCATTTAGCGGCCGATCTTCTTCATTCGATTTTTATTTAAGTGTGAGATAAAGGGAATACGAGCGGTACAGATAAGTTTATTACAAGGAACAGTATTCAGCAATATGTAGTGACACGCGCGAATGCCTGGCTTCGACTGACTCTCTCGCCTCCTAGCTGTCATTTTCGCTGTCATTTGACCGAGGGGTAGCCCTGTCCTACATAAGTTCCTTTTTTATCGTATTCTTTCTTGCTTGTCTGTGTCCCTATTGCTGTTCTCTGCCCTCTTTGCTGGCACGTGCTACACACACATTATTCCGGAAGGAATTCCTATCGCGTTCTCCCTTTTCATCTACCGTTTGCTTTGTGGTCAAATGGAACATGTGTGTCCTACAAGTCAAAGACCATTTGGGGTGCTTTGCTAGAGGGCTGTAAACTTTATACTGATCCCCCTTGATACAAAGCAAATGATAGCACAGGGACGATCCTCACGCTTTACTGACGCAGGGAGAAAGATAGTGGGTCGGGTCAACATACCGACGCAGTTCACTCTTGTCCTTCGTTCCGTGCAGATCAAAGCTTCCTAGTGTGTGCGCAAGTTGTGCGTTATTATTGTGCTCTGGAGGAACTGTAACCGGTGATCGAGATGGAGCACTACACGCTGGGTATAGACAGGATAAGCTCGTACGGCACGATTGATGCTACCGGTGGTGGTTCTACGTATCTGTCCCATTACCCAACGCCAGATACCTCGCTGTGTCGGAGCAGCTACAGTGCGTCATCTCCTGGGACGAGTCCATCGGTGTCTGGACCGGATCTAAGTCACACCAACTTCGGACTATCCTTTGCTGATGTAATGTTCGACGGAGAATCGTTTGTCCAGATAAGCTCATCTGATCTTCAAATATTCGGTTCTGCTGGATCTCATAACACCGGTGAGCCGGCCGATTGTTCCAGTCAAAATCTACCCAACTCCCTCTACACAACGGAAGTGCCAAGTTGCGGAAACACTTGCTCCACTCTAACCTCTACCCCTGTCAGTTGCAATACGAACGCGCGCCGTCTGTACAAGACGCGTAAATCGATCTCCGCGCTAGTGGGCAAAGATCGCAAAAAGGATTGTACTCCGACGAGTCCGACGGTGTTGAAAAAACGACGCCTCGCAGCGAATGCACGTGAACGGAAGCGTATGAACAGTCTCAATGTGGCGTTCGATCGGTTGCGCGAGATCGTACCTTCGCTCGGCCCAGACCACAAGCTGTCCAAGTTTGAAACGCTTCAAATGGCTCAAACGTACATTAACGCGTTGAGTGATCTGCTGGAACGTGGAGCAGACGCCACTACGTACAGCCTTTTCGACAGTCTCGATTCCAGGGCGAATGATACGAACAACAACAGCAGCAGTGAAAATGGACATCTGAATGATAATGCGAGCCTGAACGAGTTAGGAGATGAAGAATCGTTAGATGATGGATTTTTAGATATTGGATATGCGTAACTCTCGACATGGGGAATTAAACAATTAGTATGAAAGTAAAACTATTTTAATCGGTTAAGAAACACGAAAATGTACCAGTGATATTATACAACTTTGTCGGAAATGGAGTTCCACTTGCCAGTGATCGTGAAGCAAGACAGTACGAGTTAGTTGCGTTCTAGTCGTAAGCGTTTGTTTATTCTTTTTTTTACTCCGAATGGAATCGAATGATATTATACTGATATTGTGTAAGAACTATTGCATGTGTGTGAACAGTTTTAAATGAATTAAAAATAAAGCAGCATGGAAGATAAAGAAAGGAATTGCGTCTGTATTTGTTTTTCTTTCATGAGAGTTACCATGAATTGTCTACCGCACATTAAAAGCTCATCTTTAAAAGGTTCGAAAAAAATTGAATAGAATGTGTTTGCATTTATCTCCCTTTTTGATAAAGGGGGTGATGTGTCCCGTCCCAAAATTTGCACCCCTAAAAATAGAAGCAGATCGCCACTTCCTTCATAGAGCAATTGGCGATATTGCGGCCCTTGCACCTCGAAATGAGCTAACCGACTTTAGGCGTTTCGGTTCACTTAATTGAAAAAAGCTCCCACATCCGTACGGGTTCCCCGTTCCCCACTGGAGCTGTAACGTTCAATCAGCTAATATCCGGCAGATAAGTAACAAAAGTCGCACCTCACGATCGATATCCACATTCCAGCGAATTCCAAAACGCAATGGGAACCCACTGGAATTGGCCTCGTTGAGCATGTTCAACATTTTCCACAATCATACACCCACCGGTACCGGGCACCGTGTTCCGGATATTGATTCTGACGTTTTGTTTGTGTCCAGTTCTATGTATTGGGATGCGAGGTATGAGTTTTAAACTTCGCTTAAAGCGTACACCAAACTCTAGATGAGCACTGGCACTGGGTGCTTCATCGTAGCCTGGAGCCTTTATTATTGACCGTACGCTACTCGTCCGATAAAGTCTCGATGGTGTAGCGGTACGGTACCACCGTGCCGTTCCCATGGAATGTAACGTTTCGGAAGTAACGACGCGGCCACAACTTGGGCGGAAGCTCCGATCGGATGTTTTGTTGTTCCGCTTTGCTGTTGTGTTGCCCCCTCTTTGGACGAGGGTGTTCCGTTTTTAGCCGCGTCATTCCGTGGAAGCTTGACGGTTGAAGGAAATGCGAGGAATTTCAATAACACTTCTAGCTGTTGCAGAAGACGAGTTGTTTGAACTGAACCGCGTGTCTTGGGAAGCAAGATTGAGCAATTTCTTCTCCAGGAGCTTGACCGTGGCAGGCGGTTTTTTGTTTGGAATGTGCTTGAGAGGCATTCGGCCAAACAGAGCGTATTGAAAGGATTGCATTTGGAAACAGTTCTGAGATTTAGAGATATTTTCCGAGGATACTTGTAATTATTTGAAGCAGCATTTTTGAAGAGGTTGGCATTTTAAGCTCCAATTTTCGTTTAAAGCTTTAAGGCTCTTAAAATATATGCTTGAGAAGGAAATTATGGAGGTTATTTTAAGACTAGCAAATATAATTTGAAGGTGAAAAAGTGGATTGCATTTTTTATCCGAGTTGCAATTTTTCTCTTCAAAATGTTTGACGCACTCCCCCGGGAAGAAATTCCATAGAAAAATGTCACACAAATCAAGGCGACCGGAACGAGTTGTGTTATGATTCTGTTCCACCAATCGGATTGCTGCTGTTATGGTAGATTATGCGAACTATTTCAACATCCTACCACGCATACGATGCGCGGATTGCAAGAATCAATATTTCCCTATCGGCTTTTCGCAGAGCTTTCCACCAAACAACAAACACCGTGGCATCCAGTGTTGGCTTCTTCGCGAAGGCATCACTTGAACGGAACGAGCATTTGGCAGTAGGGCAGAAAACATGTTGGTGCCTTCTCGAACCACCCAGCAGCAGCAGGACTTATTCGAGATTTGTTTGTGATGCTCTTCACGTTTTTCCTAGTCTGGAAGCAGTGGATCGCGCGTTTGGTCGGAAGTTTGGTTGCGGAAAGTTCGATTTGTACCAGTTGGCGATTTGTGTTCCGATGTTGCAATATCTTACCCATCAGTTTGAAGAAAAAAAAACCAAAAGATCACGATGTTTGCACACTTTTCTGCAGATATCTTCGCAAACATATCGAAACACGTTGTGTGACAAGCTTTCGTCAAACGAACGCCTACTACGCCATAAGAAACTGTGTATACAATGTCAAAAAGATACAACCGGGGGAGAGGAAAAGCTTTTACAATCGAAGCAAGCACAGGAAGCACGTGCTGCACTAGAGAATGAGACAGGAAAGTAAACCGAGCGCAGTCAATGACACTAGATTACATATCAATTTCCGTCGGATCGTTTGACAGGAGTGCGTGTTATCATCATATTGGTCTGCAAGCAGACGTTTGCTTGTTGACGTCAGACGTTTTACACACCCAAACGTATAGTTTACTTTAAGTATAATCCTGCCACTTACTATTAGCAAGTGATAAAATCTTCCTCCGTTATAATGTTATCATAAAACGTAAAACAATTTGAGTGTTTTGTGTTTTGTTGCGCTTAAAACTTTGTCTGTTTCGTTGCTTTGGTTTGTGCTTTTCACATTAGAAAAGAATTCCTGCATCCTGCATTGTGTAACAATCTTTATTTTACGTTCAAGTTCACTGAACCTGATACGTCGAAATAACAGTTTCAAAATTCTCACCATCCTTCGCCAATGCCAACAAAAAAAAAATCCCTCACTGTTATGCAAATCGCATGATTTCAGGAAAGAAAACGCATATTTTAGAAAACAGGATGCCCGGCAATAGTTAATTACACTTAATTTTTGCTCCCATTCTTGTATCACGATTCTGGCACCGGCACTGGCACTGAAAAATTCGCATCGTTATCGCAGTGTTCGCATCGTCTATTGTGTTAGCTAGCCGTTCGAACAAATTATCCTCCGTAACCACATTGTGCATGGTCTGTAGGAAGTTTTTTCTTTCTTTTGTATTTTTTTTCCTGTTCTTTTTTGTCTTTTAACAAAAGAGCATAATTTAAGCAAAACACAGCACATAACAATAGGTAACAAATTTCGTGGGATTATTCTGGGTTTTTTGTATTCATCCCGGTGGAGCAATGTACTCTGTATGTTATGCAACTTTATATGTCTTTAACCGGTGCCATCCATCTTGCATTGCAACATTTGGTTTGACTTATGCTGCAAGGCGAAAAGGGTACGATCTTTTCCGTTGGTTGGCTATTAAATCTTCCTTTAGTCGAAAAAAATAAACTTCGATTCGATCAATGCACAGGATAAGCTGCAGAAGGGTGGAGCTTCGAGCGAGGAAGGAAAGCATGTTTTCCAATATGCAATAAGTAAATGTTTGTGCTGCGGTTGCTAACCTCAAACATATGTTCAACAACATGTTGGGTGAAAGCATTGCTTTATTTGCTTCCTAGAATTGGATATGTAGCTAAAGTTATGGAATTTCGCCCGTTCCATGTTGTCCATGTGATGAATGTTTCGATTTCACATGAAAAAAGCGGGGTGGGTTTTTTTAGATGCTGCAACACTTTCAAACAAATATGACTAAATTGTGTCTGTTACAGAAAATAGAACAAAAAAATCAGGAAAAACCGTATTTTTAACAACATGCAACACATCACTCATCATCAATAGCCATTAATTGAAACATATGACAGCTAATGCCACGTGTGGAATATTAATTACATTCACAAAAAGCTTCTCCGAAGTGTTCCACCCACCGTTTCCCAAAAAAATGTAATCGATATTTGTCACAAAGTGGCTTTACAATCGACACGGAACGCTTCCTGTTTTGATGGTACCGCGAAATGAAATCCGATTCCGCCAATCAACCCGCAAGCGTTGAGGATTTTGACGCGCCTTGCAAACGTTGCGCTTGTAAACAACGCACCGTGCGCGGGCGATATGATAGCAATCCTGTTATCCTGAACCCGTCATTTCTCCGTTGATTGGGCCGTCACCGTTGATGGGAGAAACGAAGAAAAAAAACAGAAGAAGCTTCCTACAGCTTTTAAGCCAGAAACCGCTACGAGTGAAGATTGTTTTTCGAATACTCCGTTCGATTTTGGTGTGGATATTTTGACAGTAAACGTATGATTGATAAATTAAATTCACGTATATCAAATCAAAAGTGCCAATTTGTGATGATGGAGCCTGGTTGCTGGAAATTATTTCATTTGCTGTTTGTTGTGTACCAATGTAGAAATTTTTACAAAAAAACAAGAAAGCAAATCAAAAATGATTATTCAAAATGATATCCTTTCTATGGTTTTGTAATGCGCTGGATAATAATTTTCATCGTGCATCAAACAACCATTCGTCTCCATTGCATTGACTTTTTAAACGCCAAAATGTATGCAATATGCATACACCAGTATCGGTTGCATGCTGCCTTTTTGGCTGCGTACGTATGGAAAACTTATTCCAAACTATCAAATGTCGTTGTGAAAAGAAAATGAACCGGATAATCGATTTTCATGGAGAATATTTATGCAATTTTAACACAACTTAATTTTTTTTGCCTTCCTACAAGTTGGTTCCATCTACCAAGAGACGTTGCGAAAGCTCCGGAAAGCTCTTTAGTGTGCTGTTTAAGTAGGTAAACTTTTCCTAATTCAGCTTATCCAACAAAACTCCTTTCCCTTGCGATCCATTACGCACACCGGCGTAGTGGTGTTTTATCTTTAAAACAAAAGTTTCCCTTGCGAACTTTCTGCAACAGAAGCACCATTGAAAAGTGCACTTAGCGGTAATAGAAATTCACGGTTTACTACCGCGAATCGTGTGAGATAAATGTGAAGTATAATGCGTTTAAATAAATTCCGCTATTTCGCCTTCAAAAGCAATTCATAATGGAACGAGTCGAAAAGAACATTGTCATACAATTAAAGTATCTTACCGTTTTGCAATTTCTAGGCTAGTGTGAAGAAGAAAAAAAATGTGTCGCATAAAAGTTCAAACAATTTCTTTCGTAACGAAATGACTTTTCTACGGGTAAAACCATCAAAAAACGTATGAATGGACCCATTAGAAGCATTCCAACGCAAAATGGAAATTGAAGAGATGGTGTTTATGATTTTGCAACAGTGTCTAACAGTGTGATTAACTTTGCATTGGTTTGTTTGTATATTGTTTTATTTGTTCATCCTTCATCATACTTTCTTTCACTCCAACAATTCCGTTCTCTATCTCCCTCTCCCTCCCTTCCCTCTCTTTCTCTCTGTATCATGTGTTTTCCTTTCTCATCATTCTTGTTTTTTTTTATTATCTTCAACGTACACTTCATCGATTCCCTAAACGGTTTTTGTTCCGACGGCTCCGCACCCTGCCAGCCGTGGCATAAAACAAATCAACAACACTAGATTGAAATAAAAAAAGAAAACACGTATCTTCATTATCAGTACACACTCGATACAGGTGTCTCGTAGAGTCTTTTGAAGCTTTATCTTATTATGGTTCAGTGTTTCATTAGGTGGTCACAATTACATCTCTTATGTTTAAGTACAGCAACGACTTCAAACGACACTATCTTGATGTGTTTTGTTTGTTTGTTTGTTTTTTTTGGTTTGGTTTTTTGCTAGTCATGGGATGGAAAGGATGGGATGGGATAATTGCAATTCGTCCATCAACATATACATGTATATATACGCGACACTAGATGCTAGATGCTTACTGGGTAGATATAAATGACTTCGAATGAAATTTGCCTCGATGAAAAGGCTCTCGCGCAAAGGGTTAAACCGGTTCACTGTTACGGTTAGAGAAAATCGGCCCCCGTTCTGGTGATAGTGGTTTAATCAGAACTAATCGCCCAACACTCCATGGCGACTATCATGTACCCGACGGTGACGAGAGGTGAATTTTACTATCGTTTGTTTGAAAGGCTGGGAAACGGTCCACCTCTCGACATCGCTTGTGCACCGATGATGATGTTGGCGCAGAAGGTAACACAATCGCACCACGGAATCGAACGGAACTGATGCTCCACACCAGCCGGGTAAGGAAACACTAACTGTAGCGACATCTTACCCACTTTTCTTTTGCTTTTGGGGAACACAATCGAAACTAACTGGTTCAGCAAACAACCATTACCCTTCTGGGGAGAGTCTTTTTCGGTGTATTCGGTCGATTAAATTAGCTGTCAAAATGGGCTTTCGACGAATGTAGCATTATGAACTGACACTAATATTGGTTTTCCCAGGGATATTTCCATTGTCAATAAATTGTGTGTTGATCGGTTTAATGTTTTTACTAAAGAAATTGTATGTGGCAGAAGGACTTTCCACTGTGTTCGAACATAATTAAACATCTGTGACCTAAAGCGTCCTAACCTGCGGTGATGCGGTAATGTGTGGCTGGGCACCATGGCACTCACAGGAGGTCACATTTAGTAGATTCATCTGTTTCATCCGTTATTGTGGTAGTATAAGTTATGGTTAAATTTATGTGGTTTTATGTAGTTCTATGTGATTCATTTTTATCCCCAGGATACCAGGAAAACTGTTTACTGTTACTGTTTTACATCATAGGACTAATTTGTTCCAAATCCAATTTTCCATCCAATGTATTAGTGCATCTTTTTTTCACCTTCCTCTCTTTCTCTTTCTCTTATTCTGGACAGAATGCTTTGCAATTGTTCTTTTCTCTTATGGATGTTCTCTATTTGGGTACTTTTGTTTTCTTCTTTAAAATGTCTTCCTTTTTTTCGAGTTTTATTCTCTTTTTAAATCATTCTAAAAATTAAAAACAAAGTTATTATTGAAACTTAAACAAAAAAAACACTTACATAATTTAATTCTTGTGCAATTTCAATTACGAAACGTACAAAAAATCACATTAACTATACTAGAATCTATCTTCCCCGCACCAAAAAGAAAAAAGTTTATCTAACACAAAAAAAAAGAAAATCAACATTGAAAACTATTTATTTTCCACTTGAAAGATGTATTTTATGTTCATTTAAATTACCACCAAATGCGCATTTCTGGCATTTGACACACAAACACACATCAAGAAAGCTTAGCGCTTAAGACATTTTGGTTTTTTACATTTATCGTTATCATGCATAGTAGAAATGGGAAATGTAATTACCGCAGCGGTTTAATGTTTTCAACCCCCCGTTTTTACCCTAGTACAGTAACAGTGCTTCGTCATCCCCACCCCGTGATCTCGCCAGTCACCAGTCACCACACCATCAGTCAGATCTGTCTGAATGTTCCGGAATTTGAAGGAGGACAGACAGCGAAGAAACAAAGCGTTTTTAGTGGGTGTTTTTCCTTTTTTTGTTTGTTCTTGAACCAGTTGAACCAGTGGACACTTCTTCGTATGGACCGTTAGCAGCGTGCATGCTTACGTGTGTGTGCTTTTTTTTTTGTTCTAATGACCCCAATGTCTGAGGGAACACTTTTACGAGTGACTCAAACTCCGGTCTGCAAAATGGTGCCCACTTTCTGCTAGCCACCAAGGGAGCCACTTCGGAGTGCGTCAAATGCTGTTGCCCCGCACACATCGATAGAGCTAGGCGTAATCGTAAAATGGTTGCGTAACTGTATGCTTTATGTACGTGTATATATATATTTATGTATATATTTGTGTATATATATAAATGTATGTTTTGCTTCTTTATATAAAATCCTTAATTCACCATCAGAGCAGCTAGGAAGTAATTTGTGTTTGCAATAAACGTTGCGCGTTACATACAATGCATCGTAAAGGTTAGGTTCCGTGTTCGTGATCAGATTTGCTTTTCGTGTTTCGTGTTCCGTGATAGATAGCGCGTTTTCCGATATATCGTTTGCATGGTTCTGGTTGTCGTATTTATTGTATGAAGCAACAATTAAAATTATGAAAAAAATCCAGTAATTCAATGTATCATTGTGTAAGAAAATTATAGTTGTGAATATAAACAATCAAAATCATTACTCCATCTAGCATAGTTGTAGATAAAAAAATACAAAAAAAATTAACATCCTTTTAAACATAATATAACAAATTCATGTATAATAACTAAAGCGATCGAGAAAAGTTGAGAAGAGCTTAGTGATTCAACTCGTTCAGCGCTCATCCCCATTTCTGGAACAGACCCATGCGTTGACAGCGGCAATTGGAGCCCCAGAGATTGCATCGGCAGGAGCTGTTGTGGCAGCAGTCGTTCGACCGATGATCACAGTTGCCACCCCGTGGAATGCAGCCCCTTCGGTAAACCTGGATCAGGGATGATCGTCTGGAAAAGTTCAATGGAAAAAAATAACAATCAGAACGAGATCAGATTTTAAAAAAATCTTTTTATTTAGATAAATAATGGATTAAAACAGTTTCTAAGAAAACGTTGAAGAGATAGATGAATGTTTTAAAAAGTTTTAAAAGGAAAGATTTTAAATCCATATTTTTCCCTCCTTAACACTAAATAGCTATTAAGAAAAAATAGCTTTTCAAAAAAAAAACAGCAAGAAAAGACTAATTAAGTTTCCTTGTTTTAGTTCTCGCCCTTTATCATTGTCTTTTTTTAACGATTACACTAACATAATACTTAGTAAACAGCTAATGACAGTAAAGCTGCACAGTTAATTAGTTACTACAAATGGAGACATACCGTGAACTAAATATGCGTTAATTATCCCCCCAAAACAAAACATCAAAAGATACTAGGCAAACGGTCATTAATCACTCAATCACTGACAGCTCGTATCGGTGTGTGTCCGCGTTGAAAATGACACTGCACCGACTGGATGCGGCCTTTAGCATAAATGTAACTTACTTTACGATTACTCACGATTAAAAACAAAAGCCACCGCATATCGGCCTCATCTTTCCGATGGCCTTCGAATGGCGGTAAAAAATATGTCAAGCTCTGGTGGAAAAAAGAGCGTGTCAAAGTTGCAAAAAAGCGTGAATGTTATAAAAAATGGAACGGAAAATCGTTAATCCAGCTCACCAATACAAGGTCAAATCGTAAGCCAGTTTGTGGTTGCGTTGTATAAATAAAGCTCTCGAGTTATGTGGTTGTTAAATGGGGTAAGAGAGTACAAAAAAACACCATCACGAGCGATAAGCATGAAGTGTCAAAATGTGTGTCACTTCCAATCAATTTTCACATCCCACACTAAGTTGTATGGGGTGGGAGTTTGTTTTTTGATCATGTGTGACAACTCAGCAGTTTACTACTGTTCACTTCATTCGCGTCGTATTCGGCACGGCATACATACATTCTTCCGCAGATGGCAGATTAAGTAAACCATCAAAAGCGAAAAGCTCAAAAGCTCAACGAATAATGCGCAAAAAAGTCGACCTGTTTGGAGGGTGAGTGTTGAAGTGATGTACAACTTTTATTTTTTTTTTTGCTCTCGTTATACACTGCCTACTATCAAACCTTTGGACCTGTTGGCCATGAGCCCTCCGTAATCGCTATGTTAGGATAGGAATTTCGGAATTTACCACACCGATAAAACGTTGTTGGGAAATCAAAACGAAAGCAGAGGATAGAAGAAGAAAACAAGCGGAAAAGTCCCCACCTTCAACCTTAGGCTGATGAAATGCCCATCGGGTGAGGGTTTGGCCGTGTGAAGGAAAAACAATCTCTTGACAGTTGGAGCTTTCGTTGTCACGGTGACAAAAAATAATAATAACACACGCTCGATAAGAAGTTTCGAAACGAAGGAAAGGACATCCATCCATAAACGTCCTTGATGCTTGAGCACAGATTGTCTTTTCGCTGGTTTGCTTCTCATGGTCAAGCTTTTCTTATGTATTTCCTTTCCCCTTTTTTTGTGACTCTTCTCACCCGAAATACACACACATGAACAATCTGCTTTTCTTTTCTTTTACAGTATTGTGTTGTGTTTTGTTTTTTGTGCCACCGTTCTGTTTCGAAAGGGAAAGGACATTTCTTTGGAGCTTTTTCACACATTTGTTACGAAATGTTGTGTAGCGGGCAAAACATGCTCTACTTTCCATTTTCATCTATTTTTACGCTTGCTCACCCATTTCCGCCTGTTTGACAAACAGGCGTGTCTGTGGTAATGTTGCGGATGAAATGGAATTTTCATCACGTCCCGAATTGGTTGAAATACTATGCGCGGGGAACATATTGTTCCTCTCTGGATGGGGGGATGAATGTTCTAACAAATGGTTGAATATATTTTTATGACGAATTGTTTATAACGCTTCTCCATATGGCAACAGCTGCTGACCACATAATTGAAAGAACCGATAGGGGTTTTTTTTATTTCAAAGGTACTTGAACAAAAAAATCCTCATTTTGATTGCGGCTGAATCCACTTGAAAGTTATTTGATTTTCATATCGTTTCTAATCGATCATTCATGACAAAAAATAGCACCAACTGAGGCCAACCCACTCGAGCGGTTGGGGGTTGAGCAAAATTGAAAAACTTTTTTTTTCCAACCCTCAAGGAATTCAAGGAAATCTGGGGAGCCGTTCATCGAGTTATGGTAAATCAGGTTAACTTTTTCTGAAGTTTAGAATTTCCATCCAAACACGTATGCGTATGCGGGATGCAATTTAGATTTCAGAATTTGTTGTTTGCTTCTTCACGTGGAATGTGTTTGCGAAGATCAAATATTAGGTTGTACATTCATCATGGGTTATTATTTATTAATAAAAAAACTCACTTTGAGGCTCCTCCTTGTAAATAGTTTTCTAACAGCCCATCGTCCGTAAGACTCGCCCGGTCACTGTCTTCGACGTCATCTGTAAAAAAAGGAAATATACATAAAAGTTTTATTAAAAATAAATTCCATATTTTTATTTAAGTTAACTTTATATTTAACCAAGCCAAATTTACTAACTTAAATAACACTGTGAAAAGCGGAAAAAATGCTTAGCATAATTTTAACGAATCTTTTTCATATGATCACTACCATGTCATTACTTAGAAGTGAGAGATCACACCATGGACCTTCTCGTTCCATTATTGGTTTCCTTCAATTATCCTCCGCTAAATCAAATCTACCCCTCAAATCACTTCTTTTTCCCCTTCGTACGAACGTACTGCTCTGGGAGATCGGAACTTTTCCATTAAATTTTCACCAAAAACTGCATGAGCAAATAGAAAAAGAGAGAGAAAAAACCGACCACACGTGTCTAACAAATTCCATATGCCGGAAATTACCACACAACATTACCCCATTGTGGATGTAGGGAAATATTTCCTTTTATTTTGCCTATCGGGTTGGTCACATGCCTGGAAAATTTACCCAACCCAGTACGCGGATTCCCTAGGTGTTCCCCTGGTTTTGGCACCCTCGTCCAGCCACTGCCACTGGTTTGGATGGATGCGATAGCATAAATTTGTAGCGAACCAAGTTAACATCCACTTAAGCGCACATGATCGCCAACCCATGCCGAAGCAACACATTATTGATCCATTTCGGAATCACCCAACCCTCGGACAACCCCGAAAGGGTGTCCTCCCTTTCGACGGGAGTCACGGGTGTTAGTGTGGTTGACGTTTGCGGGCTGTTACGCTCGCTTGCACACATGGCGCTTTTTTGCTCTTTTGCCTGCTACTCTTTAATCGATCTCGTAGGCGTGCCAAAGCATGGAGCCTGGGTTGCCACAAAACGGCACCAAACCGAGTGAACCATTTTGTTAGGGTTAGTCATATGGATTGATTGTATTTATTGGCTGTATTTTTCTACACCACCACGACACACACACAAACGCACTCACAAATACGCTTTTCATTGGCTTTATCGATAAGAGAATCAGTCAACAACGTTGCACAGATGTGGTTACGTGCAAACCGTACGAAAAGTGCGATGTAATTGAGCATTAAGTTGGTACTAAACACTGAGGATGGAAGAAAATTGCAAAAAAAAAACGAGAAGTTGAACCATCAGCGCTCCCAGTGTTCCAGTGAAATTGAGACAAAAAACTGAAGATAACTCGTCAGCCATGTTACAACGTGGCAAGCACCCGATGACGTCCAGAGCGGTACATGTCCTTATATATATATATTGGTTTCTTGTTTGTTTTATGGTAAGTTTATCGAAATCGGAACGAAATCAATCGTGTTGGTTGTGCATTACGTGGGCAGATGTGCTGTTTAGACACACAGCTGTTAATACTTATTGTAAGGCATGATTGATACGTGCAGAAGAGCAGGAAATTCGGTTTGCTTGCTTTACTAAATCACACTCGTCATGTCCTATTCGAAACCGTATAAGTTTCCGGTAGAGATGAGAATAACAACTCTTTTAAGTGAGTCAACTGAGAGTGAATGAGTCGTTATTAGCATTTTTTTGGAGTAATTTTGTAAAAATTTATAAATGTGATAAATTTTCATGCAAATTTGTTGCAATGTGTTTCTTTTCACTCAAATAATGCTTTAAATTAGAAAAATAATAACAAATCCAAAAAATTTTTTAAAAAAATTTTCAGCTCGAAAATTTCATAAGGCTTACCCCTTACGTTTTTTTTGGGCAATTTTGCAAAAAAAATGAAATTGATTTATTTTAATGCCAATCGGTTGCAATGTGTTTCTTTTCACTCAAGTAATGCTTTAAATAAAAAAAAGAGTGAAAAATAATAAAAAAATCAAAAAATTCAAAAAAATAAAAATTTACTAAGGCTCATTTTTGCACCAAGTTTTGCCTATAACTCGGTCGATACCTAACGGATTGCCAATCTTTAACCTGTGGTCGATAGATGGCACCAATGGCTACATTTTCTTCTTGGACAGCCATGCTCTCAGGTGTCCGTGCCGGAAGTTATTCGAGGAACCAAGTTCCTTACCCTGTTTGAGAAAATGTAAAATTTTCCTCATTTTTGCACCAAGTTTTCCCTATAACTCGGTCGGTATCCAACGGATCGCCAATCTTTAACCTGTGGTTGATAGATGGCACCAATGGCTACGTTTTTTTCTTGGACAGCCATGCTCTCAGGTGTCCGTGCCGGAAGTTATTCGAGGAACCAAGTTCCTTACCCTGTTTGTGAAAATGTAAACGAATATAGCCTTAGTTTTTTTTTGAGTAATTTTGCAAAATTTAAAAAATGGATGTATTTTAATGCGAATTTGTTGAAATAAGTTTCTTTTTACTCAAATGATGCATTAAATAAAAAAAGAAGAAAAAATAATAAAAAAAATAAAAGTGTCTTGTAATGAAACACAGTGCTAGAGAATTTCGCCTCCGATACGACTAGGTGTTATCATGCGTAAGCTATGAAACAAGGGTCCTCCTGCATCAACCAACAGGTTTCCAATTCCAACAATCGCTCCTTTGGTTAAAAATCGAGTCCTCTTCCAAACCTTTTGTTGTATCATAATGGGGAATTTATATCAATTGCAAAGAATCTCGTCCGGAAAACGAGAAGCAAACGTTCAGGCCTTGCTAGTACCTGGAAAGCTTATTTTTCTATTTCAAGAATCTAAGAATGAAAAATCTACAGTCAAAAGGAAGAGAATATAGACAAAAAAAACAGAAAAGAAAAATGAAACTGCTTGCCATGGTGGTAATCCTGGTGGAAGAATAACATAGACAAGCAAAGCAAGTATAACAGGTGAAACGTTTTAAAAAGACATTGCATCCATTGTAATTATGAACGAATCAAAATGGTGTTTAAAAAAAAGAGAAAGGTATTGTTACTGGAATAGAATGTGCAGGGAAAGGTCTCACTTCATTCTCTCCATTCTTGTTGAATGTACATATAATGTCTACTTTCTTGCGTCTTTTTGCTTCATATTTCTTGTTTTAATAACACAAGTACATTGGCTTCATAAAATTATGATGTGACATGTTATTGTTATAAAATACATGCTCAATTTTATAAATTTTAGACACCGTGTCTCAACGTTGATGCGATGAAGCACCACAAAAAGGCGACAAAAACTTTAATTTCTATACATTTTCCACTCTTGTGTTCATAAAGAACACTCAAGCTCTTAGAGCTGACTGCAAAAAAAGAGATAAAAAGTAGAGAAGACATACAAGTTAACCTCAATCAGTGCACTCAACAGTTTCATCTTGCCTTCATCGTCGTAAATGTCATCCTTCCCACACAAGCCTTTTGTGACGAAGAAGTCTTTTTTATCCTTATGCTATTAACACATATTCAACTTCACTAACAAGCAGAAAGAGATAAGACTTGGCTGACCGCAACGCTGAAACTCTGTACGATAAGTCGATCAATGGTTAAAGTTTAGCTGAAATAAATTAAGCTCTCTGTGTGTGATCTGTGTGATAGTGTTGGAACTATCACAAACATTAAATATATTGAAATTGCGACTGACACCCTTACATATGGCATTCACGTAACTTCAAAGAGAAAAGCCCTTATTGAAGTTCCATTTCGTCGACGCCAGCATAATAATAATGTTTGTTGATCTAACGACGAAGTTGAGCACTTTCCGACACGAAGTCGGTGTGATTTTTTTATGCTACTTTTTTTTGATGATTTTTTTTCTAACATCACTTCACCATCCATTGCTGGAATGGAGACTATCGTGGGGAGAGCGCAACATTTCTATTTTCATCCAGAGGAAAATTGTCCTTCATCTGTCCCGTTAGCCTATCTTACAAAATATGTAACGGATAACTTCATGAAGATGATGATGATGATGATGGTGATCCAGTTTTATATTTTTACATCATCAATTTAAGGGTGCTAGGTAAGCGTGAAGCAAAATATTCGTACATTTTATTTCGCTCCCCAAAAACCTATTTGGAAACACACGGACGAAACACCATGTGTGTCGGGTCGCTTATTGAGGTAATGGCGAAATTGCCCACTCAAGTTTTGGGGGGTTTTTCTTACTACGATTTTTTTGTGTGTGTGGAAAACATCCTACTGGAGGGTGCTTGTGGCATAATCATATTTTTAATGTAACTTAATTTGACATCTGCTTGTCGCGTTGGTTTTTGCCTAACTTTTAGGGGCTTAATTTGGCCTTTTCCGACAGAAGCAAACCATGGATGGAAAGAGAAAACATGATTCAAAGAATATGTTTTATAACGCCCAAGTAAAGATACAAGGTAATTGGTAAATTGAAAGCGATACCTATGCGCTAACACGAAACCTGGACGACCGAGAACAGAGATTTTCCTGGAAAATGTGAATAAAGTGAAGACGATCAAACTTTTCTTTATTTCGATTTTTTCTGAGGTCGATCAAATGCTTTTAATTGTGGATTATTAAGGTATATCTCCATTTGCTGGGCTATGTCCTTTTTACTAACTCATCCAAAAAGGTAATCAATCTTAATCTTCTGAACGCTCCATTACTCGAGAATGCAAAGAACTCTACTGCTGGATGCAAAATAGTGAATTTTGCCTTAAATTGCCACAGACTAGTTCCAGAGCTCCTTAACATCACTCTGTGGTGCCGTCTTAAGATGGCCGCAATCATTGCATTACTGACTCGTGCGGTGCACTTTTCGTTTTTCCCCCTATCTGGGATCGGGCTTCTTCCAGTAAAGGTACACAATGAAACGATACCTACAGTAGAACGCTTCTACGGCTTGTGTTGATTCAGTGTGCAATTTCAATTTCCTCGAACTTCCTGGACCAGGGCTAAAACCATACCGGCGGCAGCAAGCTGACACAAAGAACCGAGACGCCATCTGGGTTCCGTCCATTGCCACAGCTGTCCCGGCGGTGTGGTTTCTTTAGCACAGAAAACTCCATTTATTGTGCACTGGTAACGACCCAAGGGAAGGGTCGAAACCCTGTGGCTACACTGGCTTAATACAATGGATTCCAAAATGGCAACCATTAATTGAGAACATTCCAGCCATTTCCGCCAGAAAGGACCAAGGAGACAAACTGGCGGAAAGGGAGCAGAGTGTGTTACCGCATGATCCAATTCGCTTTAAAATCTGATGCTTACAGTGTCACGAGACAGTAAGTGCAGCTTGCTGGGACATTAAGTTGATTAGATCATAACAAAGGGCCATCCCTTACGGTGCACATTGTTTGTAGCTTTATTAAAAATACATTTTTTAGGCTTAAAAAAATTGTTACAATTAAGGTAAAAACTCTAAAATTTCATTATACATTCAATTTGTATCTGGCAAAAGCAGTGGACAAGGGAGAAGGAAAAAAAACAGATACATCTACCCTTTATCTCATAAGATCTCTTGTATCAAATAAACCCCATCCGGGATGTGGCAAAGGTTCAACAAATCTCTGCACACTTTAAAAAGGTTTATTTCCTCTTCCACCCTATAGGGCTAAGGAGGTTTTCCTTCCATCGCCCTTTTCCGTGAGCTTTTCGCAAACGGAAAGCTTCCACCGGAACATCCAGCACCTGCACAATACACCACGGCAGATCCAACCATTGTCGCTAATCACTGATCCGTAAATGAGTGCGACCATTTGAGTCCATTTTTTTCCTCTCCGTTACCACCATTATTCTAGGAACTGATTGGCATGCGTGCGTGTGAACCAAGCGTGACGATGTATTATGCGGGATTCGGGTACGTGAATTGATGAGAGATTTATTCTGGCCGTTTTGTAATGTTTTCTTTTTCTCGCTTATCAGTCCTTTATCACTGCTTTCAAATACAATTGTAGACGTGCCACTTTTGATAACCGTTTTGTGTGAAGAACAGTTTTGAGAGAATCTGATGCAGATATGAATCTTCAAACAAAATGACTGCCTTTGAGTCTTTATTGTGGAGGTGCATCAATCTCGATAGATTCATGAGAAAGGTCTTCAAAAGATTGTAGATAACCTTATGGCTGGGGCACATGATGAGGATTCCGGACTCATGCTGCACCAGGAAGGTGTTCTTCAACGAACCGTTCGGCACGAGATGTAGAGGAGCCCTGGATCAGGTGGAGTCAAACCTGGCGGAGATCGGATGCAGCCTTGGGTGAGAGCCTAGACCGAGTTTCCTGAAAACGAATCGGAGATCTGACCATGTCTTTACGACGTGCTCAACCCTGAGTAGGTCAAGAAGAGAGTCTTCAAAAAAAATAGAACTTTATGAGTTTTCCACAAATTATTTTAATTGAAGTTCATGAACTGTCAGATATTTATCAAAACCAAAGATCTCTTTCCACGAAAGAATGGGTTGGAGAAAAGTCCTTCCAATCGTTAAAAAAAAGCCGTAAAAGCACTTATCATAACTTCGTAAACATTCTCAAGCAGCAACAGCGTCGAAAAAGACAGTAAACGATATCACATTTCCATCGGAAGTGGCTTCGTCCTCGCCCGAACATCAAACACTTTTCCTTTCTTCTAAATTCAATAAACAGTTCCACCGATTCTGGCCTTCGGTGTCCAAAAGCTACCGAGGCCCAAGCTACGCATCAGAACGTCATGGAATGGTCGTAGCAGGTGCTAATGTCAAACACCTTGTCCAAGCGAAAGGAAACGCCCGGAAAGCAATCCAATTCGAATGTCTCCCGCGAGTCAACAAGTGATCGATTTTCCAAGTCATGGTCTGTACGAGCGTCACCGCTTCCATCTGGCAGTGACAACGGGGATCGCATTAGGTAACTCAATCAAAACTCCTTCGCACTACTAAACTCCATTTGGAAAAGCACAAACCGGCCGATTGTTTGCTGGCGTACCTTAGATCGAAACTTATAATAACTTCACCCGTCTCCAGGATCCGGGGACCAGGGATATCGATGACATCTTTGTACGATGCAAGCAATCCTTTCTTGCCTCGATCGTTTGATTTTCCTTTCGCTTAAGAAAAGCTCCCTTAAGTATACGCTCCGATAAGGAGGAAACTCGGATAAGCAATGCAGCAAAAAGCGTTTCCGGTTTCATCCATTCGCAAAGTGTTTCCTGGTGCTTTCCTGGTGGGGCTAATCGAATTACCATCGTCATCAACACCGGCGACTTGCTGCATACGTAATTAAACAACGCTCGTTGCTCGGGACATAGCAAGACAAAACGCCTTTGCTGCAGGCGTAGTAAAACCTTTCCCTTATTAGGTTTCCCACCCATCGGTAAGGAGAGCCCTTTCCGTACACCGTGAAATTGGAGAACGCGTGCACTAGTTTTCTTTTGTAACTATTTATTTACGTATCATAAACTAGCCTGGGCAGCCGTGAAGCGTCCCGGTGTAACGTTTCATTATAATTTATGCAGCCATTTCTCACGCTGCGGGTGAGCGAACGTAAAGCGATGAATATATTACAACCCTACGGCAATGGTTTTTACCCTTCTTCGTGGTGGATAGCTTTCTTCTGGTGCTGTGGAGGTTTTGTTTTGTAATGGGCACAGACTCGAAGGTACCATAAATATTTCTGCTGCAAGCTCCAGTGCAGTGCATTGTTGCACGGGTTTTCGGTATGAGAGGTACGTTTACGTTATTGAGATAAACAGCTGTTGTAGCGTTGTAATGGAATTATTTCAACATATCCAGTCACATGATAGTAGGTCACCATATGGAAAGCTTAACATTTTGATAACATTCATTTTTTCTACATTATTATTTATTTATCTAATTTCTCTTGGTTATGGAACAAATCAAATAGAAAAAGTGAGGTTATTTTGCTACATATTCTTGCTAATTTTATTTGATTTATAAATAGTTCTTTTTTCTTTCTATTTTTTAAAGAGAATTTTGTAAAATTTTAATTAATCTTTATAATTTGCTCTAACAATCACATCCTTTTAAAAAGCTTATTAAGAGCTTCAAGATGATGAATTATTACAATCTAATCTGTCAAACCACAAACGGTCCTCTCTAATGCAACCGTAGGATGATGGATTTTGCTAAACTGAATAATTACCCTTTCGACGCCAACACTTTCTATTTATAACGTCCAAAAAATAAACAACTCCTTTAATGCGCACAAATCGACGACAATGACGTTCCGGATTCATCCGTTTTTACCCCTGCCATTTCGTCTAATGGCGGTGCATCCAAACAGAGTACGATGCAGGCAACCGTCACTAAAAATAAACTCCATTAAAATAGCCACTCATTCAAGGACACGGTGTATTCTCTCTTCGGGGTTAACCCCAAAAGCTCACACTTTAGCGTAATCTCTACGAACCAGACTTGCAGCAGGCGTCCATGCGAAAGGTCAATTTACCGGAAAACCCGTTTCCCGGAACTATTTTAACCTGCAACCACTCAAAACTGTTTGCATTAAAGCTTATAAATTATTCATATGCTTCTGTTTTGGTTCATGGCGGCGCTCCTAAAATTGAATCTACCTCATTCCGATGGTTCAATTATAGACACTTTCTCCACAATCCCACAATTATCGTGAAATAACGCTACGCTGGAAGCGACAGTAACGGCAGCAAGGGAAACATTTCCTTTGCGCTAATGCCATGCCAGCATACAGGCATATCCGTACCGGAAACAGGGCAATCATAAGCCAGCAAAGTTTAAATTATATTTTATTTTTTCGCTCACAGGTAATCCACAGAAAGTTGTCCTGACAGGAAGGTGAAGTTTTCTCAAGTTTCGAAACAAACCAAGCGAAAAAAAAACATGGCTGACCATAAACTCAGGCTCAGACACAAGGAAAATGTTCTCCATTTTCCCATTCAGGTAAGTCAATTCGACCAGACAATCGTAAAGGAAATGGTTTCATTCCCGTTGTTTATTTGTCGTTGCAAAACAATGCTGCGCCCTATTTGCCCACTGCTCTACAACAAACGCCGTAACGTTGACATAGTTAAACGAGAAAAAGGTGCCGCGTGTGGGACTCCCACCTTCATACCGGAAGTACCACAGAAAGGAAATTGTAAAAGTGTGCAACTGGTGCCCATACTATTACGCGGGAAGCTTATTTCAGTCGACCCATGACGATAAATGGTGAGCGATATTTCGCGCTATTACCAGATCCGGATGCCGCCGGTTTGGCCTCAATCAATCCGTAGCTTCATACACGTTTTACCCATTTTTACGCTCAATTTATGAAGCTGCGAGCTAATTTAGTGACACATTTTCCTCATGCACATCAGGCTGGTTGTGGGGTCAAAGTTGGATTAAACCGGAATGCTGCATCCTGAAAGCTACTTTAACGAAAGGCTGGGTTGAAATTAGCTTCACCCGCAACTTTACACATGAACGGATCGGGTCCCGTTGGGATCGCGGTGTGGCGTGTGAGAAGTTACAACAGCACCACCGGTCGTCAAGTGTTATTTATCTTTCTGCTTATCCCAAACGATACCGGGACCGTGCCTGCGAGCAAGGACGATAGAGGCGTGCAAAACCCCTTTGTGAAGTCCGCGCTGCATGACAGACTGTGCGTTCATCGCCATCGCCTGGATACTTTAATTGTGGGTTTAATGGAAATTTAAGCACAGGATCGGTGGTTTTTTAAAGAGCGATGAAGGAAGAAGTAGTGCTTCTGTACTTCTGTTATGAAAATTGCATCTCCAAAGATAATATTTCTTAAATTTTTCTTTTATTTATTTATTGATACTTAAACATTTTGTGAATATGGCTCCTCTTTATGTTAAGATAAAGCACTTCATAAAGAAGCTATTTATAATAAAATAGCTAATTTCCACGGTGTAATCATTACAATTACAGGATGCTGTACAAGCTCATTATGTTATGCAAAATGCATACTTTACGGCGCCGCTTGAAACGTATGTATTTGCTATAAACAGTTATCGCTTTATCTCACTCAGAACATCCCAATTGTTGCTTTTTTTTTGCTTATAACATAATACACTCCATAACAATTACTCAACATAAACTCGGAGAACATCCGTGTCTCAACAATAGCCAGCACTCCCCCCAAGCGCAGCCAAATAATAAATTTAATCACAAAAGTCGTTGCGCCTTGTAGCGTGTCACGGTTCGCACAGATAGCCATAGTAACAAGCGCACACAACAATGCAGCGCCGGAAGTTGGAAAATGGTTTATCTCCTTTCATCCCCGGCGAATTGTACGCTTCCACACTATTCGCCGGAAGAATGTACAACAAGCGAAAGAAAACTGGAACTAGTTCTCGTGCGGCACCGGTACCCAGCTATCGGTGTGGCCCAGATAAGTGGCTTCTTCAGAAGTGTTGCTGGTACATTTCGCTAGTTTGTCGAGCTTCCGGGGGTTGCACATACCGTCCCGTTTTTATTCTTCACCTTCGTGTACTCATCATCATCATCGTCCACTGCCATTGCAGCAGTACGTGCAATGCGTCTAATGGCCAAGAGAAGTAGTACCCTATTCACGCCATATACTAAGGTAGAAACACCATTCAAGGGATAAACTCTTCCATCGCAGAAATATGCAATTTGTGCACTATTTTACATCCAACCCGCTCATGCGAATCTTGTGCCGACGTTAATCATGGTACGCATCTCGAACAACCTCGAACGTCTACCAGGGCCCAGGTTCACCCAGGGGGATTGAGCTGATAAATGATTCCTCGTGTGCAGGTGGCAATGATGCTAAAGTCATTAGTCTGTCGTTAGTCGTTGGCGTATATTTGGTGTGCCTGGCGGCTTTTGAAGTGGCATCGTAGCGAAACGTTAATAATGAACCGAATGCATCCTTTAATGCTCTCGGGTCCAATTTGTTGGGGATGGTGGAATTTCCATAACCAGTGAATGATACGATTTCCTTACACCTGGGCACGTGTAACAGCTGTGCGAGAGCAAGAGGGCAAATGGAATGCTTCCTCCAAGCCAGACAGTAAAGTTTACTGGCTGATAGACACGCGACAAGACAGAAATTCGCGACATGAAATATCCATTTTCATTTTTATCTCATCGCTCTGTTTGCTCGACTGCATATGAAAATAGATAACTTTCAGTTTATTTCGGTATTGTGCAAAGCGCGATGTACAAGAAGTATTATTCATATTTATAAATAAGTCATTCTGAACATCTAGCGACGAAGTAGAATATATTTAACGATAACATGAATCTGGAAAAAAAACTAAAAGCTTATTTATATCTTCTTTAATGCCCTCAGAAAGAAATCCAATCCGTTTCCCTCTAAATAATGAGTAAAAAAACTAAATTCATTCATAGAAAAAGGTAACATTATTTTGATTCATAAAGAACTGGACAGAAATGAATGAAAATAAGATTACTTGTAAGCTAAATCCGGCTCAAAGTAACAGAATCTGCTTGAGAAAATCCACTCACTAAATCGTCCTTTTCGAACATTTTAACTGTTCTTCTTAGTAAGCCGATTTCATAGTAAAGTGGACCCGTACCACTGTTCAATCTTTCCTCGATAATGATCAGAAAGATATACAATCAACAACAGCACTGTTCGGACCGATTCATCAAAGTCTCACCCACGACCAAAAAGCTTAAAAGGTAATCTATTTCTTGATTTTTGTTGGGTTGATCCTTTGCGTCGTCCAGACAACGGAAGGCAGTTTTTGGGTGGCGTCTCCACACTCGCTTACTGACCAATAAATTCATCACCACGACTAAACTAAGCGTCTTCTGGTGCCACCCAAGGTGCCAACGTTTGAAATGGTCTTTTTTCAAATTTATTTTTTCCTGTTGTACTAAATTTGGTTCCAAGGTTCGCAAAAAATAAAAACGTCTTGTTTTCCCTTTTTCCCGTAACATTCCCAAATGAGGAAACGATAACACTTCGGAAGTGAATATTCATTTGCACATTTTTCGCCCAGTGTCCAAGGCTGATCCCGTTTTATTCCTCTTTTATTATTCGTTTCGTTCGAAGGTCTCTCTTTGATAGCAAATACGTCTCCGGATTTTAGGGAAATTCAGCACTCCATAAGGTTTGTAGAAATGACAAATTTCCTTACGCCAACGAACGAAAATTGATTTATTGGAAGAAAACCTTCATCGTTGGATGGAATACTAATGACCGATTGTTTGTGTACCGTTTTTCGTATTTTGTTGAAAATTGAATCTTTAGATCCTTCAGGCCCATTTTGTCTTTTTCTTCCAAGAAACATAACGTCGCTTCTTCATAGCTTGAATCGTACAGTTCAGCATCCATTTTGTAACATAATTCACCTTTTGCGTTCCCAACACGAGCCTTAAACGTGAGCTAATTGTTTTCTATAGACAACTGAAACCACGCACAATGGAAGTGTTGTAATTCGTGCCTCATTTTAGTGCTTGCCACCAAGGGCAGAAGCCACACGATGAAACCTTCCAAAAGCACAATAACAACGTGAACGTTAGGCGCGCTCTCGTACCAAATGCAGTGTGAAAAGGAATCCTCACCCAAAAGTGCTTTCGTGTCAAACGAGGCCAATTATTTCATGGCCTTCAAATCGAGCTGTTCGTGCGACACGTGCCTTTCGGCATGATCTATGTTCAATGAATGATTGGTCGTTTGATTTTTTTTCCTGCCATCTAAATGGCCGGATTTTGTAAAGCATTTTGATGCTTCTAGAGAGCTTTGGGGGAGAGTTTTGTTTTTTCCAACCACGTAATCTACAAACACTCATAGACGCTCGTTAGTATGGATTATCTCGTTCTCGTTGTACAGTGCAGTGAATTAATTGATGATGCCCACATCAACATTGATACGAGAAAGATGGATTTATCTCTCACGTCTTTTTTAAAAATTATTTTTTTGTGGAGAGCTGCGTAGAGATAAGAGCCGATGAATGAGCGATATTTTGCGTTGAGATATGAACAATGTTACGCAATGGATAAACTTATCCAAAGAAGAGGATAAAAACCACAAAAGATCAAAGTCAATGTCTATAAATAGTGGATAAAATTAAACCCATAACGTACTTTATTACATTTACTCCAAGTTTGTTGTTTCCTCTCATCGTTCAAAGGTTCCAATCAAACTTCCAACACGTTTTATTTCATCGCTTATGCACCAAAATTTAACATCGGACCTCGGGCTCACAACCGCAAAAGCATGATTATGTTTTAATCACCTTACGAAGTGATCGCCTCCACCTCGCGAATGTTTCCATAATTTTGCTGCCCTTTTATCCACGAAGCGTTAACAAGACCGCCTCCGCAGCCCTTAAATGAACCGTCAATCAATGGCACGCCGAAAAATGGTTTGCTTTACGGCGATGCAGAAATTGGTTCATCAAAGCACCGGAAGTTCAGTCGATCACTCCGAGCTGTCCATCAGGTTGCTTCGGGGCAGATTTACGTCAACTTAGTGTCAACCCGCAGCAGTCGCACACGACTCGAGCTGGGTTTTTTTGTCGCTGAAGGTTGAAGCGACGGAAGAGAGATATTCAAACCGTCTTCATCAGGAAGCATTGGGTTTTTCCACTCTTCTTATCTTAATCGAAACAGTACACTGCACTTGCGACGACGATGTGGTTTTTGCTATTGAAAGGCCTTCTCAGAATTGAATGCTTTTATTGAACAATTTTATCACAAAACAGGGAAAAGTGCGACATACTATGGAGGGATGTGTTATGCTTTAAATACTTAAACAATATACTCGCGGATAAGAAAACGACTTTTTCCTTTCTTTTTATCACTTTCACAATAGCCGCAAAGACACTTTAAGAATACGACTACGATACACTGACAAACTGTCCAGCTTCTTCGTCGCAAAAAAAAACTAATTTCAGGAACTCAACAACTGACTCATTCGTCTGTCATTGTGTGCCAGCAGCGGCAGTTTTGAGGGGGCCACATTAAAGTGAAACGATGACGAAGCGATCCAGTCCCAAAACGTGTACGCAAACGCATCCACCTCGCCGGAACTCACGTTGCTATAAAACATGATACCAACAAGTAAGAATGATGGCGACAATCGGGCGTGTACCGTCCTGAAGAATGAATGTCCCCATGTTCGGAATCGGAACAGTTTTTGCTTGTCCGATTGTAGCCAGGTTCATTTCCGTTGTGCCGGTTTTTTTTAAGTTCGGTTATTTCTATGACGAATCACTGACGCGTGGAAGCAGAGGAAATGGAAACAATGGCCAAACTGCTGAGTTGGCCACTCCATCCATCCGAGTGAAAAACCTCGGTGAAAGGTTCGTTTCAGTTTAAGCTTTTTCACCGACGAGCAGACAAAAACACAAGGACGATAATTCATAATCGTTCAATTGCTGTCCGAAGCAATTTCGTCGACCCATCCCAGTACATTTTAGCCGAGCAAGCAATAAAATAGGTTGCCATTTTGTTCTCGCCAACAAAATGGGAAACGTTCTTAAAAGTCAAACGCTAGGTTAAGCGGGAACGAATGCTGCAAAAGGGGCCCTTTTTTTCCTCCCGATGGGTAATCTCGTGAAAGTGGCAAAGATATGAGAAATGATGTAATCATTCAATGTCGCTTGAAATTTCCACCCAACATATGTATGTGTATGTGAATGTACAGGGAGCATCCTTTCCGACAAGTAAATGGAATGGCTTAGTAACACATTTCTATAAATGTTTTATCCGTGATTCGTAACCATCCAAGACAGTTCTCTGAACTGGCCCTAAAATTGTCATTCGCAACATAGTGAACGTCTTTTACATTGTAATAAAATCCACCCGAGAAAAGGATTTGATTAATCGATTGTGGTGTTCGTACGCGTCCCAAAAATACATTTTTACGATTGTTTGAATTTAAAATAATTCTGAAGAATTCCAACTCGAATAAATTATTAATTATTTATCCGTGCTCATCGCTACTCGACTCTGGGCTGAATAAGCGGACTACACGGATAATAGAAACATCTGCTTTTGCTGATAATTATTAGTGTAAAGTGTGTGGAATTTTATTTCATTTTGTCGTTTATTAAATTTAAATATTGTGAATATGTATCTTATCAACTTTTACTACACAATTCCTCACAAACTCTTGAAAACAGCCCAAAACGTCTTTGAAATTATTGCATCCTAAAAGCACGGATAAACCGTCACCCAGTTAAAAAGGCAGCCAAATATTTCGTGGAATACTTTAATTAAACTTTTACTACATTTTTTGTTCAACAAACTGTCGAACCACGAACATGTGACTGAACGTAAGAAAAATCTATTGTGCTGGAAAAAATGGAAAGCTTCCATCAAAAGCAGTTATAAAACTTATCCCCTCATAACGAACAACCTCTTGGTGGAGCGACCTTCGTAACCGCTTCGTTCAATAACCCGCCCAAGAAAAAAGAGAGAAGCCCCATCTTAGAAGAACAAATTGCACAACCAAAAAAAAATCCCCCATTTTCATT
This sequence comes from Anopheles funestus, assembly GCF_943734845.2. Lineage (NCBI taxonomy): Eukaryota > Metazoa > Arthropoda > Insecta > Diptera > Culicidae > Anopheles > Anopheles funestus. The sequence goes on along the minus strand of NC_064598.1, from coordinate 94,169,469 downwards.
GTTTTCTTCTCGCTCGTACAAGCGATCACGACACGAACGACAAACGACCACAATCTGACTATTTCCACAAGTAAACTCCATCTCTAATAGGATGTCATTGGCATTTTTGTGGTTCATATTTATGATGAAGTGGTTGCTGGGTTTTCTCTCCAAAAAAAAACGAGAAAATATTCTCAATTTTAAAATATGATGAAAAGGTTTCGCAACGATTTTAAGGATGAAAACACACTAAACACAGCCCGTTCCACGGTTAGCAGCAAAGAGCAACAAATTCTTCCGATTGACACTTGCTTGACGTCGCACCTTTATGCTCAGTTTGCTTTCAACTTTGACCCGTTTTGTTTTTTGGGAAGTTTTTGTGGAAGCTTTTTGGGAAAAGTTTGTTTGACGAAGGTGCAGCAATTGAATGCTACCTTTAATACTACCCAACGAATTGGTTGTTTAGGAATGAAACAAAGGGAAAGGATATAGAGGCCCATCTCAGCACTTCTGACAAACGTTAATTAACAACGTGGTCAGTGGTCAAGGATACCTGTCCACGCCATGAGAGCTTTTACGTAAAACAAAGTAAAAAAACTCAATTAACAATGAATGATCTCGGTTAGACAACTGACACCACGAGGCAGAATGTACACGTGAGACAGCATGAAATTCATATGACTTGTACAAGGGACCACCGGACACCGAATAATTTATCACTTTCTTAAGAGCATCATTGTGAAGATTTAATTGCTTCAAACACTCGATCTCTATGAAGCTAATCATGATCATGCAAAAGTAGATGTATGAATTAATGATTTATTAATGTGAACATCCGTTGATTAAGTGTCAAAATAAAGCTAACAAACTAATTTCTGCTGCAATCTCGTAATTCAACATTTTCAAAGGAAACCGTGAACAAAACATCGACAACATTCATCCATATTAACCGTGCACCGTTTTGCTGCGAATTCTGTTTACAATGCTGCAGGATATTTGGCGCCAAATGGGAAAGACGACGCTGCCAACAAAAAAATACCCCTTTTGCTCACACTCGCTTCGTTTGTTCCGGTACAAACATGCTTTTGCCGAATTCGTGTAATTTGTTCGCATTATAACTTTCACCCGCAGGTCCCGCGTACCGCTGGCAAAGTCAAACATTGACTACGGGTAGACATTATCCGATTGTCTTCGCTACTGTGGGACTTGCGACTGTCTTGTTATCTGTCTGTTTGACTGTCACGGTTTTGCCAGCATTCCCATTTCCCATTACACAGTTAACTCCATTCATTCCGACCCTGGTAAGGGTGTACAGCTACTTCAGAGCGTCATCTTGAGGAGCATTTGCTAAGGAGGATGGAATAAACTTTTCCCATCTCACATTCACACCATCGGCAATAAATTTTATATCAATGTTTCAGATTTTTTTTTGATTCGTCTCTACTTTTTGTCACAGTTAATATAATCGATAAATGAATGTTTGAGAAAGGTGCCGATAGGGGAGCATTCCGACCCAACCAGCGGCGAGTGGTTTTTCCTTTCTTCCAAACGCTTCCCACCCGAATACGAATAATTCATTCCAACTTTCCACAACCACAATTGTTTCGAACTTTTGTGGATGCGTGTTTTAAAATAGAACCTGTCACTAGTCCGTACTGCTGCATACGAGTGCTGCATAATGGTGAACCAGCGACCAAAACTTTAGTTGGAAAACAAGTTAAGGAAAGGGAAAAAAGAGGTGAAAAGAACGTGAATGATGTGGAATAAGTTTCATGTGTATTCCTACCGTAATGAAATAAAAGCTGCAGTAAATGGATTGGAAATACTAACCAAAAAAACAAGATTCTTCATTTTCTTCCACTTATTTCCCCACAGGTTTAACGAATATAATATGCAAATTGCACAATCGTGCTCCACCTCAAATTGAACCGTTCTTATTGTGTGTCGTAGTTTTTCACCGAGGAAAAATTGTAAAACATTTGCTTCCATACTATCAGTTCACACATTTCTATAAATATTTGTTTCTGTACTTTTTTCTGATGGAACGAACATTTACATCATCTCAACAAACTTCGATCCTCCTAAACATGCAAAATACGTTTGCTTTATATACTTAAATTTTTGCGTGACCCGCATTTGGGGTTTGATAAAGCATTTTTTTTTTCTTATAAAGAAACCACTTTAACACTTTAACATGCAAACACGTACCATGCCACAAACGTTCCGCTTAGTTTAGTGCAAACAGTTTCCATCTCCGTATGCCGCTCGTGAAAGGATAAATATTTACGCGAACTTATACCACTCCTAACCACATCGCCCTTCCGATGCTGTCCTTTAAGATGGCTACATCATTGGAATTCATACTTATCGTTAGCAAACGGTACAGATAGAGAGATGCAACATTCCGGAGGCAAAAGCACAGACTTGAGGTATACCTTCCACAACATTAAAGCCATTCATAAAATTCCATGCAGCGAAAGCAACAACAGCAGCAGCTCTGTTGTGCACCGATTCAATCGAAAGGGCTTCAACATTCCGTACGTATAACATCGCCCCAATGCGGACTGGGCGCCTCCATCGCCCGTCGGCGACCAGGCGCCTCCATCGCCCGTCGGTGACCAGGCGCCTCCATCAGATTTCATCGAGCGTGAATGATGCTCGCAAAACATTGCGCCTGCCTACATACGGGCGACGATAATCGGGGGGGTGAAAATCATTTAGCCTGTAAGTGGAATCATGTGGAGCTTATCTGTTGATAGTTGTGTGCTGCAAATATCTTGAGCGTGAACGATGATAAACAGTTGCAAACGCTTGCTTGTGCCGGATGGATGGAGTTTCGTGTGGACAAATTTGTTAAGTAATCAGTGCGGAAGAACGGTCCACAATACTGATCAGTAATAATAAATTTAAATAACAAATTTTCCCTCTTCAGAAAGCTAATATCAGTCAAGTATAAATTAAAAAAAAGAAACAATTTAAAAGATCTACCCAACGGGCCAAAACTCGTAAACTAACGCAAAAACCGAAAAACAACCGGAAATTATTGCTCACCCCCATCACCTTCTTTTTCACATCGCCCACTCACCAGCAACGTCCTACCCGAACGACTTCCATTTATTAGAATTTCCTGCCCGTTTGGACCGTGTATTTTTTTCTGTCTGTTTTTGTTAATGTTCGGTGCACGAACACGCTACAACTCTGCCAGCACGATATGCCTTGAAGGCATTCAACAGTTTGCTCCTAAAATGGTGACACACACACAGCAAGCCAGCGACACAGTCACAACCCCGTCGGGAAGCCTGCAAGACTTTATCGGGTGATATCGGGGCACCAACGAAAAAAAAACAGGTGTGCAACAGGCGTTTTTTCACCCCCCCTTTTCTCTCTACTTTTTCCGAGGACGCCTACCCCAGGGCTACGACACTTGACGGGGTGTTCTCGTGGTACATGTTACTGGTGTGCCTGTGCTCATCAAATGTCACCATATGGTGGCGAAAGAAACGGTTCAGAACTAACTCGTCGGGAAAAAGGGTACTTCCCGAGTACCACCGTCTGACAGTGCCGTTCTTCAAGATAAATGAGCTAACTGTAAGCGCGTTCTTTTCGATTCGTTTGTGTTTGTGTTTGGGAGGTTTTTTTTTTATTTTTCCTAACGAACAAACACGTACGTGCACGTTGGGGATCACTTACCTTCGAGCAGATTGGACGGTACCGGGTACCGTTCGTCCGATTCGTACAGATAGTTGCTGGCACCGTGCGCTCCCGCAATGAACGCAATCAGTAAGCAGATCAACAGTCTTCCCACCGTACACTTATTCATCTTGCGCCGTCCACTGCTAAACGGTGGCTGTCTCACTTTAACTGCCAAAAAAATTACGCCACACAAAAACCGGTACGATTCACCAATTTACACCGTTCCTTCCTGGAGCCGTATGCGTCAAGCCGTATGGCACACCTCTTTTTGTTTTTTTGAAAATAGTAAGCTTTGTTTGCTTCCAACTGTCTTAACTGCACCGCTTACTATGATTTTTGTGCGCCCCTCACAATGGTCGTTAATTTTCCGTTAATTTAAACTAACACCAAACACTCGCCACGTGTAGACGGGATCTATCCGGGTGGGGGTTTTTTGTTTTCGGTTTGTTTTTGCTTGAAGTTACAGACAACACCAGCTGTACCACGATCCAAATGCAACTCGCTGTTGCCCGAAATGCTCGTCTTTCCGTTTACTTGTTCGGGTTTCGCGTACACAGCAGCAGCAGCAACACTTCCGAGTGCCACCGTTTCCGAGAGCGAAATGATGGGACATCATCACAGCAGCGGCGTTCTTATATATAGCCTACCGTATCGCCCCATATCAAAACTGGGCGGCACATCCCTTTGCCCGTCGTTTCCGACGCGCCGACGACGTTTTCGTGCACTTCCCTCCGCTGCCTAGACAATGCTCTATCCTGCTCTGATCTGGTTTTGCGAGAACTAGTAGAAACCCCACTTGCTCTCTTGCTGTCACTGTTTCGGGATCCTTACCGCACCAAAACCCATCCTGGCATCGGGATAAGCTCAAACACACCAGTCACGTCACAAGGGGAGCCGAAGTGTAGCCGAACGCTAACCGAACACCGAGATAACGCATCGCGTGCGCGCTCTGTTCACACTATGCATGGTGTGTATCGCACTACACGTACTAATATCTCTAGCTCGTCTCTACCACCAGTGACAGTGTTTTGATATTTGTGTTTTTCTTTTTCTATTATTGCCTCCGCATCCTATACTAGAAGCAAACACCGAAATGTGAAAGCATGCTGTGCTCGGAAGATCACTATGGTTTCGTAAGGAAAAACATAGCAGGCCAATGAGATGACCATTTGAACGAAGCACTCAAATAACAAAATGTTACAAACAGTTGTTTTAAAAAATTGTTTGTTTTCATAACCTTTTTTCCACAATCTTTAACACTCAAACGTTAAGAATATTATCCACCAACGGGTACACATTTGCGGCTTATCCGCGGCTAAAAAACCCGTACCATACGGTTCACATAAAACACTCGGCCGTCAGTTACGAGCGCCATCTGATGCCTGGTGCTTTGTTATTGCCACCAGTCTTGTCTGATGGTGACACAGTGGGTACAGGAAGGTTTGGCTGGACGTTAGCGATAAAGTATCACAGCCGGTGTAGCCGGGTTTTTGCCCATTCGGGAAGGTAGCGTACAATTCGTCCTCAAAAATCCCTTCGGCATTCGGCCAAGTAAGCTGGTAAGCTGATGCTTGTACTTCAATATCTAGGACCGTCCTACTGGAACCGGGAACTGGACGAATATAAGACTCGTTGGAAAATGCTCATTAAACTGAGCCCGAGCTTCATGCGACGAAAAGGCCATCGGAGATCGCTCGCGATCAGACTGAGAAATGCAATGGCTTTTTTATATGTCCCTCTACGTGCAATGATATGTTCGATGCGTCATCCATATGGTAAAGATAATTATTCATATACCTACGACACATTTCCTTTTTTGAATGATTTTTTTTTTGCATGTTAGCGCTATTTTTTTTTGTATAAAATATTTAACACTCCATCAATCAATCCAATTAAGAATGTCATGTACGAACAAATTAAAATAGAAGCGTGTGAAACTCATATTCCGGATAGTTTGTTGCATACTGTCAACGGTACACAAAACTACGTCATGCTCACATTACTTTCCATTACCCTTTTTGCGGAAGAAAAGGATGAACACCAGAAAACTTTCAGCATTTTTAATCGTGTTATACATACGAGATGATACTGTGTGCTGTTATCTAGGAAAAGGGATGCCCTTCTACTGGCAAAAAAGTGGAAAAAAAATCCTTGAAAAGAGTAATTTCAAGTAGTTTATAATCCTCGCACAAGACTTCTTGATTTGTTTCCTTTTTTCTATAATGGTTTATCTCTTCATTTTTGTTGTGTTGAATAATGTTAAAAAAGGTAAAATTATGTGAAAATGAATAATTATTACGTTGAGCTAATCGTTTTCCAATATAAATATTCACACTGAGTAAGAATGAGTGAGTTGAATTCTGCTTGAGAATTTAGAGTAACAGATCCTTTAAAGACCTTTAGAGGAACAGATAAGATAGAGTAACCGAACACTTACTCTCTCTCTTATTGAGTGAGTTGAAATGCAAAAGAGTGAATCCCTAATCGACAGTGAGTTGAAACGAGTAATCAAAGAATTAATTTAAAGCATTAATGTTTCTTTTTATGATTTTCAAAAGATTTAGTAAAAACTTCAACTCCTTATATCCACTCTTACACCATCTGTTGCAACTCTCTGAAAAGAGTAATTATTCTCACCTCTATTTTCAAGGTCTTTCATCGCCCTTAAAGCCTATTACATGTAGAAAAGCAACTTCCGCATTGTCTTAAGTTTGCTCACCCAGAAGGAAATTGTTTATTCAGTAGAAAATTATCTAACACTGGTTCTAGGCCACCCGAATGGAGTAACAATTGACCAATACGGTATCGTCCCATTACACGCTTCAAGCGATTTGAATTGAGTTGTATATGGTGCCCTTCTTCAAGCACCATTCAGTTAACGATTAATCGAATCCTAGGGTGGTCAACCAGGGTGAGCATCTTCACCTTAAACGCTTCCTATTTTCTTCCTATTGCTTCTGCAAAAATAATTAAGCTATTTATACATAATATACTATCCTCCCCCCCCGGGGTGGACAAAGATCACGTGCTTTGGTCATTCGGTGTATTATCATCAGCCGAAACGATGACGACGAATGACTCTCGTCATGAATTCCCTTTCTTATGAAACACTGCAGGACTATCGTCGACCAGACGCTTTACGGTTGCTGACCAACGATCGCGTGCTGTGTGCCATTCCTCCGGCCATCTTTTTAACACTCCCAATCGACCCCTTGTAGCGTGTAGCGTTTTTGTGACATTTTTCAAGATGAAAGGCAAACACCACCACCGATCAGAAACGGATGGTTGGTGTAAAGAAAGGAAAGGCAAAAAAAAAACAAAGACAAGTTTACCATTCCACCAGCAGCTTAAACTGATCTGCCAGGTCTCCTACAGGGTGGAGCTTTTTTTTTGTTTTTCTCTTCGCAATCTTTCTATCTTAAAATGCACTTGTTGAAGTATTTTGCCAGCAGGAACCGGTGTGTCGATTAGTGGTTAAAATTACTCAGAAACAGGGAAACAGAAGTGTCAACTGCTACGTGGAACGACTTCATAGAGCAACCTAATCGTAGCCCATTTGACCCAGTGGATACGGAAACACACGCTGCGTAGAAACTGACGGGAACAGCAGCCACTAGATACCAGCTGGTTTTGCAACAAAACCACGTCTACGGTGTCACCCATTGGCTCTCCCTTCACCAGCAATTGACAAGCAAACAGCAGCAAGTGACCAGGACAAATGAAAAGATATAAAAATAATGAAATAAAGCGCATTTAAACCAAACCAAAAAAAAACATTACACAAGACGAGAAAACTTACACCGCAAAGAGATGAAACATTTGCTGCGAGCGATCCAGTGCAAATGCCATTTTCCGTACGGTCGGCTATCTGCAAAGAGGGTCGGGAGGGTTTTTTTTCTTGCGCAAACGGTCACATACACACGCTAAGCTCCTACCGAACGCGCGTGGGAATGCAGGTGAGAGATGTCAGCCGGAGTGACATTCGAATCTATATTTGTTCCGGATAATCCTCCGTTCCCGGGAAGGTTCCGTACGCTTGACACGGGGTTTTTCGCCTGGACACTGATATTAAATTATTTGTTATCACCTACTGCTGCTATGGTAGGGTGAAGGAACACAAATAAAACAGTGGTGAGTTGAACGCTTGGACAGATGTAAGCAGAAGAATTGATTGTGTTTTTTTATAAAAAAAAATAGATTCACATACAAGAAACTATTTAAATTAAACGATAAATTTAATAAAAAAGAACAAACAAAAAGGAAACATTCGCTTAAACGGGAAGTGATTTTCCACGAATAGAAAATTAATCTTTCTCAGTAATAGAGGCCAATTACCGTACCACAAAAAGGAAAGAAGAAAAAGGCAAGCAAACAAACATGCTTGCAGCTGCGACATTACATTACGCTGGCATCATAAAACCAGCTGCCACGGGGTTAATTATCGTACCAGTTTATCGATATGCTCGTTTATCAATCGCATTTATCACAAAAGGGAAGACACAGTGCAAAATTCAGAAAAAAGATCAAAATAAACGAAAGTAGCTGTAATAAATTATTTTTCTTACTAAGAATTGAGGCTTCCAGAAACAACACTCATCGGAAGTACAGTTTCGACTTCTGCTTTTAGAAATTAAAATTTAATTCCCCATTTTATCTTGCAGGACAAACTCAGGGAAGTTAGGATTGGATCCGACATGCTGTTAGTAGAAAAGCATTAATTTCATTCATGAAAAGCTTTCCAATTTGCCCCAAAAGGCGTACACGTCCGAGTGTTGTTTGATAGACTCGTAAATCTCTTGCACCAGGACACGAAACGTTTCCAGTCTTACCTACATATAGTTGAAGCTGCTTGATTCCGTACAGCCGAGTAGTTCATAAATAATTCCAAGCTCATTAAAACACGCATGGTCACGGTCGTTTCTGAGGAGGCGGTTCTTCTCATCATGCTTCACGGCAGATACAAAAACACACATATGCGTCGGAAGAATTCTAAAATGAGAAATAAGCATAAAAACGCGTTAGAAGAAGGTGTGTAATGACTGGAGAAAAAAAAAAAGATACGACAAAAAGATAGGACCAAACATAACACACAAGCGTTACTTAACCTATAACGTATAGTGCTATCTACTAAATGCTAAGTAAATAAACAATTCACACGACTAATTCATACTGTAATGAAATAAATGTTTTCTTGGGTCGGGTCTGCCCGTTCCTTGCTGTATATCACAACCTCAAAACCACACCAAATATTGAGTTTTTGATGGAGGAATTATTAAATAATTACTTTACGAGCTGCCGTTCATTAACATCAAAGCACATGGAATGTCTCGCCGTGTATGAAAGAACACTAAGGAAAGGAATCAATCCGCATCCTAACATTGTTGAATCTTCCTTCTCTCCTTTCATACCCAATGCCCGTTTTGGGACTGCGTATCGCGTTACGTTGCGTTATGATGTCTATACACCTTCCAGCACCCGTTTCCCTGTCGAATGTGTACATATGTATATTCCAGCACCATTTTCACTATCGGGTTGGAACAAAACACCGATCACCAGTACCGAATTCCCTTTGCTACGTCATTGCGTCTACTAGGATTTGCAGGGAGCGGGAATCAGAGATACAGTTTCAAAGCAATGTCTTGAACGCCCAAAAGCTTCCACCCAAAAACCCTACGGCAAGGCCATGAACCAATCATTAGCGTGTCAATCACTGTATTATGTTTCCAATTATATTTCTCCTTCGGACTTGTTCACTACTCTTCAGTAATATATCTCCCTTCTTCGCATATGAGACAAATCATGAAATATATTGTTGCATACTAAAGCGTCCTCTGACCCACGTGATAGATATTGGACATTTAGTCGTGTCTTCTTCAAAAGCCACGACGATGGGTGGCAAAAACTTAAATTCAGATCTTTCTTCTTTAGAAACGTTTCATCATTTTAAATTAAAACTTTTTCTAGTGAAACATAAATAATCAACCTATAATTAAATCAATCTATTACCAAAGACCGCGCGAATCGGAAATTCAGGACTCTTCGGAGACTCATGAATGTTTTGAGAATCGACTCATTCGAATGGCTCTTTACTGAAGGTTCATGAACCGCAACATTAATTTTACAGCTTCATCCGAAACTGTTGATCATCGTGAGTTTTTAAACAAATTATGGTCACTATTTTCCCTTTGTAAAAAACTTGGCTTTGGAAATAAGCAAGAAAGTAACATTCCGTCTTGAACTCCCGAGCATGAGATTCGGCAATGAAGCAACTAAATATGTTTTTGTTAAATAATTTCGGATACATTTACAGGTTCAACCCGAGGCTTTGTTCGAATAATTTTCTCAACTGGTCATGTATTGTTTTCGTTTCGATCATCTGTTAATGACGATGTGATTGTATGCCTTACAATAGCATTTTCTTCTGTCCCTTCCCTCCCTTTCGATTACATTACGCAACCCTCCTGTGGCTTCTGGAGATCATAATTACTACCACCACTCTTTACTAAACCCTGCTAGTGCGGCCTTCTTTACAGCTTATACACTATTGATACCTTACAAAACAAATCTTTACACGCACATTAACGGATCGCTTAAAGTTACGCCTTACCATCACTATTACTAAAGTCCTATGTAATGTTTAACTAATCGTGGTTTTCTCCTAGTAAGTGTTACTTTTTTGTACAATATAGTTCCTGTTCTTGTTCCTGCTCATAAAACACATACCTACATAACACCTACACGTTCGACACGCTTAACGCACGGCGCGTTATAAAACGTATGGTTTATCGACATTTTCACTGCTACACCGCGGTTCGGTTTCTTCGCATGGCAGGATGAATGTTTGGGATAAGGCGGACATCCCTGGCGGCACAGAAAAGCATTAATCATAAAAAGTGCGATTTGCCACGGTACCGATGGCAATGGGAAAGAGGTGTATGGTTCGTTTTTTTTTAACATTTTGTATTTTAATGGACGGGTTTAAAGACGAACCCAGTTAGTCGCCAGACAAAAGCAAATGGTGTGGAAGTTTTTGTTCTGTGAACGTTACGTGCGTGCGGTGTAAATTATTAGTAACTCGAAATGAGCATTTTTATAACTGAAAAGTCCAAAAACCTTTCATAAAAGGATTGCAAATGATTTTTCTTAAATTCATTTTTTATTAAAACACATTTTAAAAAAATGTATTGCTGTAAACACACGGTTCTATGACATGAAGCAAACATTATTCTTCGTTCTTTTGTGGACTTTGAATCATTCATTACAAAACAAGTTAAAAACCAATAAAACATTCGTAACTTAAGGACGGATTAACTTTCACGTACAATAAAATTTTAATCATTTGTATTTCACTAAACAGAAACCAATAAACAGTGCACAATTATATAAAGAAAAACGTTTAGATATTTTGAACTCTAACTTAAAAATGGTACACATTCTCCTCAATGTAGAACCGACACTACTAAACTACTCTAAGACAGTAATTTCCCCCCAGTAAATTAAGAAAGAAAGAAAAAAAAGTTATATCCACAAGAAATAAAAAAAAACTCGAGCTCGATAAATGCTCAGAATGTTATTCACGAATGATGCATCCGTTGCACGCAATGTGTAGAGATGAATCAAATCAAAACTCAAAACATTCACGAGCGGATAAGAACATAAAACGTAGAGTGAAAAATATTGTTCCGCTAGCAGATGCAAAGCGACGGAACAACGCCACCGGGAAAAGTTCAAGAGTGCAACACATTTTAATTTATTTTTATCTTTCAAACACTTGTTAAAACATATATGTATGTATATATTGATATACTGTCTATTTCGATTTCAAGAAGGACAGCGAAAATAAACGAATTCGAATTAAAATGGGTTTTTAAATTTCGTTTTCTCTAATCCTACAACACTCTACATCTTTACTTCACACAGATTAAACAGCACTAATGCCCTTACTTGTTGTAATTTTATTTCGTTTCGTGTATTATATTTACTACCCATATTTTAACGCTGCCGGCAAATTGTTTTCCTTTATCCACACACACATACCTATTTTGTATTTACCGACATGGGACAAACACGATGTAATATGTTTGGTTAGGTATATTTATGTAAACTTGCAGAACTTCTCACTAAAGGCAGTTCGTATGTTACCACACACTGTATGTGAACTGCAATACGTGCGATTAAATCATGATGATGATGTAGATCGTTTATCGACGTGTAGTATATTAACGCCTCCAGATGTAAGTGCGCTACCTTCATTGAAACGCATTTAACGTAAAACATACATTCTAACCCAAATAGCGGAAATACAAATCCCGTTAGAAATATGCCATTGGCAAATAAATAGCCGCCTGACAAAAGCTACTAACTGCTTACAATGCTCTCGCGATTACGAACACAATAAATCGTTCCATCGGCGTCACTCATTTCCCAATACCAGCCAGTACTAGCGTATCGCTTACTAACTATATGTTTTGCCATTTACAACCCATACTTTTCTGCACCTCAAGGGTCAGCTGCACCATCGTTCCGCCTCTGTCCTTCGGAAGAAAACAACACCGCGCAGTGTAGTTGAATGAATTTCCGATTTACAGATTCTGCTCCCTAGCTTTCGGTTTACGGCGCTTCAAATTTACAGCTACTTTGGGTTGCGTTAAATGTATACGTTTTGTTTTGCTATATTTTACACATGTTTTGTATGTACAACTGAACCCTGTAAGACAATCGGTCGCGGATCGGCACGCAGTGCCAATCAAACATCTTGCTGCACACCCTATAACATTCCCTACAGCAGAACGTGCTGCTAACCTAACCTTTTCCATGTCCGTTGTCAACACTTATATTCGATAGTGCTCCTTCCGGTACCGTATCGTCGCGTACGATTCGCATTTGATAAACTAATGCCGTGAAATTGTTGTATACCTTAACTTTGTTGCCATTTACATCAGAAAAGCTGTGTCTTAAAGTAAGCTACAATAGTTTTCAGTTCACTCATGCGACCGTTCAACTTTCATTGTCCTCTCACACACGCGCACATTTATAAATCTCGTTACCAACCGGTACGGTTATTGCCTCCTCCAACACCACCACCACCACCACCGCGGAACTTGTTACCACCGCCTCGATGATATCCGCCGCGCATTGCCGGCGACCCACCCGTACCGCTTACGACCTGTCCGGCGAATGGACCACCACCGGGACCACCCATCATCAAACCTCCTGGGACGATATTTGTACGCGCGCCACCCGCTCCTCTACCGCGAAAGTACGGTGGTCGAGTATGGCCACGTCCACCGCGAGGCGTTCCACCACCGCGGAAGTTAATACCGCCCACTTTTTGGCCACCGTTGCCGGATCCGAACGGAAGTGGGGGCGGAGGACGGTTCGGTGTACCGAACCGGTTCGCTACATCGGCCTGCCCATTTGGAGGTGGCTGATCGGCCCAGATTTGGCCTGCACCGGGCGGTGGTTGGGTGAGTTTGTTCACGAGCGCACCAGGCGTCGGTGGCGGCGGTATGACTGCATTAAAGTTACCCAACATCGTCGGTAAACTCATCAGGCTGGGCGGTGGCAAATCCCACTTGGGACCGCCACCGGGTGGGAACGTTGGATCCGGTAACAATGGAGGCCGTTGAAGCAAGGGTGTCGTTTGATTATTACCACCGGCGCCATTGCTGCTGCTGTTGCCACTGCCACCAACACCGTTGTTATTCGCATTGCCAACACTATTGACCGGTAATCGCATTAACGGGTTATCACACTCCTGGTTGTCCTGGGTCCCAGAATCATCCATTGCTGTTGCATCGTTGCTACTCTCGTCCACGCCATGATGATAGGAGGCTACAATGTAAAGATTGGTACAACGGATGTTGATCGTAAAAAAAAGGACAAAAGCAGACGCACTCGTCCATATTAAAAATACAACAAACAACCAAAAATCCTAACGTTCATAAGGATCTTTTAACCCATTTCGTTCCGTATCACGATGCTAGAAGTGGTTTACGATCGTTCTGCTTACCTGTAGACTGGGAAGGCGAACCTTTATCTCCATCTTGCTGGGATTGCTGCAATATATCGCTTTCCTCGTCCGATAGGTCCATGTCCACACTCTCAGTGTTGTCGGAAGGATTTCTCTTCACATCTCCTACCACCGAACCGGAATGCTCTGTAGAATGTGATGAAATTCAAAAGCCCTTACAAGCGACGCACAAAACGTACTAAACGAGTATGAAATTATGTTTTTCCTTCTAATGTTGACCTAATGTTCTTACTTTGCCCTATTAAACGGGATATAACGAAATCATCATCTCACATTTGAAACGATGCAGTAATGTACATCATCATATACACCCATCAGAATTATTATCTACCGGTAGAATATTTTGCAGATAATTCCATCACGCAAACAATCTTACATCAACCGCAAACACCAGGCTGACTGCTGGTTCGAATCTCTTTGTAGCTTATGATGTACAGTTAAGCAAACAATTACCTGAGGTAGCTGGTGGTGACTGGGACGTCTCTGTCTGGTTGCTCATCAGTAAAGCTGGTGGTTTCGTAAAATCCTCAAAGTTTTCCCGTTCAAAGTTTTGCTACAGTAATGTAAAGTGATCCACGTTCGTTACGGATATTCAACAGTTACTAATAAAACGTATCACTTACCAAAAAGCTGTCGATCTCTAGCAGTGAAACCGGCGTTTGCAGCGAAGGTAAATTCAATTCACCCCCATCATCACCTATTACGCTTTCAGGCGATTGTACGCTATCCTCATTTTCATCCTCATTCGATCCGCCGAGCCTTTCGATGGAGAGATGCGGTAACGAGTTATGACCCGCGTTGTTCGCATACTGCGCCGTGATCGTTTTTTCCAACGATTTTATTCTCATATCGAGATCGAGATCATTTGTGTCGTCTCCGGTGTCGTTGTGAGCGACAGCACCCTGCTCGCAATCTTCCCCCGTCGTCGATATCACGGTCAGGGCCGAGGTAGGCATCGACACAGCGGAAGAGGACGGTGGCAACAACCGTAGATCGATATCGTTCGACGGTGCAGAGAATGAATTGCCGTGGGATGCCCAAATTGAAGCTCTACTGCCACCAGATTCACTCGATGGCACCGTAGGGGCAGGTACAGGTTGTGGAGGTGCCTTGCGCTTTGGCATACCACGATTTATCGTCGCCACCGGCATACTGCTAGAGGACGAACTGTCGTCCATGGCATCGAGTTCGTGCACATCCTTCGATTGTGGCGGACCGCCGGGAGATCCGGTAAGTGAGATTAAATTCCTATGGTCCACATCCGCTAGACGACCTTTTTCTTTCGCGAACGGTGGCATCGACAGATTACCCGACAGCTGCCGATGGTCAACGTCTTGCATTAGTCCACCGTCACCACTGCTACCATCACCATAATCCACCAGCATTGCACTGTTGCTCATTCCTTTCCGATCATAGTGAGACGGAGAGACGGGTGCATCCAAGCTCTGGAAGCCGGAGGAATCCTTCAAGAAAGATGTTTCGAAAATTTAACATAACTTCAACACAACAAAGTATCGCATGCTTCGCTGTAACTTACATGCGTTCCATCCCACGTCATGGACATGTTCCAGGTCGAGTTGTAGTCGTCCGATGCATCCAGATTGATAGGCGGCAATGGTGGTGGTTGTAGCGGCTGGGTAATGGATCCCGCATTGCGTCCAACGCCCTGTGACTGTTGCGGCGCTCCATAATCCATCGATTGACCGCTGTATGGAGGTGGTCGGTTGTTACCACCGTAACCACCATTGTTTCCCCTTCCCTGGGGAGGACCGCGTGGCGTCGAAGATGCCCAAGGATTTATAAAGCCACCACCACCACCACCACCTCTCCCTCCTGTACCACCATATGGTCCAATTGGATGAGGTACGATGCCCGGTGGTGGCTGCGAAGGTGGCACCCCTCCACCGCCCGTCGACATGTTTTGTGCGCCCGCCGGTGGCCCATGGTAACCTGATGGATCGGGGAAAAAAGTCTTCAGGAAATCGTTCACCCCTTCGGTTTGTTCCTTACGCGAATGTATCACTTGAATCGGTTGTACTGCCGGTTCGCCGTGCAAATCCGGACACAAGCCGCATTGTTTTAGTAGAAGATAGCAGAGTAAAGGGGGAAAAAGTAGGGGAAATACAGAAACATGAAAGAACACGACGTCAGGAGCATGAGTGCCATTTAGCGTGTGCGACTAAAATGTGCATTCTAAGAGTGCATTTTGATGCTACCGTTCTCTTGTGTATTGCTATTGCTCATTCGTGTTATCGTTACGGGGACTAGGGTTTACTAAAGTGCTGTTGAGACTAACTAACCTTCCCATAAGTACCAGAACAACTCAACCTGATTGTCAGCAACGGTGGGGTTGTGTAGCTTGAGTTGTAGAAAGCCAATAACTGAGTGGAAATAACTATTCCCTTCACGCTCGCAATCGCTTAAGTTGTTTCAGTACCGAGGCAAAACCTTTCCCTGGTATAGGATGCATCTAGCTACTCTAATAAACCACAACCCACTCCGGTCACCTACCTCTGTTCATGACCATCGGAGAGTCACTGCGGGTAAAGTCGTTCATGTCGAACGAAATGTTGCCGGCACCCATATAACTACCATGATGCTGAAGCATCTGGAAGTAATTGTCCTCCATCGGCAAAATGTTATCACCATCCGAGGGCACCGGTGACGGTGCATTGATGTCTGGTGATGGAATCGGACTCGGCAAACTTACCGTCAGCTCGTCCAACTTCTTCTTCATACTTTTCAGCCGACTGCCGAAGTTTCGGTAGGCCTAAAAAATACCGAAAACAACGTTCAATTCGGAGCCCTCAGAACGAGTGAAATCTTACGGCTGGATTCGCATTTGCTTACATTTACTACCACCTTCACTTCCGTCCGCTGGTTCTCGTAGAACAAACCCGCCTGCTCCAGTACTGTCAGCAGCTCTTGGCGCGATTTCTGTTCGGTTTTTAACACCTCCACCACCTTCTCGTACTGTGCCAGATGTTCATCGATCTCGAGCTCGACCTCTTCCACCTTCGAGCGGTCCTTACCCTTGATCGAGTTCATCACCGCTTCCACATCAATGTGGGGCTTTTTGTTCAGTCCCTTGAACGTATGATCGGTTTCGCTCTGGTGTTTGACACATTCGCGAACGGCCGTCACCAGATTGGAGGCTTGATAGTCATCTATATCCAGCTGGGAAGTGCTGGCAATGACGACGGTTTTCGTTTCCGTCAGCTTCGTCGGACCGGTGGCGAGTGTCGGTCCACCAACGTTCGAGCTGGATGCATTTTGCTGTTGCTGCTGTTGCTGTTGTTGCTGTTGCTGCTGCTGTTGTTGCTGCAGTTTCTTAGCCGACGATGTAGTCACGCTTAGCAATCCGTTCAAATCGGCCAAGAATTCTTCGTTGTAGATTTCCCGCTCTTCCCAAATTTTGAAAATGCGCAATATCTTATGCTTCACCTTTTCATCTCGCACCAGCGTGGTCGCTTTCTGCAGGTACGTTCCCCAACTATCGACGTACTCGTAGTTTTTGCGCTTACTATTCTGTATCACATCGTTGGCCAGGTGGAACAGCGTCAATCTGCTTTCAATTTTTACTGCAACGGAAATTATTTATACGACATTAGCACACTGTTTTTTGCCCTTATCTAGCAAGTTATTGCTATAATTCAATCCTTTTCAGCAACGACTTACCTTGTTTCAGCACGTTCAACCAACTGCTAACTATCTTTTTGTGGTGTGCCCGTCTCGAGAGGCACCAGCTCGATAGATGCTGGATGCTATCCTGTGTATCCTTCAGGTCGCGCAGCCGTTTCTCGAAGGAAGTCACATCGAACTCCCCAGAGCTGCGGCCGGATACCGTTGTGGTGGTCGTAGTTGTTTTTGTTGACATTCTGTTCGGTTGCTCTCGATGGCCCTCTGCTGTACAATAACACACTTTCAATTACACGCTTTGGCTGACATGCACAACGTATTCCCCAAAAACGGCCATCATATACACGATCTATTACAACAACCCTTTCCAAATGTGTGTTCCAAATACGTCACTGGTTGTGTTCTATCACCATTCAGCACGGGTTGCTAGAGAACCCTCACAAAAGGATGCTGGCCAGTTGCGTTAGGTGATGTTTTCACATCCGCCGTCGCACGCTTTGCCAAGTACTTTGCTCCTGTGCATACACTTAGGATCAGGTTTAGCTAACTCGAAGAGAGTATGAGTTTCGTTCAACTCAAAGCATGTAACGCATTGTTGAAACAATTAAAACACAACATAAACACACCTTCTGTACTGCCAACAGCCCACACAACAGATACACCAACCACGAGCTTGTGCTGTTTGCATCAAACCTCAACAGCCGCTCCCTGTTCCACTAGTTTCACTAAACCCACAGCAGGTACATCTATCCACACTGTTATCCGCTTATTTCAGGATGAAAATAATGCTGATAGTTGCCACAAAACCACATTTCAACGCAATAACGCCCGGGAGGGCATCATCAACACTACCGCCACAATCGCCCAATCGTGCAACAACCGGGAACCGCCTTACGCTGCCAAACACAGCTAGCGGCACAGTGAGGCAACTTCCAAACTACTTTCAATGCTTAACTAGCAATTAAGGTACAGTTTTTTTCAGGTGGAAAGTACCCAGCACTGTTTTCACTCGCGTTTTCGTGCGTAGAAGAAAATCAACTTTTCTCGCACAATACTGACGATCTGTCAAAATGGATGTTAGCTTCTTTTTCACAGTGTGTTTATAGGATACGCACAAACACGCACACACTCGCAGCACTTTGGAGTTTGACATCACCGCGGTTTGTTTCTGCTCAAACCGATTGACTTTTTGTGGCACTGAATTGATTCAATTTTTATTTATTACGATAAGAATATATCAAACCGAAAGGTTTAAAGTGAGAACTTCTTCATTCCTTCTTTAGTTTTATTCTTAAACAAACATATTCTTTTTTATTTACAATTTGTGATGTGATAATACCACTGTGATTGTTACCTTCGCTGACAGTTCAAAATTACAAACATAACCAACATGGTTGACACATGGGATCGAACACGTTGCTTTTATTTTTTAGGAACAATTTAAAATGTTCTACTTTTTTAGTAAACTTCCACCATATACTTCCCAAAGCAATTGTAAAAGAAAGTACTCACACTTTATAGCATAATCCATCCGATTCAAAGAACTCTTTGAATATTTGCAACCATGCGAGTGAGTAGTTAAGTGCTACTAACCCCCATGTACCAGCTACTAATTCTAAATCAGCATAAAAAGCCATAAAAAGATTGTCGTCTCCAAACACACGTCATTCTTCGCAATTTTTTCAAATCATATGATAAACAATTCCTTGAATCTCTTGATTATACACTAACAAATTCGCACATTTGTCCTGAATCACAGCAAAACAAAAGACAAATCGTCTATCTTATCTGTAATCGAAAAAAAGAGAGGGGATGCGGGTTGAGACTCATTTTGACTGGCCAACCATTTCGATAGATAATTGCATCCATATCGAAAAGTGAACTGCTCGCGTTCAGTAGTGCTCTCTTTGCGGTTTGACTCGAATTTAGTATACTAATTGTTAACCATCCGTTAAAATGAGTTTGGAGTAAGTATTGCAACGATACTTAATTCCACTGATGAAAAGTTCGTACAATTACAATTTTAAAATTAAAAAAAACATTTCTGTATCACAACAGCAGTTTGAATTCACCCACCGGAAGTCCCTATTCGACACGAAAGAACTGGCTTAAGGTGCAGGAACATCATCATCAACAGCAACACATCGAGTATCGATTCTCTCGACCGATCAAGATTGTTGATTACGATAACGAGCGATATTCCTGGTCCGCACCCGGTAGTCCTTATCACATACGCCGGCCAGCCTTCGATAGAAATAGACTATGGTAAGTACATTCGCACCTTTCCCACCTGATGATGACGCATGGACAAGGCATGTGTTTTTGGGGTGAACTGTTTTCAAACATTTTCTACACGCTTCTTATCAGTTACTTTGCAACATAAAACAACACACGCAATTCTGTCTACACCAATAGGATAGAAGACGACACTAGTTCCGAGTCGGAAATTGAGCACAAGCAACATCGGCACATCGTAAACGATCTCGGAACTGAGGATGCCTTCAGTAATTTGGATCAACCTGCATCAATGCTCAATGCGGAAACAGGTGATCTTCGGCAATCAAATGTCCCACTAGAAAAAAAACATATAATTCGTAACACGAATTAGAACATGTCTTTGTTTGCTCCCTAGATGCAGAGCCAAAGTTTCCCATTACGATACGAAGTGCCCGCAGTTTGCAGAGTCTGCGGATGCGACGTGATCCTCAACACCAGGGAACCCGCAGCATTAAAGCCCGTCGTGTCGTTAATAAGAAGGGCGAAGGAAACGTACATCTGGCCCATCTTCCGCAGCGTTCACTTCGATTCGCGCGCGATATTGCTACCACGTTGGTAGGACCACGTTTTCGGGGGAAACGTGCCAGCGTTCGCTACTGGACGTTACCCTGGACTTTCATACAAACGCATCAATCTGCATATTCCCTTTTAAGGTGGACGAACAATGGCGCTACACGCTGATGTTGTTTGTGCTGAGCTTCGTTGCTAGCTGGATATTTTTTGCCGTCCTATGGTATCTGATCGCGTACGCTCACGGTGACCTGCTGAAGGATCCGAAGACGGGCGAGCGTCTCGGCGATGGCAATAAACCGTGCGTCGATGGAACGTCCAGCTTTACCGGGTTTCTATTGTTTAGCGTTGAAACCCAAGTGTCCACCGGATACGGTGTAATCGTCCCGACCGAAGAGTGTCCGGAAGCGTTCTTTCTGCTGCTGGTACAGATCGTCTTCGGACTGGTGATTGGCGGTGCAATGGTCGGTGTGGTGTATGCTAAAATGATACGCCTGCCGAAAAGATCGTGCGAGATGAAGTTCAGCAAGCGGGCAGTTATCTGCATGCGTAATGGAAAGCTATGCTTTGTGTTTCGCGTTTGCGATCACAAACAACAGCACGTCATTGGGACAAAGCTTACGGCCACCGTGCTTGAACCGAAACGACACCCCGGTTCGAGCGTGATCGAACGATACGAATCCCGCCTGGCGCTACAGAACAATGGACATATATTGCCACTGTGGCCCATCACCGTGTGCCACGTGATCGATCGGCACAGCCCGCTGTACGATATATCAGCGGCCGATCTGCTTGATCGTAGGTTCGAAATTGTGATCACCATGACCGGCAGTACGATGACAACTGGGCAGTGTACTCAGGCGCGCACATCGTATCTTCCGGTGGAAATTATGTGGGGACACCGGTTTCAGAATATCATCGAGTACGATCCACAACGCGAATGCTATGTGGCCATGAACGAACAGCTTGATCTGCTGGAAGAAGTCGACACACCGCTCTGCAGTGCGCGCCAACTAGAGGAAGTGATCGACGAGCTACATAACGATCAAAATCGGAGCGAAGTGTATCCTATTGCGGACGATGATAGCAGACTAGGGGTAAGTTGAAAGATTGTTTCATACAAAAATAAAGCTACATTAAGTACAGTATTTGCTTTTCGGCTTTCAGGCATCTTTCCGCTCCAAATTCAGTTCAAGATTGCGCAGCAATCCAAGTTCCTTCGTCCGCTTCCACGATGTATACTCGGAGGCGGAAGAAGAAGCACATAGTGTAGAGGGTGACAAATCATATCAAGAATCGCTAAAAGGTAGCCAAGCCGTTACCGTTGCTATTGATGATAGCATACCGGACGAACAGATCACATTTACTTTGGAGTCGGATGCTAATGCCAACGAAACAAAGTCACGCATAATTTAACCATAAGTTCAAAGGAAATTATTCCAACAAGAAGAAATCTGTATATATCCGATTACCTAGTAAACTATTATTAAGTTTTTGTTTTAAACATGTACGAATAAACGACAGCCCATTTAGCAGATGTGCACTTTTCACATAGCGTGGAGGTCTTGTTGACCTTCTGAACAATCCAAAGCAAGATTAGATACAATCGTACAACACGCATTCATCAAGATCTTTAACCCCGCGCGATCCTCAATTCGCACCTTGCGTACGAACGGCCCGTTCTATTTGCAATTGGCTTAATTCTTATCCGCCTGTCCTGCTCCGGTATGTTTAAATTAACCCATCAAGCATCAGACCTACACATCTTACCTTACCGGACAAAGCGATATCTTATCATCAGTCAGCTCGCGCTGCCCAACATCATTCCAGTAGAAACTGCCTAGTTTCATATCGAATGCTGGCACATATCAGTGTGTACGATCGTTGAAAGATGAGCCCAATGGATTCTAGAGAGCAAGAAAATGTTGAAAAGCATCCGATCGCTAGTGATAGTGATCTGCCAGAAGGATTAACGCTCGTCACACGTGTGGTGAATAAAATTGGTCAGCGAAATGTGCGCACTAGCAATTTACCGCAAAGATCGATTCGTTTTGTGAAGGATCTAGTGACAACACTGGTAAGTGGCACGGTAAGAAGTGAGCGGGAATGACCATGTGATGAACGTGTGGCTTGTCCTCGCAGGTAGAAGAACGATGGCGTTACGCATTGCTCGTCTTTGTCGCCAGCTACGTCGGAAGCTGGGTGTTGTTCGCCGGTCTGTGGTACATTCTATCCTACGCGCACGGCGATCTACTTCAAGATCCAGCTACCGGTGAGCGGCTAGGAGACGGTGCTATGCCCTGCGTAGATGGTGCGACTACATTCCCCGGTTTCCTGCTATTCAGCATGGAAACGCAAATATCCACGGGATACGGTGCGAAAGTTCCAACCGAGGAATGTCCGGAATCGTTCGGATTACTTACGATTCAACTGATCGTAGGGTTGCTGATCGACGGTGCAATACTCGGTGTGGTGTACGCGAAGTTGGTCCGTCCACCGCAGAAGATATCCGAGATGAAGTTTAGCCGACGAGCCGTTATCTGTCAGCGGGATGGGCAGCTTTGCTTCGTTTTTCGCATCTGCGATCGGAAATGGCAGCATGCGATCGAGACGAAAGTGACGGCCGTTATGCTCGAATCAAAGCGAACCACCGAAGGGGAGCTGATCGAAAAGCACGAATCATATCTGAAGCTGGAGAATGACGGTCGGTTAGTGTTGCTATGGCCGGTTACCGCTTGCCATGTGATCGATCGCGATAGCCCGCTGTACGATCTGTCGGCAGCGGAACTGCTCGAGCGCAAGCTGGAAATCGTGATTACGATTACGGGCGGTACGATGACGACGGGACAAATTAATCAGGCGCGCACCTCGTACGTACCGTCGGAGATTTGCTGGGGTCACCGGTTCTGTAATATCGTGGAATACGACACACGAAAGCAAGCGTATGTGGCCGTAAACGAACGAATGCATGATATCGAGCCGGTCGATACACCGCTTTGCAGTGCGCATCAGTTGGACATTCTAAAGAAGCGGTTTCAAAACGATGTGAATGTGGGAAATCAAACAGAAGATGCTTCTGCAGGCAAGCGTCAATCAACTGTTGCTTAGTATCTTTCAAAATTGTAATGGATTCAAAATAATTAATGCAGAACAAAATATATATATTACAGACATTTTACAACTATAAGGAGCAACAGAATATAGCAAATGTTTACATAAATATCCAATACATTTGAGCACAATCTTGCTGAATCTGATACATATGGTACAATGGATTTTTACTTCCCTTTTTCTTACGACCGCTTTCCGCCACCTTCTTCTTCCAGTTGTTTCAATCGTGCTTTTAAAGCTTCATTTTCCTCCCGCATGCTGAGAAACTGTTGCGCAAACTCATCCCTCGGCAGTAACAGTCCCAACCCGGTGCTAACGTACTGCTCCAACGATTCCAGCTTGCTTTGTGTTTCGCGCCACAGATTAAACATACACATCCACAAATGACTTCTCATGGCTTGCTCGGCATCTAATTGTCGCAACGTGGACTGCTCAAACTGTTCCATCATTGCTTTCCGTAGTTCGGCAATATCTTCGCGAACTGATGATTCTTCCCAATGCCGGACAGACATGGCAGAATCCTTTCGTTGTTTTACCGTGCTTACTGCGGGAACTTGCGGAGAAGCTTCCACCGTTGAGATGTATTCTTCCTGCTTGATGCTAACCACCGAAAGACGTGATCGATTTTCCTTATCCGATTTGCTATCACCGATCGATTCCGTTTCGTTCGAAACGATCCTTTTCGTGTCAACTAGCGAGGCGACTGTGTTCTCCTGTTGACTTTCTGCCAGAATTCTTGGTGTGTTGTTTTGAGCGATGTTGCTATTGCTCGCCGAATCACTGCTCCTGCTCGGAGTCGCTTCACTCGTACCGTCCCCAACCTCTGAGCCTTCTTCGCGAATCTTTTCCAAATTATCGACTAAACCTAGTCCTTTACTAAACATACGATCACCGCCGATGTTTGATCGCGAAACGTCACCTTTAGCACGTTTAAGCAAACGGTTCACATTTACGAAGCTATCGTCCACACCTGGTGTTGTGTCGCTGACTGACTGACCCTCCGATTCGACCGTTTCCAGATCAATATGACAGTCAGATAGTTCATCCAGAAATCCCATCAAATTGTTCCCTCCCATCTGCATGCTGTTGCGCGATTCTGTGCTCAGCCGGGATGATGTACTCAACCGGGACAGACAATCGATCGGCCCTTCACGACGTTGTAGAAATAGATCGATCTCACCTATAAAACTGTCTTGCTGTTCTAATCCACTAAAACGGGTTTGACCGTCGTTCTGCGTTAGTCGATCGGGACGGTGCAGCTGTTCCCGCTGATTGGTCTGGCCCCCTTCACTGATGCGCACACTTTTTGTCGCCTTCTTCGATTCATCCAACTCGATCATGCTGCGTCGGTTTGAGCCATCACGTGATTGTGGTACAAATGCAATACTATTTACACAGCTCTGATGAATCTTCTGCATATTCAGCGGATCCTTCAGGTTGCGCAGATCGTATCCGTACACGTAACCTTTCAGATTGCCCACACCAAAGTGAATACCATCTTCCGCGATCGCCAGCGATTCGAAGGGATAGTTTGACTGAATTTGTGACGCCGTTTCCTTCCTTCGCGTATCGAAAATATTAATCACATTATCATAGCCTACTGAAAACAGGTAATCGGGATGTGATTCAACCATCGCTATATCGCGGCATGGTGCAGCATGGGCCGAAGATTGTGAGAAGATTGTTTTCTTCGTTTGTGTGTCATACAGCAGCACGGCACCGTTGTAGGAGGCTACAGCCATGGAGAATCTCTTTGTTGGATGAAATCGTGCCTTCACGGTACTGTTGAAAGAAGAGCCCGAGAAAGTATGTTAGTAAACAACCGTTGTCCCTTCAAACAAACCCGTTGCTATGGTTATCAAAGACCTATGAGTAAATACATAAATATCGATTAGATTTTTCATAGAACACCATGTTTCACTTACTTCTTGTCGAATGCTAATGTGTGCAGCTTAGAACTTGTCTTCATTCCATATACATTAACGAGCCCATTCTCATAAACAGTGGCTAAAAAATCGTCAGTCGCATTAAAGTCCATAAACGTTACGCCGATGGTGATCCTATCATTATCGAACCGCTTCGTGAAGTTTGCCTTCTTGTAATTCATTAACCGCACCGTACCGGTCGTCAGTCCGATCGCAATCTCCTCTTTCCCAGCTGTTTTCGGACAGGCAACACAGTAAAGATTGTCGATCATGATCTTCTTCACGTTCGCAATTGTGCGATCACTGCCTCCCATTTTATCACCGCCATCCGGCTGGTCTGCAGTCGGTTTGATCCGCAACAGCTCGATACCCCAGTCTTTGTTAGCCCGTACGAACAGTTTTGATGAACCGAAAAAATGGCAGTAAGATCCATCATTACCGACATGCACACTGCTGGCAAGCTGCTCCAGCCTTGGAAAGCTATGAAGCTGTGTATCCTTGGCGCACGACACTATTTCCGACATGATGGGACCACTAGGCACAAACAATTTCAATCACAATTAAATGGCCAAAAGAGTACTACTTAATGAAAGCCCTCGCAACGGGTCAACCCAAACATACGATGGCGACGAATTCCTACGCACAAAAAGCCGCGTACATTTGAATGTTTGTATAGATGACAGTTTGTTGGGGATTGTTCCAGTTGCCCAGGTGGCATAAGCTACGCTAATGTCAACACGTTTAAATTGACAGCTCGATAGCCGTTATTAACTCAATCGAAATCCAGAATATAATAAATCGTTATATGTACGTATACAACATACGCCCACCCGATTTCTTTCAAATTGATTATAAGATTCTTACTGACACTTGCAGCATTTTTTTTTTCAAAATTAGTAAGATATTTTCTTGTGTTTATTCATTCCGAACGTTCCTAAGTAGCATCTGTACTATGTTGGTTGAGCTTTATACACTGTTCCTTTAGTATACACTCAACAACGATCATAATTACATAACATTTATCTGACGGTCCTAAATATTTCTCATGCCAACTCCATCTATACGTTCACTAACTCCAAACATACTTCCTCGCTCCTGTAATGTACCTGTATTCTTTTGTAAATTATTTCGATCCTTTCAAGTATTTCTCACACTCAACTTTATCGGACTGTAGTCGGACGATATGAAATTTCTAGACAAATGAATCAAATAACGCAAAACGATGCATAGGATTTCTGCATCATACTTCTGTGATTAATGGGATATTTGAATTCTAAACCAAGAAAAATTTACTCTGCCAAATAACAACCGAATACTGATCGAGCTGACAGAAGAACTTATTCAATACTAAACCGCTGCAACATGGTCAATTTGATCGTTGTTGCTGACGTTTGAGAATACTGATAAATTAAGCTTAAATTGTCATTTAAATGAATCTATCACTGCCTTCCATACGAATACTTGCGCTTTCCATTTTCAGAATCGTAAATAAAATGTTTGAAGAAAGCGGTCTTGGCTAGTTGTTTAAGTAATAATAGGTGGAGTATAAGAAATGAAAACGAAATAAGCAAATACTTAAATCGATTTCTCTTACAAACTAAAATCACAACCAATATTAAACTTCATCTGTTTTTGGGATAAATGAACATAATTGATCTGATAGTAAGGTTATAAATTGGATGCTGTGCGCGAAATGTGGATTCGAATCGATGAACTACGGTGAATCAAATCTTTTTTTACAAAATGCTCGTCGAATAAGGAAGAAAAAACTTTCACAAATTAAATGTCATGTAAAGGAGGAATAGCGGACGTTTTGAAGGGTTTTGTTTGTAAAAACATATAGTTACACTCCAAGTAAAAATACTATGTTTTACTATTGTTGACTAAGCTCAATGTTTCAGTATAATCCATGGAACAAAAGCTGAAGGTATACAGAGAGATGCTTTTAATGTATATATACACAAAAACAAAAAAACAAGCTGCCAAGCTAGATCCTGCTGGGAATGTATACTTTTTGCTTTCCGAATGCAGGGTCCGATCAGCAAAACAAAATGGTATGAATGAATAGTAAAATATTGATAGTGTTTAGCGACTGAAAATAGCATATCCATCCATACAGCCCCAGTAGGAACCACTACCTTCGATTTGTGCGATTCAGAATACTGAGATAGTTGTGGTTTAGGCTGCGATATAGCTTACTATTTCGCAACGAGTTTGACATCGATGCCAAACCGGTCGCGGCATTGATGGGCACTAATGGTCTACCTGTAGCTAAGGGAGGCACGGAAGCGTTTGTCATGGTTGCAGATGACGATGAGGATGATGACGATGACGAGAATACCACCGTTGAGGAGGATACTTGGGAAGATGAGTTGTAGCCACTACGTGTCATTGGTAATGCTGCCCTGCCGTCTCCAAGAACTCTGGAGTTCTCTGCCGACTGGGTCATAATATTTTGGCGCATACTGCTCTGTCGATTGAACATCAACCGGCCAGATTCGGGCATCGCTTCCGTGCGTTGGCGTCATATGCTACTCTCGTTTGGTCCTAGCCGTCGAATCGAGGAGGAAACGCGCCACAAGCGAACTTTTCCATCACTGGAATAGCGTTACGGAAGGGAAACATTAGGTTTTATATTAGAAAGGTTCAACACAAACCCGGTGAGAAATATTTATACATCAAGCAGAAGCGGTGTAGAATGAGTGACGATCAATTACGGCGAGAAAAACAGAATATTTAATTGTAGGACATGTGAAGGAAGGAAAAGAAAGAAACATAATGTCAGATACTTGCCAAGATTACAATTGACTAAGATGGTAGCGATGGCAGAATTAAAAGGTCAAGAAGAAAAAAATATTAAAAAAAAATTATGTACACGTTTTTATAGTAGAAATAAGGAAGTTTCTAAACTAGCGACATGTTCAAAAATATGTCTTAGGAAAGCAATGGAAAGCATTTATCCAGTATCTTTGTACTTTGTGCATATGTTTTAAACGTTAAAAGTAGTGTCGTATGAGCTTATCAAAATCAGTAGCAAGCACATTGAAACAAGGTTACATAAACATAAAGCTGTTAACGATACATGTGATAACAACGAGCAATAAAAACAAACGAACACATTAAGTGACCACTTGAAGAAACTTGAAACTTACAAATCAAACGAATTATATCGCAAGTTGAGCGCACAAGTTACAGGATATGCGGCAGAGCTTACAATTTCATAGAACACAATTGGAACGGAATGTTGTTTGATTGGTTTCCCACTCAAGGACCGAAACTCACAGTTGGGGAGTGAATGTGCTACCTACTGCACGTTCCTTTTAATGTGCCATAGTGAAATCGCCCTATGTTCTTGGCTGGCAGCTAATGGGACAGAAGAAGAATACTACCATCTGTAGAGTCCACACCAGTGCCATCAGCCAGATGAATAATTTTGCCCACATCCTTTCAGTAAGAATATATAGAAACGGGAAACGTGCATCAGTTCAAACGTACATCTTGATAAAGCAGTGAACTTATCGTAACACATGTACAAGCTCCAGGCCTATGCTAAGCTATCATTTACACAGCCCAACCAGCAACGGCACAGTGTATGAAACCGACGACCTACAGGAATACTCAAACTGTCCGCAGAACCCTTGTCATTTCAACTGGAACACACTTTTCCATACTAAGTATTTCAGACTTTCGCTTCAAACCATTCCTAATCTTTCATTTTTTTCAACGAATTTCTATCTACTTTTCGTCCACATTCTCTCTCTCCTTTATTGCATGCTAGTAGTATTTCTTAGTTTGCTTTAAGTGTATTTTTACTGTTAATAAAGCATAAGGTGAATATGCATATAATTAAGGAAAAAATAATTATTATATGATGATAAAGTCAAGTGAAGTAATATTTAATTACATGGTCTGTAAGTCATAGACACAACAATTGCAAAATCATGGCATGCGACTATAGAGTCAATCGGTAAGATCCTGTTAGGAAGGAGTGACTTGTTTATTTGCATAACTTAGCTACGCTTGTTGATCATTAGTTGGCTTTCACAGATGAAGCAAACATACAGTCTCTACATTGTAAGTCTTCTCTAATCCCTGGCATCGTTTAAGGTTAAGCTTTCGGTGCAAAATGTGTGCACTCTCTTCACCTATTCTATCACTAAGAAGTTGTTTTCATTAGCCGCATTGGAATTAGCTTTCGCTAACATGAACTATCACATAAGGAACTGGAAATAGCCCTACGATCTACAGTTAATACGGTACATGCTAGACATAAGGGCGGATATTATGTTTAAATGTTAAAAGTCAGGCATTAGACATTATTGAAGTGTGTTGCATTGAATCGACATGTATCATTGTTCCTGGTTTAATTCAGCTAACGCTTTGTTTTAGTACCAACGCTACCACCACCAGTACCACCAGTTAGAGTACCACAAACACCACCATTGCTACCGGCGCCGACTGATCCTGCACCAGAGGAAGATGCATTCAGCGAATCCCAATCGGTGGTTACAAATCGCCAGATCCGTACTTCACCAGAACTATGTGAATGCATACATTGTCGAACGGTAGAGATTTTATGAAACAAGCAAATGAGAACAAGAACAGGAAGAGAAAAAGAGAAAGGAAAAAGAGAAACGTAAAACCAACCCATCGTCAGACGCACCACACCACACACCGCTTAATATTAACAAAAAACTGTTTTGGGATTAAATTCGATTAAGAACTATCCGTTCAGAAGTAAAGTTAGATTACAATCAAAAACAAACAAACAACATGGGACAAGAAATCTAAATGTCCTAGTAAAATGTAATAAATACTCACTTCGAAGCGGTGAATACACGATTATCGCTCGTCACGATGTCGTTGATCGATTGTTCCGTTTTCATTTCGGCCAAACTGTCGCAAGTTTTAATATTCCACAGGCGCACAACGCCACCGCGACAGCTAGACAGCAAAATATCACCGTAGATGGCCATCCCGGACACCCAGCCTTTGTGTGCGTTGTTGAGCGATTGCTTGAGCTCGCCATTTCGCAGGTCCCACCTTTTGATACCGGAATCGCGACTCCCGGAAAACAGTTCCGCATCGACACCGATCGCATCGTTCGCAACGGCCAACGCCTGCACACCGTCGTAGTGTGGTGGTTCCAGATTTAGCAGCGGCTGCACAACACCTCCACTCGAGTTCACCTCGAACACTTTCACGTAGTGGTCCTTCGATCCTGTCGCTACCAGATCGGTATTGTTCGGGCCTTCCCAGGCAGTCAGACACATGACGGCGGCCTGATGTCCGCCAGACAATCGACCAAGGCAAGAGAATTGACGAAGATCCCAGAACCGGACCTTATCGGAAGCTGCCGTGTAAAGTTTACCGGATGCTCCCATTGTTAGTGCCGTAATGGAACATTCACCCGGTACCAAATCGGACAGTGTTGCATTCGCCGGTAAAGTCGTGCCGGAGGAACTACAAGAAAAGAGCAATTATATATACATATCCAATATTTTAACACAGCACAGCAGTTCAGTACACTTACCATAGCGTAATTATTGGACGAATATTGCTACTCCGCAGGTCCCACACCTTAACAAACGCTCCCGAGGCCGAAAAGAGCAGATTGTTCACGCGATCATACTCAACTGCTGCTACCGGGCCGAGATGACCAGTCAGACAGTGGGGAGTAGCATTCGCTCGCAAATCCCATACCTTAACCGTCCGATCGGCAGCCGCTGTGAAGAGCATCTGATTGCTCACCTTGATTGAGAGCACCGAATTCGAGTGTCCTTCGACCACATGGGTACAGATAAGGGGAGAACCAGCCTTATACTAAAAAGGAGGAAAAAAATATATTTATCGTATACCTTTGTAACGCGATCATCATGTTCCATGCTTTATTCGAAACTTACCCTTCCGTTCAGCTCTTTGATGTTACCTCCGGGTTGTGGATCCTGCGTTCCAGCTCCGAGGCGTGAAAATACGTCTCCATTATCCTCGCGTGAGACGCCACGCCGATATACTGGTGGTGATGTCGGTACATCGTTCGCGTCCTCGCTGCACATCCCGATCAATGCCATTTGGTGTGGCACAGGTGCATTTATTTTATGTGTGAAAACGTTTAGCAAATTCCGGTGTATTGTTAAGCAAGCGGATCAGTTGAGTAAAATGGACAATAATTGGAAGCAAACACACAAACACACACAAACATGTTGCAAAAGCACAACATTTTCGATATGAGAAACCGATGGTTTTTGGTAGTTTCAGTTAAACATCCAGCCAGTCCAATCGGTCAGTTCCAGCACGTTATTTGGTTAGGTTGAAGTCATTCATAACGGTGATGATGAAGCAGATGGTGAAAAGAATGAAACAATTTTAGCATATGATTAATATGGTTATAGCATTCAAAATTTAACAATAAAAACAATTGATACAGTTTTTTTCAAAATTAACATTTTTGATTGTTTTGCTACAGGCATTTGACGTACAGAAACGATTCACGACAATGATTAAATCATGCCAATATAAAAAGCAAAGCAGAAGCACGATCTTCTGTAACATTAACAGGGACTCAACAGATCATTTGCGTACATTAGTGTTTACGTAAACGTAAACAATTAGTATTATCAATCAGAAATATGCAATATTTTATTGACTTTTGTGTAGTAACTTCATTAAGTTTTGGGTCTAGTTCTATGCTTTTTAAATATCTTAAATATCTGTTAGCATTTTCTATTGGTCCTGCACTTTTCTTGAAAATATTAAAAATAATTAGACTATAAAACAATAACTCGTTTTACAAATTAGTTGTGTTTCGATGCACCGTGGAACGCGCTTATTGTAACGTGTTTTGAGCATATTGACCGCATTAAAAATTCCCCCGCACAAAAAGAGACATCGGTGCGCGTGTTCATTACGAGCAAGCTTCGTGTTCGGTTCATCGTTTGCCGTAGTAGTAGACTGCTGAGTTTTTAAACTGATGGTCACTTATCAATCCGCTGAAAGGGCAACAAGTGGGAATGGTATACTCTCGCATTATTACAAAGTATCAAACACCTGCTGATCACTACAAGAACGAAATCGGAATTTACATCTCTTTCACCGCACCTTTACCTGGACGAAATTTCTACCAATAGCTAGAATGACTTATTGTCACAATCAATTTGTTGGTTTGGATCAACATATACTCACATTCCTGGAGACATTTTGCTGGTGAAAGTTCTCCGGCTGATTCTTGGCGACGGTGGTGCGGCACTCGCTTCAAATGATTTTCTGGCAAGGAGCGGCGATGCCGTACTGTTCTGACGCGACAGCCCTTGGTGCGGTTGAAGTCCTCTGCAAGATGTGTGTTGAGTTTCATAATCAAAGGTGTATTTTGAATATGTACTAAATGTATGATTTCCTTTGCATGATATATAATGTTATGTCTACTGCTGCTGTGCGTTACAGGTTGTGGATAAGCTATGTTGTGTAGCATGAACAAAACTATAGAAAAAAGGTGTACCAAACATTTCATACTCTTTGCACCATTGTTCCAAAAAATAAATGCTTTTCATTTGTCTAGAAATATTTTATTCAAATGGCAGTGCGTGCGATCACATAAAATACCCAACGTTACTCCTCTCTATGTGGTCACAAAGGTCACGTTTTGCTCGTGTAAAATAAATATAAATCTACAAAAGATACCTCTATCTCTTAAAGCTTTGTGTGCCATCCCGACCTGAGAGAAAACTTTCTGCAATGAAATAGTAGAAAATCAAACGAAAAAAAAACAATACCAAATCCATCGATTTCAAATGGTAACGCTAATGTTGAATGCAGTCTCGAATAGAAGCAAGAATCGATTGAGCATAAGCAAATAGTAGCAAGAACATTGTTTCAAACTAACTCCAACAAATGTTAACCGAGAAGCTGCATAGAATGGTTGAAAGCACCTTACAAAACATCCACATAAAGATGCTTCATTGTTTAGTAGACAATCCATTTTCTCTTTTGGTAGCGGTATGCTCTCGACAGTGCAATGTTGCAGGGACGATGTTGCTTCGGTCCTCCAGCAGAGCAACTGTTGGAGGAAGCAACTGTTCACCGATGGTGGCCAAGCTGCTTTCTATCAGCCGTTTTAGCTCTAGAAAGGGTTGTATCGGTAGCAGACGATATAACATATCGATGGTGGCCAGCAGACGCAGCATAATTTTTCTAAAACAAAGGAAAACGATACATAATGGCTCTAGTGCGTCAGATCGAAAAAAAAAACTGGCACCAAGTAACGCAAAACATGCGGATGAACAATCGGGAAGGGAAAAGGAAGCAGCATTCTGATTAGTATCAACAACGCACTCATGCCAGGATCAGTGATCCTTCGTTGAAATCATTCTTCGATATAAATAAACAAACTTTAGCTACAATACCGTAGCTATGGTTATGAATAAAATTCCTGC
This sequence comes from Anopheles funestus, assembly GCF_943734845.2. Lineage (NCBI taxonomy): Eukaryota > Metazoa > Arthropoda > Insecta > Diptera > Culicidae > Anopheles > Anopheles funestus. The sequence continues at coordinate 94,135,873 of NC_064598.1, read as the reverse complement.
GAATCCATAACACGCACAAACACACAGCAACGAGAACCAAAACATAAGGTTAAAGTAAATACATACGAAACGCCCACCATTCAAACCAAAAGAGAATTACATTCCGCGACTACTTACTTAAGCGAACCGGGTGCGCTTGGAACACGCGAAAGCGGTACAAACGTTCGGGCGGGCACGGGTGCCACGGGCGGCGGTGGAGCGATTGGAAGACCGGCATTAGCAGCCGCGACCGGATCCATCGCACCGTCCAGTATCGTGTACGAGCGGGTCATAACGTCCGACCTGTCGTGCCGGTCCTGCAGAGAAGGCGGGTGCTTCGTGTCATCTTCATCTGCGGAATCCTCGAGATAAATACAAATACCCACTTTCTCAAGCTTGCTGCCGCCACTGCTTACTCCGTTGCTAGCATCGGCACCACCGATACCGGTGCTGGCATTGCTATTCCTATCCGGCATGCCAACACCGTCACCGGCCGGACCGATGTAGCCGGAGCTGCTGCCGTACAGCAAATCCTGAATGGTAGCCATCGAGGGCACCACGGCAGGGTTTCGTCTTTGTTTCGAGGAGTTCCTGTAGGTGATGATGGAATCGCTAATTTTCATTCAAATCCAAATGCATATTTCAAAGACCGGGGATATCAAAGATGGACGGAGCCGAATTGAACGGAAACAGACCACAAAAACAAAATGGCGGATTGGAATAGGAATGTGCATTCAGAGCAGGGATCGATAGAAAACGCGAATTGAAGAACCCGAAAAGAAAAGAAAGAAAACATACCAATAAAAACACAAAGCTCAACACAAAAACAATACATAATATCTAACAATAAAATAAATGTGAAAACAGATTCACAATTCAGAATTTTTGACATAATTCACCATTAACTAAACTTTATCCAGATAGAGTAAAGCACAAATATTATTTTTTCCTCTCTTTTTTGCCATCATTTGGCCAATGGATTCTGGAGTAAATCAGATTGAGACTTGTGCTTGACAACTTCATAGCCAATGTTCATTCGTTTTCGGAACGTTTGCGAATATCTTCCAAAACTGTGAAAACATTAAAAGGGAAATAGACGATGAGATTGTTTGATAAATTAGAACTGATCGAATATTCGGTGGATGTTTGAAATAATCCACAATTATTTTTACCCAAAGATAGTCAACGATATTTATAATACATCCAAAAGGGACATAAACAAATAGAATGATCACCTTGTTATCCTTTTTGCTAAACGGAGTATTTCAAGAAAAAGCATTTACAAGTAGTTTGCAAAAATCAATCAGAATTTAGAATATATCTTCGCTATTGCTAAAATACAAGACTATCGCATCATTTAAAAAGAAAGCCAAATAGTGGTAGTGCAAAATAACTAACACACTCGCCAACACACATTTACACATCCACTCGCACCATCCAAGAAAAAAGCTTGCCGGTGTTACATGTGCGCTATTAATGGATGGTAAGCCAAATGGAGCTACCCCGCACTATTACTCACAGATTCGTATTGCTGTTGCTTGGTGAAGGGCTTCGCGTCGTAGAATCAACCACGTGTGGCAAACGATACTGCGAAGAGGACGGTTGTGGTTCACCATTTTCCAACAAATTGGACTGCGATTGGCTAACGTACGAGTTGGCCGATTGCGCGGAGCTGAAGCTAGTTTCCGACGTCGATGTTGCCGGTGCTCGCGTCAAAATGTACTGCAGCAACTGCTCCTGCACACTGGTGTCACGCTGAAGTTCCGTAAGCAGTGCATCCCGTTCGCGCAGCTTAGATTGTGTCACGCCCGCCTCACACACATGCCCGATCGTAACGCTACATACTCGTTGCAACATAAACTTGGCCTCCTCGACGGTACCAATGTTATCCATCAGTGTTTGCAGCATTGCGTGCTCCGTGCTCAAATCCTTTCCGTCCTCTATCTGGATGATGGATTTCTGTAGCTCATCAATCGTATCGTGCAAATAGTTCATGTTTGCAATTAATGTGTCTTCCTCCGATACTAGATCGTGCAGCGTTGATTCTGCATTGTCCTTTCTGCGCTGCCGCAGGTTATTTAAATCACGGCAAAGCATATCACGCTCCTGCATGACGCGCTCTAGCTCCATTTCCAGCTCGAGTATTGCTTGTCGTGAGCGAGCCGCACGCATGATCGTACGCTGCAACTCTTCCCAGCGCATCTTGAACCGTTTTGTACCCTGCAGCATGCTATTTATTGAAGCAGTAGCCGGCACACGTCCAGCTGCCTTTAAGCTCATTACACCGCGTTGCGATTTTCGTAGATTGAAAACCTCCTCAGTCTTTCGCTTCAGTACCTGATCCTTGGCAGCACCCTGCGCCTGCAAGGATTTTATCATGTTCTTATGCTTTCTGGTTTCCTTTCGCAGTTGCGCGATTTCGCGCGTCTTGCGGCTCTCCATTTCCTTGTGCCGGTTGCTCTCCTCCTGTATTTTCTTCATCAGTCGCGTCTTCACCTGCTTCAGCTCCGCGAGCTCGCCCCGCAGTGTTTTGATCTTTGCATCCTGCGCTTGCATATTTCGTTGCAGCCGCAGATGCTCCTTATTGGTCGCTTGGAAATGATTCAGCTGGCGCCGCATCTCGTTTAGCTTTCGCTCGTAATCATCCTTAACACGCTTAATAGCAGACTCATTGGTTGAATTTTGTCCCTTATTGTTCGTAGCACCCATTCCGCCGTTACCTATAGTGGCAAGTACTTCATCCCGTTCGCGTTCGGTATTGGAAATTTTTTCCTTCATTAAATTAAATTGCTTTTCGTACTGCTGGCGCATTATTTGCAACCGCTGCTGAGATTCTTCGAGCTGCTCAATGAGGCGTACTTTCAGCTCAATGTCGGAATTGACGTCAAAAATTTCCGCACGCAACACTTCAGCCTTATCGTCAGATTCTGTATCCGAATCACTGTCCGAATTTTGTTCCAAACTGCTCGATTCATTTTCCAGTCCCGGTAACGATCGAGACATTAGCGTTTCGCGTTCCTTCTCCATCTCGTGCTTTAGCAGATTGATCACCGTTTCCGGATTATCTTCGATAAACGGATATGCTTTCAGGCCCAGCTTGGACTGTGAGTTCTTTGCCTTTTTAAACTGCTGGAACATTTGTTCCGATTCGATTAACTTAGCCTTTAGCTTTTCGATCTCACTTATATAGCCAACAATCAGTTCCTGTATCGCTGATTCATTGCCACCTGTTGTGGAGATCAGACTAGAATCATTTGTCGTGCTTGAAGGGTCAGAACCGTCACCGCCTGCCGAAGCCTTGTTCAACGAAGAAATTGTTTGCTGTGCCTGCAACGCTGCGTTCTTTTCTGTGAGCGCGTTTATTGTTTCTTGCATCGCCTTTATCCGTTGTTGCATTCGCTTGTTGTCTTGCGTAAGCATCTCATTCTCAATCGACGCATCCGATATCGCTATATTACCATCAGCATCGATACTACGTTTGCCCTAAAAGTTAAATATTTAAAATAATGCAAACATTAATTACTCGCTCAGATTAGCACGATTCCACATTGAACTTACCTGCTTGTATTCGAGAATCTCGAGCTGTAGATTGGCAATTTCACGCCGCAACAAAGATATGGTTCGAGAGCTCTGATCTTGATTAATTTGTACTTTGTTTTTAATGTTTCGCGCTCGATTGGCATACTTCAGCGTGTTGAGCGTCTCCATAAAATCTCTATCACTTGGCGACACGCACGCAATCATTATAGTTTGACTGTTACCTGAGGAAACAAAAACCGTTTTCGGTTATAACACACCTCGATTTTAAAGTAACGAAACCACCATTACTAACCTCCGAGCGAATCCTGCAATAACCGGGTCAACTTCGAATCGCGGTACGGCACATGGGACACCTTCTTAGTTTTATCGCCTAGCGCTGATATTACATTGCCCAATGCCAACAGACCACAGTTAATGGAGATTCCTTCGCGAGCCCGCTCGCCCGTGGCACCCGTACGCTTCAGTCGCTCCGAACCAGCCAGATCGACGAAATGAAATTTGGAGGTAAGCGTCTCTGTATCACCATCCGCATTACCGCACTGTTCTGCTGTCATGACACGCTGCCTTCGAATTAGAATTGTGAACAGTGCATGACTTCGCGAGGACTGTTCATTCATCTGCGTGGATGCCGTGGTACGTGCCAGCGCGCCCTGCTGCAAACAGTTAAGCGCTTCTTGTGGACCGGCCAATGGTTTAATGGTAGCACCCGCTACAGAAATGCCGCCAGATGAATCTTCGAAAATTTTAAACACACGTGCACCCTGTAGATGGATCAGAAAGTCAAGCCCACTATATATCCACATATTCATCCTTGTTGCTTACTCACTTTATTGTAAGGATCGAGCAAATCTATAATTTCCTCGTTGTAAAGCTCCATAAACTGTGCGGCCACGCTGAACGTCACCGTACCAAGATACGTCCCGTTTTCGTCGTACGGATTTTGCTGTAGCTGTGCAATACCTTCGAACAGATGTCGCACGGCTCGCGGGATGATACCTTCTTGTGCTTCCGGCACGGCTCGTTCGAACCCAGTACCCATCGTGTATGTCTTACCAGATCCGGTCTATAAATACATTAAATAGAAGACAAAAAAGGGAAGATGCTTGGATTAAATTAGCTCACCAAACTTCGAAGTAATCGTGTAATCGCTTACCTGTCCATATGCTAACACTGTAGCATTATAGCCTTGGAGAGCACCATCTACCAGCTTTTCAATACAGTTATTATACACCGAGACCTGCAAAGCAAACAATACATCAAATATAACTTACAATATTGATTCTGCAATATGAACTTAAATTGGAGATTGGATTAAATTGGAGAGGAAGTATCTGTCATCCTATTGCTTTTTTCTAAACCATTAGAAGAATTCTTCATCATCAACTTTTTTTCCTTATTTTTTATACAAACTATCACAGATTTTCATATGACCTATATATTCTGGTTCTGTAATGCTTAGGGATACTTCTCACATTCAGACGAAATCTGCCATTTCATTCCAAGTAAGTACAACCAAAGTGCTGGACGTCTTTTTCCAAACCTCGCCCAGTTATGGTTTGTTATACCGTAAGAAAGCATTTTGTAATCATTTGCTATGCATATTGTATGACGAAGTGTAGCAACAAATCACGTACACAGCGAATACATCCCCGCGATCCAGCTACATTCAACGTGTGGTTTCATCTCCCAACATGGAACCTGGGAGGTCGTACACGAACTGTGTGTTACTCCAAACACGACATATCCGTGCGTTCACAATTTGGTAATGTACAAAATATCGTGGTTCCCTGCGCAGTTGCCGGAAATAAACAAATCCTGTAACTTCACACAACCGCAGGAAAGTCTTCCACCACTGTCAAACGTTATTTTGAACGTGGCAGCGATACCTCATACTGCGAGTTGCAGGTTTGTTACATTTTTCTTCACAAATGCATCAACAATGCTCCAGCCGACAAACGACGTCTCATCGGGCACATCCGTCGGCTGGGTAGTTTATGATGCCATGCTGGGCGCAACTGCCTCCACACGGTATCTTGCTTCCCATCCATCTTGCTATTGTTTCTTACGAGAACGAATGAAATGTCGAGGCTCTTTGGAAGTACTTCTATCATGCCGTAAGTTGGTTTTAAAACCATATACATCATACACCGAGCCTGGAAATGAGCAACTTGCATTAAGAGATTCATTCCAGGATTGTTTTCTTTTAAGTCGTTCTATTCTAGAAGTGTGCGACTGTCCTCAAACATCGTTCTTTTACTGGCCGATGCAAAACACTGCACGTGTGCCATTATACGCGTACTACTATCTACAACGTGCCTGCCCTTTTCCCACCTTCCATTCGCATTAGCTTGCTAACGTCACAAGAACACAATACGCTTCTATACCTTTATTCACAAAATAGAAGGCTTTTTTGATGTCTGCTTTCTATTAGGTTTCAAAAGATCACAAAATTGCTAAGAACCGAAACAGTGAAACAAGGGATAAATTTTTTAAATGAAAGTTACAAAATTAGTACCATTTGTTTTATCTAAGTTTAAACCTTTAAACAAATCGTTAATGAAAACAATATTTGTTCTTGTAAAAGTTTCAACGCTTTGTACACTTTTAAGCATGGCCAGAAAGTGCATTGTTATCGCTTATCACGGAACATCACCTGTGCTTCACAACGATAACAACATTCAACATCGAATGCAATGTTTTGAAACAGAACGACAATCGATTCGTTGCGACCGCACAACAAATCGTTCTTGTAATCATATAGGACGCGCAGCTTCAAAGCATACAGCTCAGCTGATTTCACTTTGTGTGCTTTGCTGTTAGGAAGGGCAACTACTGCTACTGCTTAACTTGACCATGGTCTTACGTCCTACGCAACAACAGGAGAAACATCGCCGCCCCCCCGGCATATCCAACGCCACGCTCATGGACAACGATGTTTTGCCCCAATCTTGGATTGCTCGCACAACTTGCCGCGTAGTTCCGCGCTCGGGTATGTTAACACTTACCTGCGTCGTACTCATATCGAACACATAGTCGAAGGTAAAGGCCTTATCGGATCCGAGCAAAACTTGCGGCTCACCAGGCGTGACCTGCGTGCACACCCGGCACATATCGATTAGCTCACGCGGTATCTGTGGACGAATTCTGAAACGATGTCGAAAAGGGAGAAAACATCAGTAAGCTGAAGAGGTACATGGTTCGTGCAGGTAAGCGCGAAAGTGAAATATGTTGTAACTGATACAGGATGGGCTTTTTTTCTCGTACAGGTATGTGAAATGGTGGACACCAATGTTTGTACACTGATTAACGGTTAATTTTGCAATTCTCATGGTTGTGTTCACGCTGAGCATGAGGGATGCATATAGAAAGTTCAGAGATCAGGAGTATGGAGTCGCTATGTCTCTCACTGGTTCCTTGTAACAGCTGGTTTAGCTGGTGATTGCTGCACCTCGTTACCCCCTTGATTAAGGGGTAAAGTTTCCGCACGTATATGCAAATTAATTGAATTAGCGGTCAAAGTCATTGCAACGGGATGGTCACCTTTTTCCCCCGGGCCTCCAATATGTCTGCCATGTTTAGTCCAAGTTGGAAACTGCTTCTACTTCCTCCAATGTACATGTTTCTTTATGTGCAATTCATAAACGGGGAGCTCCACTTCAAGACCCTTCATTTTAACAAACGGTACCCAGAAGGAAATTCAAACCTACCCTCTCTTGCTGTACGTATATGTACAAAATGCATAAAAAGTTTGAACAAAACTAGTCAGTCTTTGTTCGCTGCGTAATCGTTACATTGTAGGACTTGACTTTAACTTGACTGGTGGTTCGCGGAAGCAGACACAACGTCGCACTTTACATACCGGAAGATAAAAACGGCTTCGGTAGTCAGGTTCTCATCCAGCGTTCCTCTATTGCCTTAGGGAACGCCCGCAGCAACAAATCCAAAAGACAGATAGCAACTTGTTGGAGCTGGCTGGTTGTTTCTAGTGTATTGAGGTGATGGTGGACAGTTTTGCTATAGTACCTGCGATAGAAGTTGTTTTGGCAGTACAGGAAATCGTACTTTCTGAACTGGACATTTATTTATTGGACTAATGTCCACTGTAGTATATAGAGGGCCCTTCAATATCGACAGTTGCATTGATTGATATTAGGAGAAGCAAGGACTATCTGCGCCATTTCGTTAGATTTCAACTTTCCAACAATGTCGTCTATGATTGATTACTATATTGCCAAGCGTTTTGTTGAACTTGTTGAACACCAATGTTCTTTCTTTAGTCCTCGTAGTAAAATGAAGGCACGTATGTAGTGCGACATAAAACTATTAAAATCTCATTAGAACCTCAATCACGGAGAGCCGTCCATAAATAATGATACGAACGTGATTGCTCGTGAACAGACCCGGTACGTGAGCATCAATTTTCTTCCTTCCAGACTTTGGCGATCAATTTGTGAAAGATTATATGCATTAAAGCACAGTATCGACACAGCAAAGGAGCCTCCCAAAAAGGGACGAAACAACGAATATAGCATACGGAATTAAAATCCGGTGCAAAAGTCATTCTCTTTCTCAACAGTAGCACCAGCAGTGTCGGATAATCGTGTGCGCTCACTTCCAACAAATTGCACGCGCTTCCCATCAGCACAAACCGCAAGTAATTTGAGACGCAGCATGTAAATGTAGAGCTATGCAGTCGAAATTCATAAGTGCATGACTTATGCACACCATTTTCCACAAAACCCAATGTGCGAGGTATTCGAAAAGAAACTTAAACCGCAGCAGCACCTTTTGCTGATTAAGTTTGTCACCTCCAGACACACGTGACCAACGGTCTAAATTTGCCACCCTCGTCTCCAATCCCGTGGTTTCGTTATTCTTCGCTACTACCAAAGGGTCGAAGCTGTGTTGTGCTGGTATCAAGTAACGCCTGCTAGAAACCAGGTCGGTTCGAGGGAAGACAAAGTTTCTTCTTTTGAACACGATACTGCAATATCATAACAGGAAATGTGAAACAAGCTAAACGGAGTGTTATGGCTTTTTCTTGACATTTTTACTACAATGACACTCAGGACGTCTTCACACGTACGTGGAGGCAACATCGCCAGGGGACACATAGCAAATGCTCGGCTAGACGCCGGGAGAGGTTTTTTTGTCTCCTTTTATTGTATTTGGTTGTTTCACGCCAGTGCATGCATAAAACTGCATTATCCCTCGATGCTCTTTTATATTGTTGCTCTTTTCTTTCCACATCTGTTTCCTTAGCGGGTGCATAGCGCCAACTTAGCGGTCAACAGTATCATAAACCGTTTGTTCAACCGAATATACACCAGCAGCAGAGACAGAGTGCTGTGTTTGCCTTTTTGGGAATCGCACACAGGAAACGAGCTACCGACTGATCCGAAACTGGAAAAGGGTCTCTACATAACGAATAATTATTCTCCATTAGCTTGCTTGTGCCGTACCATACGATAGCAATGACATCATTCTGTACCACGTACATTCTTGGTCTGTACTTGGGATTTTGTCCTAGAAGAAGAAAAAATGTATATCTTTAAGATTTTCTTTATACAACGCAATACAACGATGTTTTAACCAACATACAGCCAAATTGCCTGTAATTGCCTCTCTCTCTCAAACGAGCTATTGGACACAAACTTTATAAAGGTTGGGCCAGGTCTAGGCAAAAACTTTTCATCTTGCACTAATAACACGAATGCACTTTCACAGATGACTTTCATCGTAGAGGTGGAATAAAAATCTCACGAAGCAGGTTTCCCGGTGTACCCGGTGCACTGAACGCATAATGAATGCGTGACGAGCAATAGGATCTAGGCGATATGCAATCATCTCGTGATCCACGTCTGCCACTACCCAACAACGTTCGCTGATGTCTGTACTAAATCATCCATCGTTACTCCGGGTCGTGGGAAGCACAAAAACAGAGGATTTATGAATTCGCATTAAACAAAAACAGATTTGCTTGCATGATTCATAATCTTACCTATGCTTGGGTGCGATAGGGGGAGTTTCATAATCGCGAGAAATATTTCGATCTGCTTTTATGAAAACAAATACAATTGCAAACGCCAAAAAATATTGACAAAAGTGAGTCAACAGGTGAGAATTCATAGCGCGATTCAGAAACTGCCCAGATGTGAATAATTTCCGCAAGCCTTAAATCTAATCGTGTACCGTATCAATATCTATACCCTGAACTTTAGATAAGATGTTTTTTTTTAATTAAAAACCTTAAAAATATGTACATTTTGTACGATAAATGAACTCGTCATTCACATGCTATCGTTTGCTTTCTTAAGGGAAGATGTACACTCAGAAACTTAAAGGTCATTTTCGTGGAAATTATCATCAGTCTCAGAAAAAGGTCATTTTCGTGGTTTCTAAGAGAAAAGCTCTCTAAAATATTGAGTTGGGAAAGGATTCAAGTGCCATCAAGAATGATAAAAACCCAAACATTGTAACATATTATGCAAGAAGATGCTGTAATCAAGTAATTGAAAAGCCAAGAATAGTGTTGGGTCAAGAGCGAAAGAGGTACCTCAATCGCTCCGGTCATCTTATTGTGCGCGCTCCCGCACAGCTCACGGGTAAAAGAGGTAGCTCCGTACGGAGCGCTACACACAGGAGCGATTGTGCGATGCGCTCCCATTTGAAAATTTCACAAGGCTATAGCCCTAGGTTTTTTGGGAAATTTTGCAAAAATTTTTCAAATGATTTTTTTTAATGCGAATCGGTTGAAATAAGTTTCTTTTCACTCAAATAATGCTTTAAAATAAGAAAAGAAAAAAAAACAAAAAAATAAAAAAAATATTTTTAACTCGAAAATTTCATAAGGCTTACGATTTTTTTGGGAAATTTTACAAAAAAAAATTAAATTGATTTAGTTTAATGCCAATTGGTGGCAATGTGTTTCTTTTCATTCAAGTAATGCTTTAAATAAAAAAAGAATGAAAATTAATTAAAAAATCAAAAAATTCAAAAAAATGAAAATTTACTAAGGCTCATTTTTGCACCAAGTTTTGCCTATAACTTGGTCGGTATCCAACGGATCACCAATCTTTAACCTGTGGTCGATAGATGGCACCAATGGCTACATTTTCTTCTTGGACAGCCATGCCCTCAGATGTCTGTGTCAGGAGTTATTCGAGGAACCAAGTTCCTTACCCTGTTTGAAAATTAGAAAATTAGAAAAGAGGTAGCTGTATCGCAGGAATCGCTCCAGCGTGTAGCGCTCCTTGTGGTGCGAAACTTTGCTCATGGGAGCGCATCGCACAATTGCTCCTGTGTGCAGCGCTCTGTGTGGAGCTACCTCAAGCGCACCGCACACTTTAGAGAGCGAGAACTACTCTACCGCTCTTGCAAAAGAACTACTTGACCCAACACTAGCCAAGAATACTATATTGAGTTTATGGAACAAGGATGAGAAGGATCTCTTAGCTTTACAATTTCATTATGAATCAATATCCATAGAGATTTCATCTTAAAACCGGAATTTATGAGATCTTTCTAAGCACAAACAAAAGTCCTTGTTTCAGAGCGAATGTTTAGAATCAAATATCTTCTAATGAAGCATAAAATTAAACAGCAGTTTTGAAGAACTTAAAAAGCGATATAAAAGATTGCAAGAAGCACACCTTCTTTAATTGATTTTACATGTTATCTTCCCAGTTTATTTCCAGCAGTTGTTTGTTGTTGGGGTAGTCGTATTGCCATTTTTTCACCCGTCATTGCTGACGTCACTGCTACAACATGGCTGGTTGGTTGTTCGTGAATTCCGTGCACGTTTACCGTCCCTTACCGAGCACCTTGCCCCAGCAAAAAAGATAGCGCTGCGTTGACAATGCATGTACAATGTCAAGGTTACAATGCATCAATGTACGCATATGCTTGTATCGCGTTTTACTCAACTGCCGATTACATTTATTTTGAGGTAAATTTTCTTCCGACAAACCTACATTGACATGTTCTAGGACAGAGCAATATTTCTTCCCAAAAGCGGAAAGTTGTCTATTCCACCTTCAGGGAATTTTTGAACGGAAAATTTCTAGCAAAACTATCCATTTCCGCAACTCCTTTCCTACTCCCACCCCCTTCTCGCACAGCCATCGGGGACACCTTTATTCTATACCACCCTCGGGGCATTCACATTCCATTCACCCGAGCAAATAAGTTTAATATTTGCATATATATTTTTTTCCTTCTCTTCCTCCGTGTTGCATAAATTATTCTCACGTCGCAAAGTTTCCAACCTTTTCCGCCAATTACCCACACGCGGCGGAATCGATTCTCCGAGGCGGAGAAAAAGCGAAGCGAAAATAGAAAATAAAGCTGCTCCCACAATCGGCGTGTCAAACATGGAAATTTGTACCGATGAATTATGCATTGGCACAGCGAATGCACATAAGTACACCTTTTTGGCCAAACGTACCACCAACACTTTATCAGTTGGTGTGTATGTTTATATGGGGCGTATGAATATGATTGTCTATTGGACACGGTTAATAAGCTTTCCGTCGTGATATGGAGGGAGTTTTTTTTTCTCAACCAAACTTTCCTCGAAACCATTTCACCAAATTAAGCACGCGAGAGAAGTTAAAACCATCACCTCCACTTGAAGAAGACATTTAAAAAAGGAAGATATATCAGGAGAAAGATCAAAATACCTTTAAAAAAAGAATATCTTACACATTTATTCCATGCACGAAACTAACGGTCCCAGCATTCCACTTTTCTTTTTGTTTTGCACCACCAAAACGAAAGATTATGCATCTAAATCTAGATCGTGTAACCGTCACTCCCCAAAGCACTCAGGTGCTTTAATTAATTGGCCATGCAACATAATTTAATTCGAAGTCGGGAGCAAGGGGAGGAATTTTCCTCCATTTTCCACGGAACTTCACATTTCATTTTTTGTTCATCTAGTCTGGGCACATCTTATCAAATGCTGGTGGTTGTGAGGAACTAAAAAAAACAACCCAACTCATTCCTGTAGGTTGTTGATCTCGGTGTGAACTATCGCACGGAATACCATGCGACCGTGGAGGAAGGTTGTTGTATCTCATTTTTTTCCATTCGGCGAAACGCATCTTCTGCAGATAAATACATCCAAATCTGGTCTTAGCAATCAACGACACTGATCGCTGAGCTATCATTTAATTCATGCAGTATTATTAAAGATTGGACCAAGCATTCGCAGATTCATACGGTGAGGCACTATTTTTGCGACTAATTGCGACCATCAGTCAACGTCGAGGGAACGTTTTATCGTGCAAACAGAAGTAAATTGAGATAATATCTTTCCAAACGTTTGATGGTCTTATTCGCGCGTTTGTTTGAAACGAGACAACAACAGCAGAAAAAAAATCATTCCCAGCACAGGTTAATGGGCAGTTTAAAATGTAAAGTTTATTGAGATTTTTTTTCATTCAATAAAACAAATTAAGTTTTTATACAAAATCATGTACAATAAAAGACACTAATAGCATATCCAAACCAGGCGATGTAAGAAACAAGGTTAATCATTACAGGGTAACTTGCGTAGGCCGCTTTCACGGCAATCTTCCATTCACAACAAAGCGAATGTCACTCACCCTCGGTTGTCGATCCAATCCACCGAAAAAAAAATTACGTTCAAAGGGATCGTACGCACAAAACCTTATCCCAACCTACGGCTGACGGTAACCCAAAATATCATACGTTTTGTTTCTACGCTCTCATGAATGAAACCATGTTGCACGTTTACGGAACGCAGAACTTTACGCAACCCCTTCAGCGAGCACCGGCTGCACCAGCCAAAGTCTCGTTGTCGTTTACGTCGTACAGAACAACAACAGCAGCAAACGAAAAAACCAGTCGTCCTTGACCAGACCATATGCACCATAGGCAACACACCGACGCGAGCGAGACAAACGTCGGAGAAGCACATGGTTGATACCGATCAAGCATGCGCCCAGTAGTGTGTGGACCGTCTTCGGTGCTTTTTATTTTATTCAAACCCACCACCCCCCCCCCCCCAAAATGGATCTTCGTACGAAACAGCTGAGCATTAAACATAGCGAAGAAGGCTACGAGTAGTAATACGAGGGAGTGTGCGATGGCGCCGAACACGGTATAGTGCCACGGAACGACGCCAACGACCGACCATCACCCAGAACGACACACGACGAGCGCTTCCTTACATTCTGCTTTTGTATGTCACTCGAACCGCCCACCGATCGACAAATGATCGTTTATATTACGCTTCGTCCGTTTATCGTCACCGCTCAACAGATGGCACTGTTTGATTCCGTCCCGCGATACGGCCGTGGATCGAGGTGGATAATGTCATTAAAAGCAACCTGCTGCGTGTGACGTGAGCCAGAATATTGCGTTTTTATATTGCGCAATTAAGCAGGGACACATTAGCCGTTTTACTGACATAACGTCTTATTTAAACGTCAAACAAAAAGTGCTTGTTCTGCCCATAATAGACATGTACATTTGTACAAAGGTCCTTAAAAAAGAAGAAAAAGTAATACTTTTTTAAACTTTTGGAATATTAAACTCAACAAACAATTTCATCTGAAACCGAAATGGATTACCTCTTAAACGCAAGGATAATTTTCCGTTTTATTTCTGTCAAGAGGAATCATCCAAACAGGTACGAATATCTTTGGAAAGTGCTCTCTCGTCTGTAAGGTCGTTTTGCATGACCTCTTAAAACATATTGGCACCAACAATCGAACGCACCAGATATATCGAGAGGTTTGAACTCAGCCTCAGTGCGCAAAAAAAGCAAGCTTACCCCAACAGTTATGCCTTATGCTAATCAATATCCAATTCCACTGCAACTGCAGCTCCGACTCTTGGTAAAGTGCTGGAATCAAATCAAGTATGTACACCTACGGCCAAACATTCTTCATGTGGCTACACACACTTCAGAACGCAATGGTTGGTGGTAAGCGAGCGCCAAAGCCCCATTGAGTATATTATGTGGGCGAAAAAATCGATGCTTGGCATGCTGCCAAAAAGCGTCTGCCATCAATCGCACACGTCGGTGTTTTCTGGGCCGACTCCCGAACACACTCGATGTCGATTGGGGCATCGGAAAAGACTGGCCTCGATTTATTGCACGTGCTTTACTTCTCGACGACGATGACGTACAAAATTCGTCGCTACACACACGGTTGTTTCTTCGGCGTCCATAAGGTAATTGGGATCGATTGAATTGCGTGTCGTTTGGCGAAGATGTGCTGAAAAATGCATCGTACGAGAAATGAGAAACCGCCGTTGCTTTGTGTTTTGATTTAACGAACTAATGAAGGTTAGTTGAAGCGCAATTGATGTTGCGTGCACCTCATTTCATCACTTCTGTTTGTACTTCTTTTTTTGGCACCACAAACTCTTGGGGAGGTCTTGGTCTACAACATACTCATAGTTGGGTAGTCAAGTTCTTCAGTTTAAATAAGCGCATTTCACTCAAATACAAAAAATATCGAAAAACTAGAAAAAAATGTCGCAAAAGTCGACTTCGTCAGTAAAGTCTTTTTTGGGCGTCCACAGGAACAGTAGAGGCCATGGTAGGCCCAAGTAAAAATGGAGTGATTGCGTTGGTACGTGAGTTGAGGTCTTCAGCAACATGCTGCAACAACAAGATCGCTTCCGTTCAACCGTTCAATTATAATGATAACACGATAAAACGGTTACCGAACGAAGCATAACGAAAAAAAAGGAGATTTAGGTCTATAGCCTTCACATTAACGACAAATCCCACGATAAAAATCTATTCTTAAAACAATAGTTTTCACACAACCCATCTTTCTACATCCAATTGAATGCTTTTCAATTCGAAGCAAAACAACAAAGAAATTTATAAAATCATTCCCAATTCCATTTGGTTTGAAACTCAATAACAAACATTTGTTTGAAGCAGCAAACAGCGAAAGTAAATAATGTATTTATTCCCTTCACTAATTTAAAATGCAGAACCGAAAACAGTAGCTAATTGCATTTTTAATCAAATATCGCTAATTACACCATAAAGTAAGTAAACAAATGTTTTTTTTAAACCTTGTTCATTTCGAATAACCGCTTAAAGAGCCGCTAACGAACTCCGCTCGCTTACATAAACATTTCATTGACACAGAAGGCAAGAAAAAAATCATGTAAAAATCAATGTCGGAAGCAACGTCGCAGTACTTGCGGGTGGGCAACACATTATCAGGTCGCATGATATAGAAAAAGTGCGTAATTTAATCATTCCGCTAATCAATTATCCCCTTTCAATTTAGATATCGCTTTAAAGAGAACGATTATTAGTGCCGGCTCTTTATACTTAATCACAAGCATGACCCCAGGGCTTTAGTATTAACATGATAAGTGCACGTTCCTTTACATTCCGTCTCGATCGGGTTGATGAAAGTGAGCAAACGACCGGCTTTACAGGCACGGTAGCGATGTCTAACAAATTCGCTTACGTCGCTTAATTTATCGAACCGGTTGACATACAAACGGTGCCGCACATGTCTCACCGAGCTGATGTCGCTCGGTCCGGGTTCATTTCGTTTTATTGACATAAGCCGACTTAAACTATGCCTTCGCCCTCTACGGCAATTGGAACCACCGATCGTTAAAGTGAAGGAATTATTGACGAAGGGAGAGAAGAACGTAGATCATAACCTCTAAACATCGAACAAATTAACCTTCCCATCGATTACTTTAGTTTGCTGGAGATGATTTTGTATGGACACAAATTTTGTTTACGATTATTAGATAGAATTACCTAACAAGTTGGTTTATTAATACCCATTCACCTCCTCCTCAACGGTTCAGTTATTTTGGGAAACAATAAAATAGTTATTTAAACCTTTGGAGATTAGACGGTGTTGTCCTTTCTCTTTCTAAGTCTATTTATACAAAAAAACACTTTTTTCTGATGCTTCATTCGTACTGCATTCAACAAGAACCGGTCAGTAAAATGCCTACTAATTACTTAATGGTTTGCGTGTAGGGAAACAAATCATACGCCATCGATCAGCGCATGCGAAGCGGCAACCGTTAATCTATTAAATGCACCTTAATACCACTTAATCGTGCGCACTGGCACTTATACGTGTGACTACAATTTGCATGCACATTACGGGCCCATAAGGTTCCGAACAACGCGCACTGTCGGATGTTTTTGCTACACTACAATTGCAAACGCCTTCCGGAGCTGATGCATCGGGCGCATCAACACTTCACCCGCCATCCTTCGCCGGTTTTTGCCCGCCCGTACAAACCATTTCCTGTTCTTGATCGATTTTCCGCTTCCTTTTTCCAAACCATCGAAGAAAATGCTATTAAAATCAGGCCATTTCCACTGACATGCAAACTTGAGCTTGCCGGCTTTCCATCTCGCCGGAAAGCCTGAAGAAATTAATGGCCCGCTATGGTTTCAAGTGGCAGTTACACAGAAAAAAAACGCGATCGATCATCCACCCTACGAACATATGTGCGAACACCACTTTTACGTGAGGAAAGTGAATAAATAGAACATGGAGCAGCAGCAGCAACAACAAAAAACCCCCAATACAAGACATCGTAGATAAGTGACGTTCCTTTTCATGTGAAAGTGTTGCTCGATTTAAGGTTCGATGATCTGAGCTCCAAATGGGAAATGACGGAAAACTCCAAATATGTTTTGCACAATTCATTGCCAAATTTAGTGTAAGAAGAAAAAAAACGCCACGGGGAAACGTTCGTTAAAGCTCACTCACCACAGCATGCCTTAACAGCTGACCAATGATGGTAGGCCTGATGGCCTTCCAAATGGCGGTGCCAAAACGGGGCGTTTAATTAATGCCCTCAGCTGTCCGCCCTTCAGCGTGAAACGATGATGGTAAAAATATTTGAGATATGTTTTGTTCAATGTGAGCCTAGGACTGTAAAGAACTGCGGTTACAAATCCTAATCAAAAGCTTCCAGATCTTGTAATGTACAACATCTACTAAAAGAAGTTAACTTACGATCTTTCAAATAAGTTGTTTATGTAACTTATAACTTATCATGAAACGTTAAGATTGTTTATCTCAAAAGATCTTTAAAAAATAGGAAAATTTTTCAACAATCAATTGACCTTTTAAAGTTTAATATTTACACAGTGATCAACTCTTGGTACTGTATGTCTCTCACCATTAAGCGGTAGATAAAGGCCAAAACTATTGGACGTGGTTGCGGGTACACACCATAACAAAGTGGCCCCCTTTTCGGCAGGTTATGAAACGGTCACGGTGGTAATATTCTCGTGCGCCTCCGACAGCGCACTCACCCGAGGACTAAGCGGCATGGGCCAATCCTATATTTACCGAGCATCGTTGCCACACGCAAACATTACGCCTAAGCTTTATCCTCTTGGACACGCGGAACAACGGACTCACTGTGTTTATGCGCGCACGAAAAAAAAAAACACCACACGCTGGCACGTTTGCTTTCGTTTCGTCTACTATCAACTTGAGATCTACATTAACTGGACGGTGTTGAGCTTCATAGTGTCATACACTATTGAGGTGGCCACTAACTTCGCGCACGGTGTGTCACTGGCTGGCATTGTTCGACAAAGCTTTTTCACCGACCTTTGCCGGGTATACCTTGGCGAACCGCGTGCCCTCACCAAACGTCTTGTTTAAAGTGGTTTGTTTTGAGGGTGGAAAAAATAAAGAAACGAGCTAGATGACAATATTTAAAGAATCAATTGTCACCGGCACGCTACTGCGCGTCACCCTTAACGCGTTTGTTTCAAACGCCAAACAAATATGGCGCGCAGCTTCCATGTCCTCAGCGAGAGGAACTATTTTTTGCAATATTCCATAGTATGGACAAGCCACAAATAGCCAAACTGTTAGAAATTGACATTCTATGGGTGGTCTCCACACTTCTCAATCCATGTCCAGGGTTCCTCATAATTAGTTACGAATGGTTGCAGCTCAAGCATTAGCACAACTTATTAGGCAAAAACCTTGAGTGCTCGCCAAAGAAACACAGGTAGCAAACATGAAGAATCGTTCATCTCACTGTGCAACTTATTTAAATACTTCAGGTGACATCTTCCATCTTCAAGTCTGTCTTTCGGCCTGACATTCGTCTTAAGTGACGTAACCCAAAAGAAGGCAAACTTTGCGTATGGTTGTTGTGATTGAGTGAATTCTTTAACACTTACCACTAACCTTTTATCAACCGTACTAAATACACGGGCGAAGAAAACAAAAACCAGAACAAAAAAGGGTCACCCCAAAAACCCGCGCAAAGGAAGGTCGTGTGTGCGCAACTCGCCGGGACGTCTCTTTGCTACGCGTAAATAATGATCTATTTTAATCCAAATCTCGTCACCCCCGGAGAGAAGCACCAGAGAAGCGGTGGTAGATGGGACACTGCAAAGGGTACGTGGTCGAAAAAGGCGGGATTCGACATAAAGTGAAGCTTATTTTAGGTTCCCACATGATTCAATCACACGCCAGTTTGCAAGAGCCGAGAGTTGAGCGCCAGGTTTGAATCTGACGGTTTTAGCGCAATTTGATGGTGTTGGGCCATGCTGGGCCAGGGGTAGATGACGATGTGTTTGCTCTTGAAATTCTAGCCCTCCCCAAGGTCTGACGACCCCGTCAACTAAGTGCTCGTAATACGATGGTGGCGTCGGAGTCACACACTGTTGACCTGTTTACGCCACGTTATAGGTCGCAGGGTTTGTACTGAACATATCAGGTAAATTAATAAAAAAGAGAAAGGGTGTGACTGCGGACAACTGTTGCCATGCATCGAACATTGTTGTGATTTTATGCCCCATTCTATGGCAATTCGATCACAGGTAACTTACAAACTCCGGAAATTAGGAAGCCATTCAAACAATTGCTCAAAAGCGAAACACCTGGTACCTTCCTCCAATAAGCAGACAACATCCAACAAATGTATTATGAATACATCACAATGTCGTGTTGTTTGCAATTCAACAGGTGCTGCAGAAAGATCATCTGTGCTCCACTTTGACAATCTGACCTTAACATTGGTGTCATGACGATAGCGTTTAAACACACCAAAGCATAACATTTTATTGAAACGACCAGATCGGCATTGACGATAGAAGCTAGACCTTCTCTAGTGTTTATCTGCGCTACCACCACAACGATTAAGCAAACATATCGTCGGCAAACTGGCAATCGGCGGAGAACTCCAAACCTCAAACCAAACAAACCGCAGCGCATCGCTCTTTTGAGGTGACAAATATGCCGCCCCTATCAGCTACTGAAGTTGCATGCAAACCGATCGAACGATATCAAAGGAAACCGCAACGATTGATATGCAATGCAGAAGGGCAGCAGCAGGGCACAACCGGTCCTAGTGTTTTATACCGCAAAAATGACACCCGACAGGAAGACACGGACATTGTAAGTAAACGTTTCGCCAAGCAGTAGAATTGCTAATCGCCCATGGATCGAATTACGTGCCGAAGTATTTAAGGTATATAGCAAGGTTCATTAGCATCCGCGACCTTATGGATGGGTGCTGGGGTTTCAAAGCCGTGTAATGATCTGATACGGTTTCCCGATTGTTGCCTGTCGGTGTCCTACACCAGCAACATCAACGGCAAATTACAAACCATTCGTTTCGAATTGGAACGTTGCGTCCAACGCTATGGTCTTGTTAAACCATTCAATTTCCCAACAAATCGTTAGGAAATCGATAAGATTAAAGACATGCTTGGTGTGCACCTTTAAGGGTACACATCCTAACACTACACCACTGCAATGTAATGGTACTGCTGCAATCGTTGGAAAATTCCGACACCCAATGCGGTATCTTTTGCGTCCCAATACACATCAACCCCGAAGCAGTAGTAATCTTCATTAAAACTCCAATAAAATACCTCAATCGTGCAACTTACCCGGGTGTTTCTTTACACCGCCCCGAACCGAGTGGAATCGAAATTCGATACAATCCGTGCTCGCTACCGGCTACGATGGCAATTCAATCTTTTATCTACCCTATCACTCCATCGCGGCGAAAATTTTCCACTGCAGCAACCGGCAAAAGCCAGTGAAAGTACTTTCACCGGGTGCGAGTTGACTGCGTGCTGCGTGTTGCTTGATACGTCGGCATTAGAGACGGTAGGGAAAAAAGTGGTAGAAATGTCACCGAAATCGATTTGGAAAATGTTGGTGACTTTTGTTTTTCATGTTGGTGCAAATCGATTTTCTTTCATGGGCTGTGGTTTCCAATTTCATACGTTCGTACGAAAGACGAAAGGCGAAACTGTGACACATGTTTAAGACAAATGGTAGCGCTAGAGACAGACCGTCACACACTTGAGCTTTAAATTGTCCACTTAACTTACAGTTTATATGGCTCATTTTAACGTCAACAGCTATTTGAGGTTGTCATTTCGATGGATAAAGGGTGAATTTTATAAAGGAAAAGATTTCCTCAATAACTACCCCGCTTCTTGAATATTGTATCTACGAGTTGCTTGCTTGGGACGGCGGTACAATACCCAATTAACTCTTCGCTATGTATCTCTCGTTATGCAGATCGTACAAGTGATCTTTATTCTGCAATACTGGGCAATACGCACCGGTACTACCACAACACGATTATTGCACAAATGGACCCACCATAACCACTAGTAATTGCGTTAAGTTTGCGGAGGTCACGCAAGATTGACGCCTAATTTTAGAAGTCGCCGTAGACAGACAATCTCCATTTTTCTTTAAGTCCTATTTTTCGCTTGTCTCCTTGGCCCGCACACCAGACACAAGTCCCATTCACGTTGGCGTTGAACTAGATACATTCGATGACCCGCTTGTGCACTCACCGTCAAATGCAGTGTTTGCAGCCCTCGGACTAAACGACCATCAGTATGGAGTGTCGCTTAGAAAATTATTCAAGATAAGAAAGTGAGTTGATTGTACACAACATCAAGCAAATCTGATTGCAAACATCAATTTTAAGGTATGAACTTCATCCATCTTTTCTGTCTAGGAAGCTAATAAAAAGAAATTGATTCAATGCAAACAATGCATTAAATCATCCAAAATAAAACAAACAAACTACGCCGTACGGCCACTCAAACGGCAAGATGGAAACAACATGTTGATCCACTGCTCAGTTCAGAGCACCTGAGTAAAGCTGGGGTACTCAAAACAAAACGACCTAATATTTGCTCAAATGTTTCAACGCTTCCCTTCCAAAACTGGCATCCGTTACAAAACGGTATAGACCATACGGGTATGGGAAACAAACGAGCAACAGAACCCATTTACAACAGTGAGTCCCGTCTGTAGAACTTCGACGGGAACAATCAACAACTCCATCAACGGATGTGTACACCGTCTCTCCAGTGTCTGTCCAGTTCCATTTCGTTTTTCGCTCGGTAAATCTACATTTATGGATACAACCGTCGTCTTCCTAAAATTTAAAAAAGCACGGCAAATGTTTGGTGAATTGGGAAGAAAAAAAATCCTTGTGTATTACACCATCATGATCTTCATCGATCGTACGAATACTCTGTTTGGCGGTCCCAGTCATCCGGACCAGACGGAGCTCGATTTGCGTAGTGCGAAACGCTCACGCACACGTACCGGCGTTCGATGTAGACAGATGAGGTAATCGTCCGGCCCGAATCCACTGTCCTGCTCTCACGCACCTTGTGTTTTCCGTCATCCATTTCGACGTGCGATGCCGCGAATGTGATTGACGAAGTGTGATATGACCATGGGGCGTGAAATCTGCCGTTTGTGAAAGAAACGCCAGTTACCGCACGCACATTCATTACAACCAGCAACGGTGGAAGTGTGAAGAGGCACGTCGGTAATTCGAATCGAACTCTAGGCAAGGTTGCAAGATAAGATTCCTTATTTTCGTGGAGGGATAAACGACCACCGTACCAAACTCCACTTTTGGTGGCAGAATAAGCCGCGATGAGTCAAACGTACGTTCCCTGTCTGTGGTCGGCAGCTAAGTGACCTTAGTTGGTTAGGGTTTATCAGTTTATCGGACGTTGATACTGATCATGCTGTTCTGTCTGACTGCTTCATCACGACGCAGTTTCAAGCAATTGAACGATTGTACGCCGTATGCGAGCTACATACAATGGCAGGGAGATAAATGAATAGTTTGATAAGATCGTTTCATGAAGGACACTATGCTGCTCTTTTTAAGACTTGTTAAAGAAAAGCGTCAAAAAGTATTTAATTGTTAGCATTTTTAACTTTACGATTCAAATTAGCACGTTTTGCTTTATCCAACAACTAACAAGTAATGATGAAGAGGAACTCGTCCACTTTATCTTCCGTGTCTCATACAGAAAAACATTTAAAAAAAGGTCAAGATTTGACCATCAAAATGAAAGAGTCTTTTTGAATGTGTAGCTCAAGAATATAGAGAAGAGGCGTTTTTGTTTAATTTGCTCAATAGTACGAAAATAAGCTTAGCAAACATCGCACGGTCTCCTGATACAGCGGTCAAGGAAAGTGGAAAAAGTAAACAACTCGTAGATTCGGTAGCGTAATATTGACGAGTCGTAGATCTTCTGTCGGACGACCTTGAACATGATAATATGTACAGCAATCGAGCAGTAGTAAATCGTAATGTCGTGATTGGAGCGTTTTTTGGTCTTATAAATTAGCAAGTGTGTTAGATAGGTGAATGGCAAAAGTAAAAGGGAAATTACCAACACAAAACCACCCGAGAACATTACCATAATGTATGCGATCAGTAGAAATTAGCTATAAAAACATCATTTCTGGCATTTCTGGTGAATGGAGATATACAATTTAAAATGTAACACATTATTCATTCCAAGCGAAGAAGCATTCACCACCAAAACGTAACGAAGGTTCATATGCTCTTTCAAAGTGAACGTTAGTGGCTAGCCTTCGAGTCACTCAATTGAAACATAATTTAACATTTGAAAGTGCAAAAGCGAAATATAACGACGACACAACGTTTTGTTGCACTTTGCATCAATTGCATCTAAAGGAAGCGAATCACACAGACCCAACCCAAACAAATATCATCATTTTTATCAACAACATCATCAGCAAGTCGTGATCGTTACTACATCATGATCAACACCCCAACACACAGAGAACATTATGAGGAATGGGTAAAGCGTGGGGTTGTGTTCGTTGCCCTCCCGGAAGTGGCAATGAAAATGGACACCATTTTCACTGCTACGGTGGCCGTACAATACATATTGAAAAGACACCACGAACTTGCTGGAGAAGGGCAAGACAAATATAGTGGAAGCCCCAAGAATGGGTTGATGATGACACATCTCCAAAAGCAGAAATACAGAAACGCCAAACATATTTAACATATTTTGAATATAGCTACCTAATTCAATAAACTTCATCAATAATGTGTTGTTTTAACCAATTGTGACCATGTAGTAAATAAAGACCTTCAGATTAAACCTCCTGTTCCTATATAGTAACATCCCTTATAAACCCCCCTTAAGTATGTGAGGACAGTTCATCAAAAACTTTTGGTTATTGCCTTTAATTCCAGAACTAGCCCATTAATTAGAATAGACTAGAGTCTCTTCAATATATCACAAATAACAAGGTTTATAACAACTTAGACATGACATGTTATGCTCACCTGACGGCCACCCGTACAGAGGATTCCTTATCTTCGTCTGGCATGTTGCCGTTTTTGTGAAACTTCCTTGAATGGTCGGAACAGAAATTGATTCTAGCAGGCTTCTGCAATGTTGGTGTTGCTTATACACGCTATCCTTTCGGCGAAGGTATTTGCCAACTGTTTGGTTCAACAGTGACACGTTGCCTGGTAAGTGATCTAGAGGATAGTTGGTCTTCTCACTATACGGCTATGAGTTGCAAACATGCAATCTATGCTTCACGTTGATTTCTGTTACTTCTACAACGATGGAATCCTTCTGGCAGTTGTGGTTGAATTAAGGCGCTGACACTTTTCCGGTACACGACTGTAAAAAAGAAGAAAACAATATAAATATTAGAATCTTTCCATAAGCAATCGATGAGAAAAGGGGAGGTACTGGCCCGGTATAATTATATCTTCCCAACTCAACTTTCGTTTGAGAACAAGTGTTCAAAATTCTAAACCATCTCCCAACGATAACCGGGGGAAGGAAGCATACTCGCTCATGAATATTTACAACGACACTCGAAACCAAAAAAAAACATAAGTAGCAAGTTCTGATCCTCTGTCCGCTGTGAGACTCAGGTGGAACTTGTAACGAGTGGCAAATCGGTAAACTCTTCACTGTACACAGTTTTGTTGCCGAACCGAAACGATAACTTCAACCAAAAACATTGAGCTACCACGGAAAATGAAGATCACACCCGCTGATAGTGAAGGCACTAGGGCGAGAGTTCGTCGAAGGAAGGAAAAGGCAGAGAGCATGGGACTGCGTCATAAATTACCGCCATGTATTTTTACTTCCGATGGCAACCA
Source organism: Anopheles funestus (assembly GCF_943734845.2). Taxonomy (NCBI): domain Eukaryota; kingdom Metazoa; phylum Arthropoda; class Insecta; order Diptera; family Culicidae; genus Anopheles; species Anopheles funestus. Next base: position 94,110,889 of record NC_064598.1, on the reverse strand, counting down.
TAGGTGCCACAAGGGGTGAATGGTTTCAACGACAACGGCCACAAGTAGTTTGGTCGTCTAGCAGATAATTTCTTTTTCGGAGCGTTTTGTTTCAGTCGTCTAAAATAGCAGTTCCCAACGAAGAGTGTGCTTTCAGTTGACACCGTGTTAGCCACCCTTTTCTGTACGTTCCATACAACAGTCTTAACAGGATATAAGAAAAAGAGTACTTTTGAGCATTCCCACATTTTACACCGCTGCTGATCGACAGAAAATGTCTTTTTTGGATGTCGATCTCCACAAGACACAGACGATCTCTTTGATGCGACATTGAGGAAGAGGCATTTTTGTTGGCTTTAAAACGTCAACACTCAAAATTGTCTGATTTCAACTCGTTTTTTGTTATGTTACTTTTGAATATTAAATAATTTTTCTCGGTCATCTTTGGTTATCATCTTGCTTTGTCCGGGCTATCATGGTCTATCAAAAACTTTGGTGGATTTCAAAAAGTATCAAAAATTACCCCCCTTGACGGAAAGCTCTTACTTCTTTAGATAAAATTGTACTCAAATGCATAAACCAGAAATGTATTGGACTTTGGACACTCATAAAACTTAACGATTGTCGGCGTGTAACCTCGGAACACGTATATCTAAGCCTCGATAAAAATGTTAATACACGTTCATTCAACAATCCCTCCGGCCGTGAATGCACTGTCATAAGCAGCATTAAAACATACAAAATAAAACAATTTGATCGATGCCGTAAATTAGGAGAAAATAAGTGACGTTTTCTTTATGCCCCTTTTTTTTGGGATTCGTTAATTGCAACACGGTGAATCCACGCATGACCGGGTTCCGTTGGTTTTTATGAGTGAAAAATTTACGCTGGGAACACGTCTAGCATTTTTTTAAAGAGAATTAAAACGAACGCCCATTGTGTTTGCAGTGGGGCGAAGATTACGGGAAAGTTAAAACTGACTTTTGGAAATGTTTTTTTTAAATTTCTTACGATCTTAAATTTTGTGGCGTAAAATACGTATTAGTTTGAAGTTTTCTGCTTAGATATGACAACATTTATAAGACAAAAAAATACAAAACATCAAAACAAACGCCTTCGCACTGTCTTTTAGTAAAATCCCAACACAAAATCCTCATAAATAAAGTAAACAGCGACAGAAAGCGATGTAAAAATAAATATTTTACGATCATGTGGCTACTCGAAACGGACGCCATACTTTAAAAAACAGAAATTGTGACTTAGAACGCACACACACTTTGGGAAACAACGTGAAGCAAACTGACCGGGCTAATCAACCCATAAAGTTATGATAAACATATGAAACTAGATATCGGTCGAAAAGCATGCCGCTCCGTTTATCTACTGTTTCGTTCCCTTTTATTCGACACAAAATAATGTGATGCTTGTTAACGGCTTCACCAGTGACGCAAAGTGCCCAAACGAAGGTAAATGGTACGATTCCCTACTAATCGATACGATAAACGTCAGCGTAATGGAACGTGGAAAGCATTTGCGTTTATTGCTATCATTTCCCCAATTCGATAGTTTCGACCAGTGGATATCATGATGTTTCTTATAACTTAACATAGAAATGCTTCACAAAATTAGACGACGATGAAATTACTACCTCATAGTTGTTGAAGTAAAATAGTAATCAATACCTCATTGATTATTAATTGTACCTCAGAGGCTACGCTTATCACCATAATCAACTGTTGAGCCAAATTAACGTTAAGGTGCTTTTAAAAAAAATTAAAACTCACGAAAAACGTCACGTGTCTCCGGCAAGATCCACGAAAAGACGTCAGCGATATGGACCAACGGTTGAACGAACTTTGTATGCGGAATTCGTGACACAAGACACGCAACACTTCATCTAATGTGTCTAAACACTCACTGGCCATCAAATTTGGAACAATCTCGTTTGTCACAGGCGACGACTTTTTTTTCAAAGTCGAAAATCGTTTCTCCCAAGGCAAGAAATCTTGGAAGAAAATGTAAAAAAAAAACAAGATTTTCTTGCTCTTTCCCTGAAAACGATCGACGAACAACGTCGCAGCCCTTAATCTTGCCAAACGAGTGTGTTTATAGTTTATTTTAGACTCACCCATTCGTTAAGGCCCGCTGAGTGTAATGAAAAAGGAAGTGGAAGCAATCAACCAGCTGTTGGACTCTTTTGGATTCAAAATCTCATCTCGATCTCCAACTCTCGCTATCTGATTGATTGTTACGCCACCAAAAAAAGGTGATAATACATACTGAAGGGGAAATAAGTATACAACAAAAGTGTTGCCAACGTGTCAATTTGTAGTTTTGGTAAATTGATTCAAATTTTAAAAGTATTAATACTCTCTTTTTTAACGACCGAAAACTAAGCACGATGAATGAGAGTGGCCTTTTGCAAAAGATCGCATATTTATGATAAATATGTTTTGTAAGCTTCACCTTAGCGTGGAGATCCCTCCTGTGGTGCGAAAGTTCCAATGGTCACAAACAGAGAAGATACGCTCAATAAAACATAACTCATGCGATGATGCGATGATGTAACTTCTAGTCGATTTCTCAATGTCGCCATTTTACTAATTGGCCAGTAGCTCAATGGCGTCTAGACGTGGTTTGCAATAAGCATAATGCGTTTTTGTTGTATAATTGTTTTCACTCGTTTTCCGTGCTGTCATAAAATATGAAACCTAATCACTAAAACTGTTTTAAATGACAAAATAATAGGATGCCCATTATGACCTTTGCAACATAAAAATACGTGATAAAATATTAAGTTGATTTACAAAAGTAATGCGATAAGTATATAAATAGAATATTTTGATCAAAAAAGACGACTAATGTCCCATACGCCTATTCATCGGTGAGGCTCATCACCATTAAAACATCATTATAAGTACACTGATCCATCACAATCCATCACATTACATAGAGAATTCTCTGTAGACAAAAGCAATCGATAAAAATTCGATTGGTAATAATAATTGAACGAAACACACCAGGTGTACTAAACGACATTTGGATTGGATTAATTACAAAAAAATATTTAAAATGACACGTAATAAATTCTTTACTTTCCTGTAAACCACAAAATAAAACAGCTTTAAACTGTACACAAAATAGGACAAATATTCATACCGTCCGTATCGAGATTAACTTTAAATCTAGTTCAACTGATGCACCACTGCTTCAGCACGTTGCATTTTCCTCCGTTAAACCTACTTTTTCTTCGCAATGAACTGGTTTGTTTGGCGTCTATCGGTCGCACGCATGCATCTCTTTCCGACATCGTTGCAAAACTACACCCACCCACCCACCCACCATGAAGATTTCTCCTTAACTTCCCTTAGCTTTTCCTATTGCGGAAATGTGGCGATGGGGGATTGCCAGCGAAATCTACCAAACGGCACGAATATTGCACCGAACTGAGTTAATTCAATTTTCCTCCCAACCGTACCAACCGTACCAACCAGGGCAAAGAGTTTGCGTACGAACAGCACTAGTTAGATGGGTTTAAACACCCAACCAATGTTCGATCGAACATTTGAAGGAAGATCCAAATTGGGGGTTTTTGAGCGGTTTAATAATAATTTGAAAATATTTTCAAATATTCGACATTATAAAATATGCTCAAACATTATTATGAATGAGGCATGAATGATAAAATATACATATTTAACAAATACGTGAAATAAAAATTATTCTTTAAAAGCATGAGTTTTTCAACAGCTTTCCTTATTATGGAAAAGGATATTTAAATTGAGTACTAATTGAGAGTAATTTTTTATTCTTTTTTCATTTAAAGCATTATTTGAGTAAAAAGAAACACATTGCAACAAATTCGCATTAAAATAAATCATCTTTTTAAATTTTGCTGAGTTGCTCAAAAATGAGGAAAATTTTATATTTTCTCAAACAGGGTAAGGAACTTGGTTCCTCGAATAACTTCCGGCACGGACACCTGAGAGCATGGCTGTCCAAGAAGAAAACGTAGCCATTGGTGCCATCTATCGACCACAGGTTAAAGATTGGCGATCCGTTGGATACCGACCGAGTTATAGGCAAAACTTGGTGCAAAAATGAGCCTTAGTAAATTTTCATTTTTTTTGAATTTTTTGATTTTTTTATTATTTTTCTCTCTTTTTTAATTTAAAGCATTACTTGAGTGAAAAGAAACTTATTGCAACCAATTGGCAAAAAAATTTATCAATTTTTAAAAATTTTCTAAATTACTCAAAAAAAGCTAAGCCTACAACCTTAGGAAATTTTCAAATTTTTCATTTCATTTTTTCATCAAAAATTTTCTAAGTTTTGCTTCAAGAAAATGCAAAATAAACTTTTTGTTCGAACTTGCTGGCTTTATAATAACATCCCCTGAAAGAACACTACCGCAACATGAATTGCAAGAAAAAAAAAGGTGCGAACACTATCTCCTACCTTCTCCCTTCTCGATTATTTTTATGCTATTTTTTCCTACCTCGAAAATGAAAAAGTGGATGAAATGTGCAAACAAATTGGAGAAAGAAAAAATACGACAAGCAACATCGAACTCCCCTCATTTTAACGGTGGTCGAAAGCAGATCGTAAGGCTTAAAGCCCTCACACCCTGGCGGCCCTGGCTAGTGGTAAAGTAATTCAGTAACATACCGTCCCGCTTTCCCACCGTGCTTTCGTTCGACCATCGTTGGCATTAACGGCAATTTTTAAGCCAACCGCACAGCAATGCGCTTTTCCAGCAGCCAGATTCACCACGGGTTGGGGCCAGATCCACCACACGAGGGCGCACCGCAAAGGAAATTTCGCGAACCTCTTGCGCATGGCCCACACACAACTGTTCCAACTGCCGGTACGCATACAGCTCCACTTTTTGGAGCATTTTACCATGCTATACCACCATATGGCTCGGCTTGTTTTGGTAGAAGCAAAAACGAAACTTTGAAACTGAAACTTCGAACAGTGATCAAACAACGAAACAGCAGCAAAGAACCAAAACAAAAAAACAACCTTTTTTGAGGGTCTTTGTGACTGTGAAAAGCGTTCAAAAGCAACGATCCGTACAAATCCGTGATTTGAGAGACGACGAACCGTGTAAACACATTTGCTGGCCGTGGATTAGGAGCTGTTTTCAACCCTGCCTTCGAGGGTAGATAGGGCAAATATAAATTGATTCAAAATAGAACAAAAAAAGCATTTCGAAAAGAGCACAATTTTTTCTGTACGGCACAGTATTTGACCTTCAAAAAATGCCCAAAAACTCATTTCCAATACATAAGTTTTGTGAAAGCTAACAAAAACAAATTAAACAAACAAAGTCACTTTGGTAAAGGTTTAATTTTACGATTAAAATAACTTTAGAAGAAAAAAAACACATCTACACAAACAACCGGTTCGGACACGAATCAAAAAAACATTGCGATAAAAGGTCCCAATCAATATGATTGAAAAAAGCGTAAAACAAAAATCTCGTGCTTTAACCGTGCACATCCGCTAGAACCGGTTTTGGTGTTAGCATGAGTTTGCCAATTATTTGATTCGTATTGTTATCGTTTTTCGTTTTTGTGTCTTTTTTTTCATCTACCATGATACCAAAACTCATCACATCAATGAGTTTAAGGTTGTGTGAATTTTGGCTTGGAGATTATTTTTTTTACATAATTAGAAAATATTAATACAAATATTATTTATTTACTTGAGTTTCCTGATAACCGTAAGCCTATTTATTTTTTATAATACGGCAATATGGCGAATAACATTTAAAAAGAAACTTCGTTAACATGCCCTTTGCTTTATTCTAAAATCTGAAAGCTTTAGTATGTAGTGTTTTATGTGGGATTTTTTATTTATCCTCAAACGAAGAGTTATATCTCCGTCTAAAAGTTTGGAGCTAAAAAAGGTTTTTTTGGCAACTAATGCCGAATGATTCTGATACATTTATTTTGCCAGGTTGCCAAGGATGTGTCCTTGAAAATGTTATCCCTTTCCATAATAAACACACTCCATCCTCTTTAACATTTTGGACAAGCACAAATTCTCTCTTCGCAAAACAGTTGCTACAGGATCATCCCAAAAACGTATCTTCCCCCTTCAATTATGGCCCTTTTTCCCGCAGGGTTTTGCTCACGGTTTTTGTGTGTAGCAGGGCAAAATCATTTCACCCTCAACGCCTCATCTTTTCGGCCGTCTGAGGGCGACGTTTGTGGAAAACTACTGAATCAACCCCCGCAAAAATCGGACTCAATCTACTCAATGAAATACACGGTAGGCCCGGTTCGGTTTATGTAATAGTCGACACCACGTCAGGGCGTCACAACGATGCGATCTGGTTCGGATCTTTACATCCACACACTTTTACCGAGTTAGCTGGATTCTGCACATTCCATATTTTAGGGGTAGAGGGTTTAACACACACCCCCCCATTCCCTATTTTATATCAATGGCCGAATGTTCATTTCCATCGCGACGAGACGAAACGTCACAACCTACACACACTCGGAACAGGAACATCAGGTAGTGTGACACGTACAGTACATTAACCGGTCATGCTAAGTGGGAAGCTTATCGGTGTGATCGATAAATGTGCTAAACTTAGCATGCAAACAACAATGTAGAGGGATGTTAAATTTGGAGAGAAGAATCTTATAAGCATTAAATTGGGTGGGTGTAACTATGTATTCTTAAAAAATTGAAAAAAGTATAATTTGTTTATTGAACTATTGGTTAAGATAATTCATTAAACAATGCTGAACCTTTTTTTAACAATAACGCATTGCTGAACATCCATTACACCACGTCAATGTAACTGGGAAACGTAACGTAGTTACAAAACTCCCTCATCTGGTTGTCATGGAATATTTTGCACGGTTCCCTTTTTTACAAACACACAGACAAAACCACATACACACACAGAGAAAGGTTACAAATCACACGCACACGCCATATGTGAAATGTGCGGAGGAAGGCCCATTCAAGACGGCATCCGCTAGGAGTCCCACGGTCGACCACGGAGGTTCCGCGGAGGAGTACCAAACAACCCTCTACAAATGGTGACCAGTTTCACAACCTTACCTGGCGGTTTCTGCTGGTGCTGCGCATCAACTTCCGGTTTTTTGGGTTTGGAACACCGAAAGTTCCTCCAATTTTGTAACACACGTTTTACCGACTGGGGATTTATACTTTTTTTAAAACAAAATTCACAGTTTTCTTGACACGCACCTACACACACACACACGTACACGAGCGATCGAATTGATGAATATTCTCTCTTTTTTCAGCAGAAGCAGCAGCAAAATGAAACTTCAAAACTAATCACAAAACACGAAAACCTTCGGTTACTTTAATGAGAAAGCTTTTAAATTTGAACACCAAAATGCTAGAAATGCTGCAAACAGACTCACTAGGCCTGCAGACACACTGAATTCGTTCACCTCGCGTAGAGACGGTTGTTGTAATCCTACTGGCTTGAATTTATCTCTACTGACAACATAAAATTGCTTTTAACATTTTCCTAACACATGCTGTACCATATTACCGGTTCGGAACGCATCATCGAGTTGGCATAGAAATTTTTTTTACGGTTTTTTCTGTATGGATGATTGTATATATCAAACACGATACATGTATAAAACACAAAATGGAATAAAAGTTCTGGAACAATATAGAATCCAGCATCTAATACTCAAGGTAGTGTAGTGTCCGAAACACAGGAAAAAGGAATAAATTACACGGCAGATACAGGTAGGAGGTAAAAAAAGCAAAACTCAATCACCTATCCATCAAAAACCTGTTCCATTACACGTTCAGCATCCGAAAGATGCAAGTAAGGGTTTTATGCACGGGCAAGCTTACGATAAACATTGCAGAACTCACCCCATTCGCAAACAATTCTTTTTTTTTGCAGTAACAAATTGAACAAAAATGCAGCACATGGTTGCGGGAAACGATTTGCATTTTCTGGTAATGGTTTTTTTGGTATGAGCTTCTTGCGCGTCCACAAACAGTATGCGTTGTAAATAGAAGGGTGAGATTAACAAGCAAGGGACACACAAAACAACCAATATGTCCCTTCATGTACAACGCATTCATTTGTTTTACCATTCGACTGCCATTAGATCGTTAGCTCGATAGCTTCTTGTGGAGTTTGCCTTATATTCTACCTAAGGGAATAACGAAAGGTAGCTTAGAACCTGAGGAACAACAACTCATGATTTCGTACGAAAAAAACTCAATTTTTCTATCGGCACATTTCCGGTAAACACTTCGTTTTCCATCCAAGCTTTTCGATGGCTTTCGCTTGCCCTACGTTATTATTGATTTTTACGCGTGCCGAATGTTCAATATTCTCGCTGCGCTTGCTTGCACTTGAATCTGGCTTGGAAATTTTATGATTTTACTAATGATCTTTTATTTCCACTTGTGAAACCTTAGCCAAATGGCTTCTTTTCACTGCACATTCACACTTTTCACATGATTTTCGTACATTTGAGGTACCTTTTGAGAAATAGGCGAAGCTGGGCTGTGGTTGACGAACAAAAAAACCATCGCACATTTCAAACACCAACGAACGATTGCACTATTCCACTAGGCAAGCAGCTGATCCGAATGGAAAACCATTTGATTGTTGTTGCAAAAGAAAAACACATGCACATAAAAAGCTCACTTCGATAACAATAGAAAATCCACCGCGTATTACAACGGCGGATGGGAGAGAAGCGAAACAAAAGCACGCACGAAAGCGACCGACATCCACACACTTACGCGGTCGCTTTTGTTTTGGGCACAATATACGGAGAGATACAAGCGAGAACGGTTCAAGCTGAGCGTGCGGAAGGTTGTACATCATACCACCGCGATGGCCATACTGTGTCAGTTTGATAGATGGCGACCAGCTTTTGCAAGACTATGGTGAATTGTTGGAATTCGTGTTTGTTTGATCGAAACAAGTATAAATATTATTTACATTTTATGAATATGTTCGATGAACTTATATGCGAAACAAGTAAAACAATTTAATAATTGAAGTGTTTCGATTATGCGCGATCCACTGTCAAAATCTGCTCTCGCGGCATCCATGCAGGCAAAGTACGCAGCCGTTTGTTACGCGTGTTTGACAACCGGAAAATTTGACAGTTTTATTGAACCACAGCTGAAAGGCGAATATTTATTTTCTTTGGCTGTTTTCTTTTAACTTCTACTCAAGTACGCCCACCCTTAAATTGGCACCACTTGAACGAGATTAGGAATTTTTTGCACCGTTCCAGTGACCACCTGCATTAGCTTCAGTGCAAAGTGTGTGGTCGCGATGAGCATTCTCAAGTTTCACCGCACGCTGCAAACGACCGATCCGCACACCGTACCGGTGCTGATCATCGGTCAGCTTCGTCACCTGACGGAGTTGCCGTTCGAGCGGATCAGTCCGAAGCTGAAACCGCGCGTAGAACGGGAAACCTACGTGAAGGCCGTTACCTCCCTCCATCCGGCACCGACTGACACGTGTTCCCTGTACCTAGATCTGGCCCGTGTTGCCGTACTGCCGTTGAAAGCCTCCCGGCATAATACTGCCTCCAGGGCACATTCGATCACGAAGCTGATCCAATCGAACACAACCGGCGTCAGTGAATCGATTGTCATCGTGTGCGAAAAGCAAGATTTGCTAGCGTCGGCCTGTGCCATTGCAAGAGCTTTCCCGCTTTACAGCAGGAAAACATCGAAGAGCGCTAACGCCGAATCACCGCCGACGGTTCACATCGAATTTGTGCTGGTGGGCGGCAATAATCCCAGCGATACGGAGATCACCGAAGAGGATGTGCTGGTACTTGCGAACGTAACCGTGGGTATCCGCCTAACGGCCCGCATCGTTGACGCACCGTGCAATGAAATGAACGTGTCCGGATTTTTGTCCGAGGTGGAAGCAATTGCACTCGAGCTTGGGCTCAAGTCGAAGATCATCCGGGGAGAGGAGCTGCAGGAGAAGGGCTTCGGTGGAATTTACGGTGTCGGCAAGGCAGCTCTCGATCCTCCGGCACTTGCTGTACTGTCCTATGAACCGGCGGGTGCGAAGGAGACGGTGGCCTGGGTAGGCAAGGGCATCGTGTTCGACACAGGCGGTCTGAGCATCAAGGGCAAGACGGCAATGCCGGGCATGAAGCGGGATTGTGGTGGTGCTGCTGCTATTTTGGGCGGATTTTACGCTGCCGTCAAAAGTGGCTTCCGCGAGAACCTGCACGCAGTTTTCTGTTTGGCGGAAAACTCGGTCGGGCCTTTGGCGACCCGCCCCGACGATATCCACCGGTTGTATTCGGGCTGTACGGTTGAAATCAACAACACGGACGCAGAAGGACGGTTGGTGCTGGCCGACGGTGTCGTGTACGCTGACCGTGATCTCAAAGCAAACGTTATCCTCGATATGGCCACCCTCACTGGGGCGCAGGGTATTGCGACGGGAAAATATCACGGCGCGATTCTTACCAACAGCGACGAGTGGGAAGACAAGGCACTAGAGATTGGACGCCGCACCGGTGATATGCTGTGCCCGGTACCATACTGTCCGGAGTTGCACTTCAACGAGTTCAATTCGGCCGTAGCCGATATGAAAAACTCTGTCATGGATCGTGGCAATGCCCAGGTCAGCTGTGCCGGACTGTTTATAGGTGCGCATCTGGGCTTCGAATACGGGGGCTCGTGGATGCACGTCGATATGGCCGCACCGGTACACAATGGGGAACGTGCCACCGGTTACGGTGTTGCACTGTTGGCTGGTCTGTTCGGAGAGCATAGCAAGGCAGCAATCCTTCGCGACATTGCAAACCAACCGACGGTTCTGAGAAACAAAGTGACCGGGAATGGGACGGAACCGCCGCTCAAAAAAGCCTGCTTAGACTGAACGCGACAGTATCCGACCTGGACTTGGTTGCGCATTTAGAAAAGGCTTTCGCATCACAAACTCCAACGGCGATCCGAAACAAAGATAAAACCGCGGAAACTGAACTGATAAATGATCTTTCTTAATTTACGTAACTTTGTGTATTGATTTAATGCATTTTTCGGCTGATTTTTTTTTCGATTGCGATTGAGTTGAGTTTCGATTTAGTTTCCAACAAATGAAATAAATTAGAACTTTCGTTAGTAATGACTCGTCTAGCTCTTATTGACGTCAAACGCTTGCTTATGAAATAATTTATGTTTTTATATACCTAATAATTTACATTTACATCACTGTCGAGCATAGAAAAAAAACAAATTCAATGCCGAGATAAAGGTATGCCTAATGATTGAACGAAGCAGAGCGGCTGCTGCGATAGCATACCAATGTTATTTTTCAATTGTGTAGCGTTGTGCTTCAAAATTATCTTGCCCTGTCAGCTGGTGATGTGACCCCGTTAATCGATCACTCCAGTTTCGACCGTAAGCGCAGAGTGAGCCATTGCAAACATTGGAAAACAATTGCCACTGCGTTTCGCTATCTGATCGGCCTTTTCGTCCGAATTGTTCCGGCGCTCTGGATCACACCGACTGTTCATCAGAAGGGTTAGCAGTGTTGACCGGCAGCTAGAGACCGTAACGGCTATGTGTAGCGGTGTCTGATCACCATCCGAGGGAGCATTCACGTCGGCGCCATGTTGCAACATTAATGCTACACAGGCAGCATTATTCCACTTGCACGCCGAATGCAACGGCGTCCATCCCATTTGCGTGCGAGCATTAGGATCGGCTCCATACCGTAACAGCAGCATGGCCATCTCCCGGTTGTTGTTGTAACAAGCTTTATGTAGTGCCGTGTAACCATCGCTATCGATCGCATGTACAACGCTCGGCTTGCGGCTTACGATGTCTTCCACAATGTCCTGTTTGTTTTCACCGGCAGCCCACAGCGCATGTCGTACGAAGCTGGCTAAGGATGATGAATTGCGATTTAGTATAAGTGTTTTATAAATGAAAAACAGACTACCTACCTTTTGGATCTTTGTCTTCCTCGATCAAATCGTCCGGATCATCCCATCCGCTTACAAACATCCCTCGAGGCACTTTGCTCATTTTAGCCTCCAGAGCCTCGAGTGTGTCCATTTCCTCTTCCTCCTCAGCGGCGTCATCCTTTGTTAATGTATTTGCGATGGTATCCCAATCTTCTAACGTACGGTTGGACATTTTCAACGTGATAAGGAATTTGTGCACTACGCGACACCCTTCATTCGTTTGTTTGTTTGTTTTCATTTCACTATGGATAGTTTACCTAAATGTCAAAAATTTCCCAAAACTGGCTGCGTACTTTTACCGGTACAAATCTACATTCGTACGTTGTGCTGTGCCTTTAATTTGATCATGGTGCTTTTATTCGGAAACTAGTTAATTTGAATATGTTTTCTCTACGCAATCACACCATCAGCAAGTTATATTCTCAAATGTATGTCGGTATCAAACTATGTATTTGTTCGTGAAAAATAGTTTTACAAAATTGTCCCACGCCTGAGTAAATATACCTTCTTTACAGCTGCAAGTAGATTTCATCTGCACCACACCACATTTAGCACCGTTCACCGTTGTATTTTACAAAATTTCGTCGCTAAAACTTTAACCTTGGATACAGTAACGGTAACAAGCCCATAATGGAAGAAATTGCTCCCAGCATGCCGATGGTTTGGTTCGACATAGTCACGATTCCCAGCCCGTTAAGCGGAATGAACACGTCGCAAGCGTTCTTGACGATGTCGACGAGAAGCGGCTTGTTTTCGCGATACAATGCATATAACATCCTTTGTAGATTACGAACGTTTGACCGGCTGTAGTACACAAACTGCCGGTACAGTTCCTGCGCATCCCGGCATAGGTTGAAAAGGATCGAAATTAACCAAAAGCGATTCGAACGATCAACCCACATGTTTGTGTTGATGCCTTTGCTTATTCCGGACCGTGATAGCCATACGACATGGTCGGCTAACAGAAACAACCCCGACGCAAGCTTTCCCAGCACAATAAACAGATGGTCGAAATGCTCTTTGGACTTTAGACTCCCGATAGCACCGTACAATACTTCAAAACCTTTTCCAAAGCGTAACACTAAAAATAGACAACAAAAAGAAATTAAAACGTAAGCCATAGTTCTGAAGAGCCTGTTTGCTACCTACGTTTCCGAAATGAACTTAAAATGCTTTCAATGTGTTTCAACAATTTAATCGTTTCGATCGATTCCGATCCTTCTTTGCTGGCCCATAACGCGCGGCAGGAATATTGACACAATCTGTAAGATAATTTTCAGATTAAAGATTAGGGAACCGTTCTGCTACGTAGTTACGCCATTCTTTTACCTTGCAATTTTGTCTTTTCCAACCGTTTGGCTGTTCAGTTTGATAACGATATCCATCGCTATTGTTTGTAACTGTTTACCCTAAAAGCAAGGACGTAAATAACACTATAACGATGGGTGAAAAACTACCATGCACAGAGGCGTAAACATTGAACAATTGTAACAACTAAAATGCCGTTACAAAGTTCACCGCATCCAACTGGAACCAAGTAGCAGAACCACAATCTTCAGCAATAAAGTAATTATTGACTGTGCCGATAACGAAGATAACAACAATGCACAACAATGCACGAAAACGAGCGCACACTCTGACACTGGGTCTCGAATTTATACGTTACGGTTGAAGGTTTAGATTAGAACTATGTATCTAATCTGGAATCAATCTGCAGAGGATCTGGTATTCTTTCGAAACTTACCACATAAAATAGAGGGTTCAAGTATTATTTGTTGGTTCATTTATTTGAGGGGAAAATTAGTACAACGGTTTTGTACCTTTGTATTCTTACTTACGGTTATATCCTAGTCGATCAAATACAGTACTGTTGTTGGCCGGTGCACTACGTCTAACGTTGGTCATCTTAGAATCGAGGCTGAATCTATCCATCCGCTTCACAATGCTGTGCTTGGATGCATTTGCAACAGTCTGTGAGCCCAAACTGAGACGAGCTTTAATCGGTTGTTTACTGCGAGCTCCTCCGATCGAATCTGACTTCAGTCCACTTCTTGAAGGAGATACCTTGGGTTGTGGTTTCATGTGCACCACCTTCTTCGTGCCGCGGAAGGACGAGTCTCGAATTACGGTAGCAGAAGATGTTAGTCCCATTCTGGATCCACCCCCGAGGCGCTGCTTCACAGACACTTCCTGCTCGTTAAACTTCAGCCGATTACTAGGAGAGCTGGTCGGTTTGTTTGGCTTTCTCGGAGCAATTTCAAGCACTTCGTCCTCCTCGGAAAACGAAACAGACTTTATGCCTCCTCCGCTGAATGCTGGGTAATCGCACATTTCGTCCTCATCCGATGAGGTCGGAAGAGCCGCTTTGGCAGGCATCTTTTTAACCAGGATTACTTTCTGCTGTGCTGGAGGAATTTTCGTCAGAGCGGACGATGTGCCGTTGGTGACGGATGACTTTAAAATGCTCGATGCGGTTATGCGTACGTTGGAGGAGCTTCCATTGTCATCTGCTTGCCGACCACCCAGCCGAGAAAATATGGAACTCGATACGACCGGTACCGTTGCGTGTTGGACTGATTGTGCTTTCGAAGATACTTTGCTAGGTGGTGGTTCACTGTCATTGTTGAGTCGGTCAAAAATGCTGCTACGCTTAGTGCCTACTTTCGAAACGGCAGTAACCAAAGCACTGCCAGTGAGTGGTTTACTTTCCTGTGTCTTTTTCTCAAGAATCTCTCTACTTCTTGGAGTGTTGCCGGAAGGGAGTGTGATTTTATATTTTCCTTCGTGTTCCGGTAGCACACGTCGCGCTTTCGTTTCGCCCTTCGCTGGTATCGTTGTTGATACGGTTCCTGCAAAGGATATGATTGATCAGACACAAATCTTGTAGACATCTTGCGCTGTCAGGCGCTTACGGGTCATTCCAGCTTTTTCCGTCTTCTTTCCATTGCTAACCGAGCTTGTACTCTGTGTTGCGGATACCGTGGCCACCGGCAGACATATGTCTGCATCCGGTACGGATAATACCCTATCCCTTGCACTCTGTTCGTGGACTTTCCTAGCGTGGCGCAATATCGCTATTATGTCGCCCATCGTCGTTATGCCCATTTCTCGTAGGTACTCCTTGTTCAAGTCCATCAGCATGTCCATTTGAATGCGATTTTCGACAAATACGTGCGCATACGTAGCTGCGGCAGGCGACGGAATGTTCGCATTCGTGAAGAATTTTACCCATGTTGCTGGAAGAAAGCAATCCAAAAATTAGCCACCGCAACCCAGGAACAACAAAAACAAATGGCCTTGCAACAAACCTGCCGTTGGAGAGGGCATTATAATCGGTGTTTCGTTTCCTTATTGCTCTATTAGTGGGATGAATTCATTCACCGTTTACGCCCTCGATTAGCGAGCATCCAATTCCAGCCGATCGCTAAAATCACTAATTTTCACCGAATTTGGTCCAAAAATAAAACTTCTTGGCTTGGAAAAATGACAATTGACAAGCCGTACGCAGGGGAAAAAAATTGGCGGCTGCTGTCACTTGGCAAATGCTGGCAGTTGGAATGGTCAGTCAGTTTTATTATTTCGTTTATATTACGTTGCATCGGTTTTTATAAAAATGTGATAGTATTATAGAAAATGTGTCATTTCCCGGAGTTTTTGTATTGAAGCGTAAAACTGGGGGTAATTTTGTGAGAATCCGTAAATGCATACACCATCACCGACCACTGTGCGTTACGCTAACTTTGAAAGCTGTCAGTGGTGTGAAGGTGTGTGTGCGGCGCAATTTCACATCAAATGGACGCGTGTATTTCATCAGAGGCAGCTTGTCTTTCTCAGTGAAATTTTCTTTTCTACGCACTGCAAACCGTTCCGATCGGGCCAAAACAATTGACAACGTACTTCGGAGCACTCCGGGCACGGAGTAGTGCTAAAAGGCAGCACGAGAAACAGTGGGTTGAGTCTTTTTCTCCTGATTAGCTGTTCCGTGCTGCTGTAGCTCGTTGTTGCTGTGTGCCGAGAAGAAGAAAAAGAAAACACGACATTTGTGAGCATTCCGTGCCTGTGCTTGACCTTAGTCATCGTTTTTCGTATCGGTGTGACCAGGTTCTTTTTTCTAGCAAAAAAAAACTTTTCAACTGGTGCAAAACATAAAGCGGCATCAAGATGAGCGGGGATTCGAAGGCGCCGTTGCGCACGGTGAAGCGCGTACAGTTCGGCATCCTGTCACCTGATGAAATCCGACGGATGTCGGTAACGGAGGGAGGCATACAGTACGCGGAAACGATGGAAGGTGGCCGGCCGAAATTGTGCGGTCTAATGGACCCACGGCAGGGAGTGATTGAACGTACGTCGCGATGTCAGACGTGTGCAGGCAACATGACCGAATGCCCGGGACACTTCGGACACATCGATCTTGCAAAACCGGTGTTTCATATTGGATTCATCACGAAGACCATAAAGATTTTGCGCTGCGTATGCTTTTACTGCTCCAAAATGCTTGTCTCGCCGCAGAATCCGAAGATCAAGGAGATTGTGTTGAAGTCGAAAGGTCAGCCTCGCAAGCGCCTTGCATATGTGTATGACCTGTGCAAGGGAAAGAAAATTTGCGAAGGCGGTGAAGATATGGACATGACTAAGGAGCCCTTACCAGAAGGCACCAAGAAGCAGGGTCACGGAGGTTGCGGTCACTATCAGCCATCCATCCGGCGCACCGGACTGGATCTGATGGCCGAGTGGAAGGATGTGAACGATGAGAATCAGGAGAAAAAGATTCAGGTGTCGGCCGAACGGGTGTACGAAATTTTGAAACACATCACCGACGATGAATGCTTCGTGCTCGGTATGGATCCAAAGTTTGCTCGTCCCGATTGGATGATAATTACGGTACTGCCCGTTCCGCCACTGGCTGTCCGTCCGGCGGTTGTTATGTTCGGTGCCACGAAGAATCAGGACGATTTAACGCACAAACTGTCCGACATCATCAAAGCAAATAACGAGCTAAAGAAAAATGAGGCAACTGGTGCGGCGGCACACGTCATTGCGGAAAACATCAAAATGCTACAATTCCACGTCGCGACACTGGTCGACAACGATATGCCCGGTATGCCGAAAGCGATGCAGAAAAGTGGCAAGCCACTGAAAGCGATTAAAGCACGCCTGAAGGGTAAGGAAGGTCGTATTCGGGGCAATTTGATGGGAAAGCGTGTAGACTTTTCGGCCCGTACCGTCATTACACCCGATCCGAATCTCCGCATCGATCAGGTCGGTGTGCCACGATCCGTCGCGCAGAACATGACCTTCCCGGAGCTGGTGACTCCGTTCAACATTGATCGGATGCAGGAGCTGGTGCGCCGTGGTAACTCGCAGTACCCGGGCGCCAAGTACATTGTGCGCGACAATGGTGAACGAATCGATTTACGTTTCCACCCGAAATCGTCCGATCTGCATCTGCAGTGTGGTTACAAGGTCGAGCGCCATCTGCGTGATGACGATCTGGTCATTTTCAATCGTCAGCCCACGCTACACAAAATGAGTATGATGGGGCATCGTGTGAAGGTGCTGCCGTGGTCCACTTTTCGGATGAATCTTAGCTGTACCTCACCGTACAATGCCGATTTCGACGGCGATGAGATGAATCTGCACGTGCCACAGTCGATGGAAACGCGAGCAGAGATCGAGAATATTCACATTACACCGCGGCAGATCATTACGCCGCAGGCTAACAAACCGGTCATGGGTATTGTACAGGACACGTTGACGGCAGTACGGAAAATGACCAAGCGCGATGTGTTCATCGAGAAGGAACAAATGATGAATTTGCTGATGTTCTTACCAACGTGGGATGGTAAAATGCCACAGCCCTGTATTCTGAAGCCCAAACCACTGTGGACGGGTAAACAGATCTTTACACTGATCATTCCGGGCAACGTGAACATGATCCGCACGCATTCCACACATCCAGACGAGGAGGACGATGGTCCGTACAAGTGGATTTCGCCCGGTGACACGAAGGTTATGGTCGAGCACGGTGATCTAATAATGGGCATCCTTTGCAAGAAGACGCTCGGTACATCGGCTGGTTCGTTGCTGCATATCGTGTTCCTCGAGCTGGGACACGAAATAGCTGGCCGGTTTTACGGCAACATTCAAACGGTCGTTAACAACTGGTTGCTTTTGGAGGGTCACAGCATCGGTATCGGTGACACAATTGCTGATCCACAGACGTACGCCGAAATTCAGCGTGCGATCAAGAAAGCCAAGGAGGACGTGATAGGCGTGATCCAGAAGGCGCACAACATGGAGTTAGAACCCACGCCGGGTAATACGCTGCGTCAGACGTTCGAAAATCAGGTGAATCGTATTTTGAACGATGCTCGTGACAAAACTGGTGGTTCGGCAAAGAAATCCCTTACTGAGTACAACAATCTAAAAGCTATGGTCGTTTCCGGTTCCAAGGGATCCAACATTAACATTTCTCAGGTAAGCATAGCATTTTTTCTGGCTGAATACGCTTCTAAATTCTTCCACTTTCTTCCACAGGTTATTGCTTGTGTCGGACAGCAAAACGTAGAAGGTAAGCGTATTCCGTTCGGTTTCCGGAAACGCACACTACCCCACTTTATTAAAGATGATTACGGTCCTGAATCACGAGGCTTCGTGGAAAACTCGTACCTTGCCGGTTTGACACCGACTGAATTCTACTTTCACGCTATGGGCGGTCGTGAAGGTCTGATCGATACTGCTGTCAAAACGGCCGAAACTGGTTACATCCAGCGTCGTTTGATAAAGGCTATGGAGTCGGTAATGGTGAACTACGACGGGACGGTGCGTAATTCGGTGGGACAGCTGATCCAGTTGCGTTACGGAGAGGACGGCCTTTGCGGGGAGACAGTCGAGTTCCAGAATTTACCTACAATTAAGCTCTCGAACAAGGTGTTTGAGAAACGGTATCGGTTCGACCCGACGAACGAGCGTACGCTACGGCGGATCTTTAATGAAGATGTCATCAAGGAGCTAACCGAATCGTCCTCCGTCATTCAAGAGATCGAAGCCGAATACGAGCAGCTGTTGCGGGATCGGGAAGCACTCCGGCAAATCTTCCCGAACGGTGACTCGAAGGTTGTACTGCCCTGTAACTTGCAGCGCATGATCTGGAATGTGCAGAAAATTTTCCACATCAACAAACGCCTGCCAACAGATTTGTCTCCACTGAAGGTAATTCAGGGCGTGCGCGATTTGCTGCAGCGTTGCGTGATTGTGGCCGGTACGGATCGTCTATCGAAACAGGCCAACGAAAACGCCACCTTGCTGTTCCAGTGTCTGGTCCGCTCGACGCTCTGCACGAAGTACGTGGCCGAGGAGTTCCGGCTGAACAATGAAGCGTTCGAGTGGTTGATTGGTGAAATCGAGACACGTTTCCAGCAGGCGCAGGTCAATCCAGGTGAGATGGTGGGTGCATTAGCAGCCCAGTCGCTCGGTGAACCGGCCACCCAGATGACACTCAACACGTTCCACTTTGCCGGTGTGTCGTCCAAAAACGTAACACTCGGTGTGCCACGACTGAAGGAAATTATCAACATTTCCAAACGTCCCAAGGCACCGTCGCTTACCGTCTTCCTGACGGGTGGAGCGGCTCGTGATGCAGAAAAGGCGAAGAACGTGCTGTGCCGGCTGGAGCATACGACACTGCGCAAGGTAACGGCTAACACGGCCATCTACTACGATCCCGATCCGCAACGGACGGTCATTGCGGAAGATCAGGAGTTCGTGAACGTGTACTACGAGATGCCGGACTTCGACCCGACGCGCATCTCACCGTGGTTGTTGCGCATTGAGCTGGACCGTAAGCGCATGACGGATAAAAAGCTAACCATGGAACAAATTGCCGAAAAGATCAATGCCGGCTTTGGGGATGATTTGAACTGTATCTTCAACGATGATAACGCTGACAAGCTCGTGCTGCGCATCCGTATCATGAACGAGGACAACAAGTTCCAGGAAAGTGAGGAAGAAAACATGGACAAGATGGAAGACGATATGTTCCTGCGGTGCATCGAGGCGAACATGCTGTCCGACATGACGCTACAGGGTATCGAAGCGATCGGCAAGGTGTACATGCACTTGCCACAAACGGATGCGAAGAAACGCATCGTCATTACGCCGGAAGGCGAGTTTAAGCCGATAGGCGAATGGTTGCTGGAAACGGACGGCACCTCCATGATGAAGGTGTTGAGCGAGCGGGACGTCGATCCGGTGCGCACATACAGCAACGACATCTGTGAGATCTTCTCCGTGTTGGGCATCGAGGCGGTACGAAAATCGGTCGAAAAGGAAATGAACAATGTGCTGCAGTTCTACGGTCTGTACGTGAACTACCGTCATTTGGCGTTGCTGTGTGACGTTATGACAGCGAAGGGTCATCTCATGGCCATCACTCGACACGGTATTAACCGACAGGATACGGGCGCACTGATGAGATGTTCGTTCGAAGAAACGGTGGACGTGTTGAACGATGCGGCGGCCCACGCTGAGGTTGATCCGATGCGTGGTGTGTCGGAAAACATCATCCTAGGGCAGTTGCCCCGTATGGGCACGGGTTGTTTCGATTTATTGCTGGACGCGGAGAAGTGTAAGCTCGGTATGGAAATTCCGCACACCTCGATCCTTGGTGGGACAGGCATGTTTTTCGGTTCGGCAGCGACACCGAGCATGACGCCCTGGCAACAGTCAGCCACACCTGGCTACGGCGGATGGTCTCCGTCGGGGCCTGCTAGTGGTATGACTCCCGGTGGTCCAAGCTTCTCGCCCTCGGCACAATCGGACGCTTCCGGAATGTCACCATCGTCGTGGTCCCCGATCCGCGGATCGCCCAGCTCACCCGGTCCGTCGATGTCACCGTATCCGCCATCGTCTCCGTCGATGTCACCGTCATACTCTCCGAGCAGTCCAAATTACGCACCAAACTCACCAGGTGGAGCTTCACCATCATACTCTCCGACCAGTCCGGGCTATTCACCACCTAGTCCACAGTACTCGCCGGGAAGCTCCAACTATTCTCCGAGTAGTCCGAATATCCATTCGGCCACGCAAAACTATTCGCCGACGTCGCCCAGCTATTCCCCAATGTCGCCGATGCATCCGACGAGCACATCCAACTTCGCTAGCCCGGGTTATTCACCGACGAGTCCCTCGTACTCGCCAACGTCGCCCAGCTATTCACCGTCATCGCCTGTCTTTTCCCCAACCAGCCCATCGTATTCGCCTTCGAGTCCTTCGTACTCTCCGACAAGTCCATCATATTCGCCGACGAGCCCGTCCTACTCTCCAACATCGCCGAACTTCACACCCGTCACTCCGTCGTACTCTCCATCCAGTCCGAATTATTCGCCCACCTCTCCACACTATTCGCCCGCATCGCCTAGCTATTCTCCTTCGTCGCCGAAATATTCACCCACCTCGCCAAGCTATTCGCCGACCTCTCCTTCTTACATCGGCAGTCCACATTACACTCCGGCCAGCCCACAGTACGCTCAAACCAGCCCCAACTATTCGCCTACGTCACCGAGCTACTCGCCGTCATCGCCACAGCATTCACCGGGCAGCAGCAGCAATCACTACAGCATCGGATCGTCCTCTTATTCGCAAACACCGGCACCGTACTCGCCTAACATGTCTTCGTACTCACCCAGCAGTCCGAAGTATTCGCCGACGAGTCCAGTTTACACTTCTAGCTCACCCACCTACTCACCTTCATCGCCGGCCTACTCACCAACGCCACAAGGATACAGTCCCTCGAGTCCAGCCAGCCCTACCTATTCACCGACCAGTCCCTCATACGATGACAGCAACGAGGATTAAGGGTAGGGTTGTATTTGCGTTAATGCACCTCCAGCCTCTTTAATCGAAATTGTTTTTTGTGTTTTAGATTTGTTCGAAGAGAGTAACTGCAATGTTGAAAAACGGATTAACGTTTTCTACGTCTTTTCTGCTGTTGACGACGTCCTTCTACGTAATCTAAGGAACATATTACGAACATGAGTCATTTCATATCTGTGGAGAATATGTGTTACATCAAGGGGTTTTGTATTTCAATAACAATTATTATTTAATGAATTTATAATTATAGTAGAACCATAAAGCAAAGCGATAACGTACGAAACGAGTTTTGTTTTCAAATGGGGACAGAAGGAGGTATCGATAGGTTCACCTAACCGTGCCCGGCAAGAGGAGCCGACTAGCGTTTCCAAAATAGACAATGTTGCACCTCTAATAACGATATGAAAGTCACGTGCGTTTAGTATCAGGTAGCCGGCGGGGATACTGGTGCAGAAGGATGCGGAAGAATCATTTGTAAATGGTATTTATAAGAATTTTAGAATCATAGAAATGCCCAATACATTATTTCAATAAAAGCCTACAATAACGAAAAACACACCACTTGCAATGCGAAACTTGAGCCTAAAAATAGTAAAGAAAGCTTGAGCTCTCGCATTACTTGCGTATTTACTTTTTTTTACTTACTTTTTAACCCTATTGTTAATGACCGCCTACCTGGGTAAGTATTGCATTTTTATTTCCTCATATCTTTTTATAGGAAAGTCGTACAGACTTGAAATTTTTAAAATGCCTAGAAAAACATATTTTTCTCCATTTCGTACAAAAAGAAAAATTTTAAAATTATTTTTCCGTTTTTTAAATATTTTTTTCGATTGATCTACGTCTTACATCTATTGATCTTACATCTACGACCGCCTACACGGGTAGGCCATACGATTTGTAAGAAGTTTTCATTTTTTTCGGATTCTAAAGCGTATATCTTTTGATCTACTCGTTGCATTTGCATGAAATTTTCAAGAAAGATGGATTTTTTAATTGTCCTACTAATATCATGGGATTAGTATGGGAGTTTTCATTTTTTCGGTAGTTTTCTGTGACAACCTTCAGCCGAGATACCTCAGGAAGAACCAAACATAAAGGAAATAGCTATTTATGTCTAAAAAACTTGCTTGTTCTTCGCGTTCTGAATTTAACACATATTTCTCCAAATGTAAATAATTTGAAATATTATCACTTAGTGATAGTAATATGATAACATTTGAGATTAATGATAGCTTACGTGGAAAGCTCCTAATTATAAAAAAAGGATTTATTTTTTTTTAATAACGCAGAGTTGCGAAAATAATACACAAAGATTAAATATGATTGAAGATGATTAATTGGCTACAATTAACCCCGAAAAACTAGATATATATGCTTTATATGGGGCGGCTCGGTGGTGCATGTGATAAACGGCGCCAGTCCACACGGCCGGACCGGGTTTAAATCCCATCCGGACCGTCACCCCGTAGCAAGGACTGACTATCCGGCTACGTGGTAAAAATAAGTCTAGTAAGCCAGAAATGGCCGGCGTGACCTGTAAGGTCGTTAAAGCCAAGAAGAGAGAGAGATATGCTTTATACATGATTTAGAATCCGAAAAATGAAAACCCCATACAAATCGTATGGCATAGGTGGTCGTAGATATACGGAGTAAAATTTATAAGAAAGGCAAAAAAGAAAAGAAGAATTTTTAAAATTATTAACTAAATGGTATTAGTTAGACAACTAGAAACCCCATCTCTCTTGAAAGTTTCAAGCAATACGACTAGCAGATCAAAAGATATACGCTTTAGAATCCGAAAAAACGAAAACTCCCATACAAAATGTATGGCCTATCCCGGGTAGGCGGTCGTAGAACAACGTGTATTTTTTGGTCGTAGATACTACGGTTAAATTACTAATCGAAGGGCGAATCTGAAACCGATACAAGCCAATTTTGGTTTCAGTATTGAAACAGTGGGATATATTGTCTCGAGTTAATTGAAATGGAATGACGGCATCAGTGCCATGTTTGCATCAAATAAGTATAGCTTGCCACAGCATTTGTACTTGTTAAATATGTGAAAATTAGCATTTTTTTGTAATCAAACAACACTCTCTACAGCGCCTTCAATGTTCGCATTTTTCCGAGTATTCTGAGAGAAAAAAATCCAGAGATTTGTTTCGATTTGCATTTTACCAATAAGCTAATTAACTTATTCATTAGTTATCAAAATAGCCTGGCGAGCTCGTTGGCTGGATCAGGTGGAGTCTAACCTGTCGGAGATCGTATGCAGCCGTGGATGGAGGACTGCAGCCTTGGACCGAGTTTCCTGGAAACGGATTGGTGGCCAGGCCATGTTTTCGCGACGTGCTCGACCGTGAGCAGGTCAGGAAAGAAGACAAAACAGCCTGGCAGAAAATGATAATGATAATGCTGAATAGATAATGTTACAAATGGCCCGTAAGGCAACCGAATTTAAAAATGGAAAATTGTAAAAATTTGAAATAAACATGAACGCCAACAGACAGCAATTCAGCAGGCAGTGTTTAAGTGTTCAACCCACCGTTAACAACGGAACGGTAAGCAAACGAGCGAGAAACGGTCAGAACGATATTTGCAAATGGCCAATCGTCGAGAAATGGCTACAGTATATGTGAAGTATTTTTCCTTCTCAAAAATCGACGATAAATAGTAGTCTTATCGGGCGAAAGTTATTCGCAAGTGATACACTGACTGATTGTGCGTAAGCGTAAGGTGTTATTTAGCGTATCCGCGTTGGGGCCAGTGCGTAAAAGCTGGCAGCGAAAAAGTATAATTTTCCCTCAGGCAAGAGAGCGAGCAGGGCTGTTACCAACACACACACACATTCACGCTTACCTTTCTCGGGGTGGCCTACGGTCTTTTTCGGTGTGTTCTGTGGACGAAGATAGATAGTGTGTGGCGATATACGGCGGGTGAGAGAAAGAGATAGAAAGCGAGCGAGCCACAGTACTAGCGACGATGGTGTGCTGCGCGGTTTGTGAATAATGTGCGGCAGTGTGTGTGTGTGACGATCGCCTGCTAGGCAAGTAGAAAAGGAAGACGTAGACGGTGGTGTGGTCGGGTCAGCAGCAGCAATAGTATCGGTCGCCGAAGCAGCAGCAGCGTGTAATAATCAAGAGGGGCAGCAGAGTGGAGAGCAAAGAAAACAAGCGAACCGAAAAAGTAACAGAAAACGCGTAAAAGCAGCGCAAAATTTGCTCCGAACTCCCCCCGTGTGTGTGCGCTCGGAGAAGAAGAGAAAGAAGCAGTCGTAGTGTGTGTGTGTATGCGTATACGGTTGGTGGTCGTCGACGTTGTCGAAAAAATTCTAGAGTGACACCAGCTTCTTCCACACCGTCGTAGTTTTCAGTTGAAGCCGCTCGTCACTTCCGCCCGCTTTAGGAATAGCGATAGAAGGACTGCTGCTGGAAAAAAAAGATTGACGGTCTGGAACAGCAGTCCAAAAACGTGATTACTGTGATTGCATTTGTTGCGAGGTAACACACACATACACACATCATATTCCGGAATACAGATTCTCGTCCAGCTTCTCAAATCCTTCATCCATGAGCAAACTGCAAAACTGCGCAAACATCGCACACACGACGTTTTTTTTTCGCTAGAACTAGCCAGAGAACTAACATCAACAGCAACGGGTGTGTATGTATGTGTGGTAAGTGTGCAAATCGCTTCATCTAGTGTGTTGATTTCTATCCGCATAGTTTTTCTTGTAGCGCACTCGGTCTGATGTTGAAAACAAGTTAGGAAGTATATGCGCGCGGAAAGCGAACCTGAAGGTGCCAAATATGTTGGTTCACCGCGTGATCAGTTTTGTTCTCGCTCGTCAACAGAGAATTCGCCCCACCCCTCCCATACCGAGCAGAAATTCCGTACAAATCGAGCGTACTTGGTATAGTCCAGTTTCAAGTATCTAACCACCGCTAGTAAATCCATCCATCCAAATCTCTCTTCAAATTCCGCTCTACATTCGCTGCCCCCCTCTTTCCACAATGTTCATCAGTTGGGCACACAGCCAGATTTGTACGCACGGGATCATCTCCCCGTTACTGTGAGCGGAAGGTTTTTGACAATCTGGCTGTTTCTGTCCCGTTTTGTGACTCATGCTCTTGCTCGCTCTCGAGACACCGTGCAAAGTGTCCCCAAAATAGAAATTTCAATACGTGATGATGCACTCGGACACACGCAGTACAGTTCGTTGTTTTTGACAAAAAATAAAAACCTTGTGAGACGACAACGTTCAACCGTCGTAAATCCGGTTGCGGGCCGTGTTGTCAACGTCGTGTCTGCTTGGTACACGGCGCAAAAGACGCAGGGGTGACTGGTAGACAGGCATCTAATGTCGACCCTGTGCGGTAGAAAGAGTGAGGAAAATTTATCATCGTATACGGTGGGAGAATGCGGAAAACTAAGCGCAAGGAACACCGAAAAGGACGATCCTCCGCTGGCAGTGTGTTTTGTCGGTCAAAATCATCAATACAGTGCGTGCCCGCAGTCCTTTTTTCTATGAAGCAGCGCGAAAAAAGAGAGTCATGAAAAGAGATAG
This sequence comes from Anopheles funestus, assembly GCF_943734845.2. Taxonomy (NCBI): domain Eukaryota; kingdom Metazoa; phylum Arthropoda; class Insecta; order Diptera; family Culicidae; genus Anopheles; species Anopheles funestus. The sequence continues at coordinate 94,084,477 of NC_064598.1, read as the reverse complement.
AATGTGTGTAAGAAGTTAAAACGGGAGCGATAGGAGAGAGAGAGAGAAAACAGTAGACGTTTTTGAGGGGTCACCCGAAAAAATCAGCAATGTTGTTGATTATTCCTGCTGCTTTACCGTAATCGTCAGGAATAGAGAAACAATATACAAGTTGGTTTGAAATATAAGAGCTTCATGCAGCACTATAGAAAGAATCCAGGAAATGTGAAATTTATTAACTTTCTGTAACGTTCTAGAACTGTATTGAAATGTAGTGACGAACGATTTCATGGTGGTTGTGTAGTTTCCACGATGATTGTGCCTTATTGCAAACTTTTTTTATGTGCAGATAACTCGATCTAAGATGTCAAATAATGCTTCAAACTATGTTCGCTATGCAGGCTTCTATTTTTTCATTACTAAACCAATAGTCGTCGAATGGGAAAGAGAAAAATGTAGTATGTGTGAAGCACAATAGCCCTTTCGATCGTGTGAGTGAGTAATTGTGTGGATGCATGTAGTAGTAGTATTGCGGCCATGTAAACATCGCAATACTTCCAATGCCCAGTTTTGAAATACTTATCGTTCCACTAGGAGATGCAGATGCAAAATGATACCAGTTTACTGATCTTTTCTTTTTGTTTGGTTTCTTTTCAGAATCATTTGATTTGATCATTCGAGGAATCGAAAACGGAACATTTATCTCTGACTTCCGACAAGGGAGCTGTGAATAAACCCCGTCCCACTCTACACGCTACACTTGCAAACACACGCACACAGGCAACGCTAAAGCAACACGGACCGGGCATATACGGATTCACGTTTGCACTCGTCTCAGCTGTCAGCCAAAGGGGTTGCATAATTGCAGCGCGATTTATTCAAAAAAGAAATTGAGTTCGTTGCGCGGAGCAGTACACGAGCGCAGCGAACCAGCGCAAAGCAAGAAACAACGCAGAATAGTCATACTAGCAGCAACAGCAGAGTACCCCCACATCGAAGAAAGCGACGTTTCTCGATCGCGATCGCGTATCGTTCTATTTGGTGCCGTACATTTGTCTCCTGTTCCCGTGGTTCCAGAATTTCTTATGTGCCGTCAGTTCAGCCGGTGCCGGTAGGACGAAAGTAAACATTAAGACGGATAAAGCATTAAAAAAACAAGACAAAAAGCAACGTCCCGTTTTGCACCGTTCACTGGTGTGCCGTGAAGGAATTTTAATTCGTGATCGTGTTATAGTGAACCTCTATCATTTACCTAGTCCTCGTGTACGGTGTGGAAAGTGGACAAAACATTGTTTGTGAAAGTGAGTGCGGGCGTGATTTCAATAAGCGGTATAAAAGCTATTCTCATTATACCGTGTTTGTGTGGAAGTGGAAGTGGATTTCTGTACGCACAAATTAAGAGAAAAAAAGACCGGAAAACCCCCCTATTTGAGCAGCTTTGCAGCAATTCTTATACATCTAAAACAAAACCAAACAAATCACAAGTGCGTTTAACTGAAGACAAATAATTCAACCAAGTGCAGAGCAGCTTAACAAATGGACATATAACGAATGAGCCACGCCTGTAGTTCTTCTGGAAGTGAGAGAGCTAGCAAAAACAAATCAACCAAATCATCGATCCTACCTAATTGCAACTCGTACTCAGAACCAAATTTTGTTGGAACAACTAAGAAACTTACACTAGATATAATATATATCGTGTTATATCTAGGGCGCTAGTGGAGAAGAATAGCGTTCGGGAGATAATCTACAGAAACCGCAAGGATAATAACACCAAAAGGGGCACATCAACGTTCCTTCGTGCAAGGAAACAAAAAATACTGCAATTCCGAGTGAATTTGAAACAAAGATCGAATAATACAAAACTACTAGTAGTAGCGCTGTAGGAAGCGGCAAGAAGAACTTTTCAGTAGCGAAAGTTCGTTCCCATTCTTCGTGATCTTGACAATATATCTTGGTAGTGCTTAAAAGCTAATAATTCTAACACTAGCAGTACGGAAACGCTCTACAGTGTGTCACTCATAGCAAGTATAAAAACCACCGACTAGTATAGCGCGAACCCGGAATATCACTAATAACAACAGTACATCTCTTACGAGTGTGTAATTGGCGATCTCGGCGATCTCACCAGCAAAAGAAAAAAAACCGTCAGCGTGTTTCGGTCTTGGAGGTGTGTTGGAGCTGAGCGACGCGATTTGACGAGACCCTAATAAATCCACCAGCACAAAATATATCTATCGTCAATCAGCAGTGAACACCGAAAGCACACCACTATCATCATCATAATCATCATCTTTTTGAAAGGTAAATTTTTGTTTATAAATCCATTGTATGATTGCAATTGTTTTCGTTACAATTTTAGGTATTCATAAATGCGCAGTTTTTTTGGTTTGTGAAAAAAAAACACAAAACCGCCATGTCTTATTGTGCAATGTGCATGGCTGGAATTGACGGTCTGAAATAACAGTTACAATGTTTTCTCTGAAAAGATAGCACAAATATTCGTGTGGTTTGGGACAGGAGATGGGTGTTGCGTTTGGTACAAGTGTCGCTACGTTGGTTTTGAGAAAGAATATGTACTGTATCTCAGTATCTGCTGATAAGGATAGATCTACTACAACGTTCACTATCGAAACCGCTTCGTTATCGCGTACGGCGCACCGCTGAACGTTAACGATGGAATTGTGCATTAACATGACATCTGCAAGAAGAGAAATTTCTCGTGCAAGATAAGTTTACGTTTCCATCAAAAGAAAAGTATACGAAAGTCATTAAGATCAAAAATGTAGAAAAAATTGATATATTAATGATCACGAAAACAAAATGATAGGTGTACCAGATAAGATAATTAATAAGTTTTTGTACAAGATAATTCATCGTACCGTTGCTACATTTCGTACATTTTTAGTGTTGATCAAGGACCAATTCCCGTAAACGAAATTAAATTATACTGTAGATTAGATTAGCGCAAACCAACGGGTATCATGTTAATAATTTTTGATAATTTGGATTTCAACTGGATTTGAGATAAGCACCTTTGGGAGTGACTTGAAATATTGGCATCGTCATTTACAGGGCTGTTACAGCTAGCGCGTATTTTGCGTTTGGCGCGGATTTTGCGTTTCGCGCGGATTTCGCGCGTTTTTACCCTTTATCGGCGCGGATTTTGCGTAAATGTACAAAATAACGTCTAAAATCGTCATTATTTTTACTTCAGAGCAAATCTCCTCATAATCAAAATCGAAAAATTTCCCATTTTATCAATTCTGAATGTAGTGGACGTAATGCGAAAGCATACTCATTTTGTTTGTAGGACATACGATGCAAAAAATGATTAAATGTTTTGAACACCTATTTTCATCTTTGCCACTCAAAAAAAGTTTCGCGCTGAAATTTTCCAATATGGTTGAGTGTTTCATACTTCTCGCTCTGCCACATATGATTTCAAACAAATAAAGCGAGAAAGCGTGCGGATTTGTTGGTAGTTTGGTGGATTGAAGAATATCATTCGTACGGAGAAGCAGCAGGATGAAATGAATTTACGAATTTTTAATTCTATGATTATAGTGTGTAGCAATCTTTTCACTGAGTATTTTTTTCTAAAACATTTTTTTTTAACATTGAACTAAGCTATTGAATCAGACTTCATGAAATTCCAGCATATTGGTAGTGCCAGGCACAGAATATGAAATAACTATTAGTTTTGCATAGTATGTAATGATGAACTTTTACCAAATATTTTTTTTTAGTAACTTTGTGGATTCTAGAAATTTCCAGAATTCTAGAATTTCGTTTTTCGAAAATTTGCTAACTAATAAGACTTTTTTTGCGGGGCCCGGTGGTGCATGTGAAAAATGGCGCCCGTCCACACGGCAGGGACCGGGTTCAAATCCCATCCGGACCGCCCCCCCGTAGCATGGACTGACTATCCGGCTACGTGGTAAAATAAGTCTTGATACGGTCAGGCCGTTCTAACCGAGCAAAAAAAAAAGACTTTTTTTGCCGAACACCGATTAACAGACGTGGCTCGCAGGTGGCAAAAAAAAGATATTTATTTGTCTCCGCAGGCGTTGCCTGCGATTTTTATGCATTTTTCCAAACTTCTTGTTTTGATCCTTCTTTTCTCCTGCTTGTGACAGGTCGTTGGGCCATTGTCTCCCTGGGAAATACAAGGTGTAGACTTAACAATTTGTTGCATCATAGGCAAAGCGGTTATTCAATTAATCATCATAGAGGGTTAATTAACTACATTTTGTTTCAAATGTTCCATAATCGGGTAAAAATAAACTGAGTACGTTTTTTTCATTATCAATACCTTGATTCAATAATTCTATGAGTTACTTTCGTATTGGCGCGGATTTGAAAATCTGGCGCGGATTTCAAATGGGTTGGCGCGGATTTCGCGGTTTTAAAATAGAGACTTCTGTAACAGCCCTGCATTTACCATTTCTTATTATTATACAACTGCTTCGTCCGTGATGGCTTTAAAGTCAAGGAAATGTATTCTGTTTGGCTTGCCTAATGGCTGGCTATCTGTGCCTTAAAATGGGAAGTATACTCAGCCTGCTGCTGATTTGCGCTTGATAGTAGATCGTTTTGATAACAATGTAACTTTATCGAAAGAATAACATTTTGTATCTAAAACTTATTCGTTTTTTTGTTGTTGTGTGTTTGCAGATATTCTTTAAACAAATTTATGCCGTTGAGTTCAACAATAAAAACGATTTAAACTACAAACAACTTTAAAAAATCTGACGTAAGTAAATTTGGGTGAATGATATGATTTAGCGCATGCTAAACGAGAACTAAATGCGTATAGCAGAAATACTAATTGTATCTCAAATTCTTTAAAATTTGCTCCACAGAACACAGTACAGCGCAAACAGTTACATAGCAAATAGGATTGAAAGTGATACGTTAAGCAATCCCTCTCCTTAAGCGGAACTGTGCATAGGATCTAGTACAACAGTGTTGCGCGTGCGTGTACGCAAAGCAGTGAAAAATCATAATTAAGAAACATTGCATTCTTTAGATTGGAAAGACGACGAACCCCGAGGGTTGCCATTGGAGAAACAAATACGAAACAACATAACATTATCCAGCCTGCCAAGCAATAGGATTAGCTCTCCCGGCCCCATTGCCACAGTGGCACCGTGGTGTAAAAGCATATAAAGTCAACCAAAAACTCCAATAGAATTACGATTCCTAGCAGTATTGCCAAGTTTCTTGTCGGTTGTTTGTTCAAGCACTCGTGGTAAAACAAAACAAGTAAACAAACAAACAAACAAAAAACGCTTAGCAGGCTGTAGCGCACTGCAATTGATCTTATTACTAGTACACTACCGCAACTATATTACTATTACTTCTAATACCTTCTACTACAAACCAACCACCAGCAGCATATAGTCGAAAGTAGCATAATAATTGTTGCTGTGTTGCCATTACTCAACACTACTTCACCAACAAGTCTGAATACGCTTTTATGAATTTACTTAACAAAAAAAAAGGAAAACAAATTATTGCTCGATGTTACAAAACTACTACAAACTCAACCAGTAGAAACCACCATTCGACAACTACTACTGTCGTGTTGAACGGATTGCAAAACGGAATACTGTATTGTAGCAGTCAGTCAGAAGCTGTGTGAAGAACGCCTAGCAGTTACAACAAGGAGAAGCACTACGTCGGAACTGCGGAAATACCAAACTAATATCCATTACTACTACCACACAATCGATCTATGAGTCTGAAATCACACACAATCAGGGATTGTTGCATCGACATCATCCTCTCTTAACGTAGCTAACTGTTTTGGATCGTGTAAAAGCCAAACCAAGGGCCGGGAATCGGTTCAAGTCGTTTCCCCAAAAGCTTGACATAATCTTTGCTCATCTCTCCATCTCGCCAAACATTCATTGTGCGTGTGTCCTAACCTGTGGAAGAAAAACAAAACAAAGCAAAACAAAAAACCAATAAGGCCAAGGAGAAAGGAGGAGACAAAGAGAAGGAGAAGAGAAAAGGTGATATTAATTTCCCTTTATTATGTGCCAGTGTTCCTTAGCGGACGCACAAACCAACGTGAAACCAGCCACTAGACTAAAACCGTTCGAGCAGTTTTTCGCATCGCCCGGTGGTTTCTGCGCCGACGGCGAGAAGGAAACGATCGACGACGACGCCCGTTCTGCTTGGTGGTATTTAAAACGCTAAGAATTTTGTTTTCTATTTGGAGAAAGACAAACATCATCACAAAACACACACACAAAAACAGCCCCATTCGCGGGAAGGTACAACTGGTGTAACACAGGTCATTATCATTGTTAGCAAAGGGTAGCGCACAACCGCTGCCTGGGGCACTGTGTATCATTGGAAGTGAATCAACCGTCGTCATCATCAGCGTATCAGCAAGGGCGCGCATCCCCGTGTTCAGGAAGATGGTTGTCGATCAGCAGGGCGAAAAGCAGATGCAGAGTAACGAAAATGACACTGTGAATATGAAATGTGATTTATCTCATTACCTGATAGCTGTAAACAAAACTAAACTTAGCGTAATTAGCGAAGCGACAGATAAGATGATGATGCCAGAGATGGAAGCGCAGCAGCTGGGTGATGACCAAATTATAGCAATTAAGAATTCCATACGCGAACCACCACTGAAACACAAGGATAATAATGCTAATGTAACGGTAACGACGGTATCAGAACAGCAGCTGAAGCAAAGCAGCAGCAGCAGCAGCAGCAGGATCAACGAGAAGGATCAATATCAGCAGTCAGCTCAACGGGAGGAAGTTTCAAGCACCAATTTCGTACGGTTTGCAGAACTGTTGCGTTTGACGCAGCTGGAATCGACCATCCGGCAGCAGGCACCGCATTACATTCGTTTGAGGTTGCTGGGCGGTGGAGAAGATTCCATTAACAATGGTACAAGTGCCTGGGGTACGCCCGCTGCAACGAATAATCCGACCGGAAGCACCTGGGGACCGATTGGCGGCGGTGGTGGTGGTGGCTCTGCGCAGCAATCGAATTCAGCAGTCGGCGCACCTGGAGGTCCGCAGCAGCAAGGTACTGGTGCTTTACCACCCACCACCGGTGCATGGGGTGGTGCCGGCCAGCAGAATGGAGGAGGCCCCGGTGGACAGACATCGAAAAACAACGCCGCATCATCGGTGAATCCGAATAGCGTAGGAGCGTCAGGCGTTGCACCGGATGGCAGTGGCAGCAGTGGAGGAAATGGTGGTAATGCGGGCGCAGCAGGAGGTCCTTGGAATGGACCAGGAGGAAACGCACAAGCTTCATCTGCTGCGCAAGGCGCTCCGGTGGTGGTGGGTGCAGCAGGCAATGGCAACAATGCCGGTGGTGTAGGAGGTCCTCAGCAAGATCAGGCTGGCGTTGCAGCAGGAGTGTCTCAGCAACAACAGCAGCAAGTTGGTGGAACAGCCGCAGCACAGCAACAGGCAGCTGGACAACCGGGCCAGCCGGAAGCAGGTAGTGGCGGTGCATCTGCAGCACCAGGGGTAGGTGCAGCCGGTGCCGTGGTACAGTCGAGCGCCGCCAAAAACCAGCTAGAGCATTTGAACTCACTGCGCGAATCGCTGTTCGCTCAGGATGGGTGGGGTTCGGAGAATGTGGATCAGGACACACTGTGGGAAGTGCCAGTATCACCGGAACCCGGTGGTAAAACTGACCCAAATAGTGCAACCAGCGGCCCTATGGCAGGCATTCCCATGTGGAAGACAAACACGGGTACGGAGCTATGGGAGGCGAATCTACGCAACGGTGGGCAGCTTCCACAGCAGCAGCCACCTGCCCAGAAGACACCCTGGGGCCCGGCAAACAACTATGGCGGCACCTGGGGCGAAGATGATGAAGCGAATGAACCGGCGACCGGATGGAACGGATCGATGGGTGCAGCGGGTGTTGCTGGAGGGCCGGGTGGCCCAGGAGTCGGCATGCGGGATCAACCTCCGGGACCGCAGCAATCGCAGCAGCTCGCCGGCCAGCAGCAAGCACAGCAACCACCGTGGAACACGGGTGGTGTGGCCGGAGCTGGAGTGGGTGCTGGAGCCGGTGGTATGTGGAGTGGTGGTAACGGTGGAGGTGCACCCGGTGGTGTCGGTGCGATGACACCGAATGTAGCGGCCGGGCTTAAGAAGGACAACGAGTGGGGTTCAGCAATTGGTGCCGGTGGAGGAGCAGCTGCTGGCGGTAACGGTGCTTGGGGAGCGACTGGTGGTGGTGGTGGCGTTGGCGGTGGTGCCGCGGATGGTCGTGTTGGCGGTAATCCGGTTGCAGCACTCGATCCAACTGGGCTTGATATGCGCAACATACGCATTGCTAGCGCGATGGACAGCAATCGCGAAATCCGTGGCGATCCGCGGGGCATTTCGGGCCGGCTGAACGGAAACGTTGGCCTTTGGGATCAGCATCAAATGTCGAGCATGCAGCAGAAGATGCCACCGACGGCTACCACACCGGGAACACCGACCGGTGGAGTGGGTGGACAGGGCGGCGGCAATCAGTGGCCTTCGAACAATCCGCTCGGCTCGGTTAATAATGGCGTGGCCGGTGGGGTTGGCGGCGGTGCCAAGCTGGTCGCCGGCTCGGGATGGGATGATCCAAATGCGGGCGGTGGTCCCCCGGTGGTGGGCGGCGTGCGTCGCAACAACATGGACGACGGAACTGCACTGTGGGGTCAGAATGCGCTCAATCGCCAGAATTCCGGTAACGTATCGGGTTGGAATGATAACAGTGGCGGTGGGTTAGGTCCACCCGGTGCGGACGGTGGCATGGGTCGCAATCTGATGCACCGAAATGCAATGGTCGGCGGTGGCGGTGGCAATCTGCCCGGCAATGGTGGACTGGTAGGACGTGGCGTCGGCCCAGGGGGACCGATGAAACCGGACAGCCTGTGGGGCCAGAACCCGGCGGCCGCACTCGGTGCTGGACCGCGCGGTGGTGCTGGCAACTGGGGCGCGGACGATGTACCGTCCGGGGCCGGTGGAAGCAACTGGGGAGACGAAAAACCGCCCGGCGGTGGAATGGGTGGCAACTCGCTCTGGAACGACGGTAACAATTGGAACAACAAAGGAAAGATGTCCTCCGCTGGTGGTTGGAACGATGGTACGCCCGGTGGTGCCGGCAGCGGCCCGGGCGGTATGGACATGGGCAACTCGGACTGGGGAATGCCACCGCAGAGCAAACTGCCGCCAAACGGTAACAAGATTAATGCGCTCGAGATCATACGCTGCAGCAAACCTTACCGGCAGCTGTGCGAAATGGGCTTCAAGAAGGAAGACGTTGAAGGTGTCCTGCGTTTGACGAACATGAACGTGGAGGAATCGTTGGAGTTGCTGCATCGTAGCAGCGGCGGCGGTGGTTCGGATTGGTCCCGTCGTCCGGATGGTGGCCACGGTGGATTCGGAGCGGGTGATCAGTTTGTGGGTGGCGGCGGTGTAAGTGGACGTTTTGCTGCAGCAGCAGCCGGTGTTGGTCCTATGGCGTTCCCGCAGGTAAATAGCAATTGCAGGCCATTTGCCACGTATTTGAATTTAAATCTGATCGTTTTTTTTGGTTCGTTTGTGTGCTACATTTGCAGAACAATCAGAATCTTGGTGGTGGCGTTTTCGGAGGCGGAAATGGATCAGCGGCCGGTGGCGGTTCCTTTAATAGTATGAAGTTTGGCGGAGGGGCCGGTCATGGAGGTGCGGGTGGTAACGGTGGTGGTCCAGTCGGTGGAGGAGGCGGTGGTCCTCCGGGTGCAGGTGCTGGAGTGTTCGGAGGCCAACAACAGCAGCAGCAGCAGCAACAGCAACAACCCGGAGCACTCGGCGGCGGTGGATTGAACCAGTCAAATGCACAATCGCAACAAATATCGAACCATCATTTGCGGCTGTTGGTGCAACAGATACAACTGGCCGTCCAGAACGGGTACCTGGAGAATCAAATTCTCAACCAACCGTTGGCGCCTCAGACGCTGATGCTTCTTAACCAGTTGCTGACCCACATTAAGGTAGGCGTGAATCGTGATTGTGATAATCTCGAGGATTTAAAACAAAATCTCTAACGGTATGCAATGTTTTCTCCTGTCTCCCTTTGAATCGTAGCAATTGAATGTTATGCAAAACAATCTGAGTCGTACCGGTGGCGGTGGTGGTGTGAATGCCGTACAAATGTCCATTGCCATTAACAAGCTAAAGTCACAGATAGCGAGCTTGCAGAATCAAATCAACATGCAGCAGGCGAACTACTTGAAGCAGCAGCAGCAACAGCAACATCAACAACAGCAACATCAGCAGCAGCCGCCCCATCCGGGTAGTCTGAATGCGGCCAATGTGAACGTATCAGCGATTGCGGCTGGCGGCGGTGGTGGTAATCATCCGGGCAACGATCTCTTCCGCGGTCCGTCCGACCTAGCCGGACTGCCGGGTAGCTTTGCAGATATGGCGCTAAAAGATAGCGGTGGCGTGCCATTCCCATCCACCGGTAACACTAGTCAACAGTCACGGTTGCAGAAGTGGAAGCTACCGCCGAACAGTGCCACCGCAACCGGTCTCGACAAGGATGGATCGGATCTGACCGATTTTGTTCGAGCGCCCGGTGCCAGCTCCAAATCTGGTCCGTCCGGATCGGGCATCGATGATGGGTAATGAACAGCGAATAGGTGGTTAAATGTAAATGTTATGCTTCATTCTCTACGTTTTGTATATTTCATTGTAGTACTTGGTCGAACGGGCGTAACAATCTAGGTGATGGTTGGCCGGATTCTAGCTCGCAGGACAACAAGGAATGGCCCGGTGCTAATGATGCGTTCAGTGATCTGGTGCCGGAATTCGAACCTGGTAAACCATGGAAGGTAATGCAATCCATTTCGGGGGTTTGTTCTTGCTAAGTGGAGATGTACACTCAATAGCTGGGACTGATTTTCCCCAAAAATAATCTCCACGTTTTGGAGACTCTTTTTCTTTAGGTATTGAATTTATTTGTTAAATCTTACCTTTTCTATCCGTTCTCTTGTAGGGCACACAAGCGACACGAATTGAGGACGATCCAACAATAACACCGGGTAGTGTTGCTCGCAATCCATTGTCGATTGCTGCCGCCAAGGAGTCGAATCTGTTCGGTGGTGGTTCTACCGGTGGCGCAACCAACAGCAAATCATCGCCAACGGAATCACCCTGGAGCTTCAATCCATCCAGTGGTGGCGTGCAGGGCGCCAATTATGGTGGCAAGGTGCAGAAGAACCCTTGGCAGGATCCGAACACACCGACCATGCCTCCAGCGGACTTGTGGGAAACTCCGCTCGGTGGTGGTGGTGGTGGCAACGGTGCCAAGGGACGCGGTGTCGGTATGATGGGCGGCATTGGTAAAGCTGGCGGAGGCAAGATGGATACGAACGGTTGGAACACACCGAGCACACAGGCCGGTGGCAGCAATACGTGGAACAGTGCCGGACCGTCAGCTAACTCGTGGTCGTCGACATGGATTATGCTCAAAAATCTGACCGCACAAGTAAGTTTTTGTGAAATGTGTACGGTCGTACGCGTGTGTGAGAATATATAAATCGTATTTAAATTAATCTTTATTATTAATGTTTAAATCTTTGCTTTCAACATCTGCAGATTGAGGGCTCAACTTTACGAACATTGTGCTTGCAGCACGGTCCGGTCTTAAATTTCCACCTATACTTGAACCACGGTATTGCACTGTGCAAATATGGCACTCGTGAGGAAGCGCAGAAGGCACAGTTGGCACTGAACAACTGTCAGCTGGGCAACACGACCATCTGTGCGGAAATACCGAACGAAAGCGACATACAGTACATCCTGCCACATCTCGTAGGTAATAGTAATGGTATGGCGAACGGATTGACCAGTGGCGGTGGACAGAATTGGCGGCTTAGTGCTGCAGCACAATCGCAACCAATGGTTGGAAGATCCAACTCGGTCGTACAGGGTAAGTGTGATAAAGATGTTTCGATTGTGTAGGCTAAATTGCAGCAAATTCATTCCCATCTCTAAAATGCGTTTCGCGCAGATACGTGGAGCTCGAATTCTTGGGGCACCGGCAACACTAGCTCCAACCTGTGGAACACGCTTGACGGTGGTCCCGGTGATCGGGGCACACCAGCCAATCTGAATTCGTTACTGCCGGAAAGCTTACTCGGGACGGAATTGAACTGATGATTCCGGCACAGCACCATCGCTGCTGAGCGCAACTAACCATAAGAAAACAACAACAAAAATCTGTGCACGCGCGTGTGAAGCGTTGGCTCGAAATCCATCACTGCTGCTACTCCACCTCGATCCGAAGAAGTAAGAACGTTTTAACTTGCATACGCATATATAGGTGATATCATTACGATGAAACACGGCGCATAGAGCTCAGAGCTTTCCTCATCGTCGTCTTCATTGTTTCCTGCGCACTGATAGCAGATGACACATCCCAAAAAAGTAATACATTGCTCTTAAGATAGTTAAGGTAAGCTATAATATGATCAAAATATGATGCCTCCCCGTAGTGATTAGTGGTAGAATTTATTGTCGATGAAATAGTTTTTTTTTCGTTTTTTAAGGTATTTTAGTTTGTTCAACCAATCACACCATAATACCACACAATTGATTTACATTAATCGTACGAAACATAGCGCCTTAAGTTAAATGTTACACACTAAGATACGAACATTCTTTTCCCATCCCTATTTCTCTCGCAGAATTTAAATAATATTTTAAAGCTGCTGCTGCTTGCTGATATGCAAAAAAAAAATCACACACAGCAAGTCAACAACACACATTCGTAAATCTAAACAAATACTGCGTGCGAATGAATGCATCCATTGGTTTAAAAGGATGATGGGTGGGTAGCTGAAGCAAAAGGACGCAAACCTGCGAGATTAACACTGGAAAAGAGATAAACAGACGATGTGTGGAAATGATGGCGTAAAACAAAAAGCAAAAAAAAAAAGAAACCTAAAAAGTGTCTTTTGAAAGTCAGCGGTTTCGCGTCTGGCGTAGTATTAAGGTGTTGTGAATGTTTTTATCATTTTTTAAACAATGTAATCTTATACAATTTAAATAATATATTATATATATTTGAGAAGAAGAAGACGGCATGATGGAATAATTAATTGTGGATAGAAAGCAAAACAAAAACAGAAAAAAGCAAGACATTTTGAACAAGAACGCGAAAGCACTAATAATAGAACACAAAATTGTCTTGTCAAAGTACTAACAAACAAAAAAAAAAGAGAAAAAAAATCGAGACGTAACTTAAAAAAAAATGCTATCTCTACGTGTACGGATGTAGATCCAAATGACTCGGGCCCGCAAGATACATTTCAAGTCAAAGAGAATGATCTAGTTCTAGTTGCAAGAGATAAATCGAAGAAAACTTGTTTTTGTTGATTTTTGTTTAACGAAAAATACAAACTCTTCCCCACCCTTTTTCTCCCAGTGGAGAAATGTTTCCTTCCGCGCCTCCCTCTCATCATGAGAAAATCTCAACGATGATTTGTAGTGAGTGTAAAACAGGGTGTGTGATAAGGCAACATGTTTTATGTGAGAAGTGAACCCAACATTTGCTTCTCCCGGTGAAGTGGTGGTAAAGAATAAGTAATATTAAACTAACGGAAGTGTGCTACAAATGAAATCGAAAGCTAATAATGTTATTATGGCTATAAGTTATTGAGTACTCGATTTATATACAGAGCAGATATTTAGCATTTGTCCTAAGTGATTATTCTCCTTTTGTTTTGTTTTAAAACATAAATTATCTCCATCCACTTTCTTCCTCCGCTGTGTGGTGAATCGTCCCTCCTTTTTATCCCCATCCTTCCAGTAGGATGATAAACTGTTTTTTTTCTATTTTGAAATTATGAAAAAAAGGAGCCGACTGTAATAGTAGCGCGAGCTCTCATCAGTGGTGGAAGAAAGCGATGAAAAGAGCTGTGGAATAATGAAATACATAAACATATATCTACATATACATATATATGGATATATCAAAAGAAACAACAAAAAAACATTTCCTTTTTATGACGCTTGTAGAATCGGCTGTATTGTGAAGGAAGACACACACACACACAGACATTGCATACACTCAGCCAAACAAAGCAAATTAATAAAGTAGTACACTAAATAAAACAATACTGACCCCAACTTCCCCCTTTCCCTCCCAGACCCGATGTGAGGTCATAAATCACATACGTAGCGTGCATAAGAATAGTGTCTAAGAATGATGTACCGTAATGTATAAGAACAAGAGAAAAAAAAAACAACAAAAGAAGAAAAAAAACGTAAAACCAAAACAGGAAAATGATAAAATCAAAAACAAAAAAAAAGGAACATAAGTTTAAGAAATTAGTCAAGAAAATGAAGGTAGAATGATTCATTCAATCATTTTCTTTTCCATATGTGCACCTTGTTTCGCGCTGCCGTTGCGAGCGCCATATGCGACGTGCCGTTTCCTCGAGTCCTATCCGTGCCGTGCGTTCTACTTATATCTTCGTTTTATTTTTCACAGCGGAAGCGACCATGTGTATGTGTGTGAGACAGATAGGACACGTACGTCGACTGTCTCTCCCGTCGTTTTGTTTTTAATGTACGGCCAACGGTCCTAACCAAATGACAGCTAAGCCAGTAGTAGCTAAAAGTAGCTGATGCGCGTTCATGCTTTCCATAGACTTACACAGCACCATATGAATCGCCAGCTCGCATATCTCGTACCTCGTCGTCCCAGGTTCTCTATTGTTTTGTATGTTTACTGTTTTGCTCGGTTTTAGCTTTGACTGTTTTGTTTCTGCAATAACATTGTGAGATTAAAAAGACCTACAGAGAGAGAAAGAGAGAGAGAGAGAGAGAGAGCGAACGAATTAATAATATAAAGTAATGTATAAGATATTAAAAGTACGTACCGCTGAGTGAATGGATGAGTGTATGGAATTAAGAAAAAAGTGCATAAAAAGTATAATAGTGAGAGAGAAAGAGAGAAAGAGAAAAAAATGCATATGCCTATCATTAGTAGACAGGGGATAGAAGGAGATAAAGTAAAGACGCACTTATGATAAGCAAAATCAAAAACAAACTAACAAAACCAAATCGACCAGGAAAGACATTGAGCAATTAGTGTTTAAAAATGAAAACAAAAGAAAAACAAACAAACGATGTTTTACCAGTTGGGATTTATTGGACAAAAAAACAGAGTAAACAAAAAAAGTCATGAACCTTTAGTTCGTTAATGATTGATTTCCGTTTTTTTTTATTTTTCATACGTTATTAAGTCTCACTTGCTTACAGCCATAGGGATGTTGTTTATCTGTTTGTTTTTTGTTCTTTTGTTTTACTCAAAATCAAGGAATGTAGTGCAACGAACAAGAGAGTAGCAAAACCACACAACACTAACGAAAATTTACATTGTTGAGGGCGTGTGTGTATGTGTTTAATTGATTTGTGGATAGGAAAAAAAAACGTGAGGAAACAATAACTAACAACGGGAAACGCTTGATGATAACTTTGAAAGCCATTGTAGTCCATTACCAGAGTTGAAAAGAAAGTGAAGTTTAGATAATAATACACAGGCGAAGAGAGAGAGAGCGAGAGTTAGAGAGAGTAGAGAAAAGAAAGAGTATTGATAGATTGCTAACCAAATTTCTGTTCCTATTGTGAAATATCCTTGGATGCAGCGCGGGTGCGTGTGTGTGGTGCACACGATAGTAGGTAATCGGACACTTAAAGCACACTTGGTAATGATTTCGCGTTCAGACAATAGCAAGTAAAATCATGCAATTCCGTCTGGCTAAAGGCCATCAGGATACCGATACCCACGGAAGCATATGATAGTGCGTATGTGTGCCGTGTGTGCTTGTGTTTATTCAAGTCAAAAGCCTTATGCTGTTAAGGTATCACCTACGAATACTTGTTCAGGGAATGAAGCAACCGTTTACTAAAATTAATCTTTGTGTAGTAATCAGCGCACAGAAGGGTCAGTTAGTATATATGCGTTTAAGGTTTGCCTTTACTTAAGGTGTTTTCTTATGACGAACTGTGTGCTATAATACGTGTGTAGCTTTTGCCGTATTGGAACCATTTATGCCCATTACTACACTGGAACGTTCGTTTTAGACTGATCACACACAAAAAAACATAAGTAAACGAAGCTATATAATTCAGTATAAGCTTGACTGCACATGAGCCTTTATTAAGCATGTGTGTGCGTGTGTGTTGTGTGCCGTGGTGTTACGTTAAACGCTGACAGAATGATTATAAATTATTTAACCATTGTAACCTTTATATTTGCATTCCGCGATAATTAACTGCGCTGTTGTTTTATTTGCGTTTTGTGCTAAAGCCATACGAAATGCAATATCTGTGTGCTTTGCTTCTTTATATGTGCTATGCATATGTATATCAAGGGCCGTGGGAAATCAGGAACCAGAAGCAAATAATGAAAAACAAAAAAACCAATCTCAACCAAAGTACGAACGCCAAGACTTTCTTTCGGTCTGATAAGGTGAATGATGGAAGAAATATAGGTGGAAAATTTTCACTTGTAAGCCGTACTTTCGCTAAACATTAATATCCGGAGTATCTTTCTCAAAAAAAAAAAACACCGGCAAAGCAATGTATGAAGTGCCTATAAAAGGAATAGTATGTAAATCACTATTCTGTGCATATTTTAAAACGAGCGATCGTGGATATATATATTTTTTTCATTATGTGCATTTGATTTGTAAACCTGTTGAGTGTAGGCATTCTTTTCGCCAAAACAAAACAAACAATCAGCTTGAACAATAAGAAAAAAGCACACTCAAACAACATTTAAGCCATTTTGTTGTGAAAAAAAAGTATGTGGTTCATTTTTGGTGGGCAAAGAAGTGCAATTTTTTTTTTTTGTGTGTGTCACACAATTATTATAGTTGCTTAAGGAAATCGATCTTTTTTTTTGAATAAGTATTTGTTGTTTTGTTTCGCTTTCGGCGGGCGTATTGTTAATCGGCACACATCATCACATCATTAATTGGTCAGAATTAGTGTTCTTTCTTTTTATGTGTAACGCAATACTCTTTTCGTTTTGTGTCAGGCACCCCACGTGTTCGGTCGCGCAAATTCCACGCATAGAACAAAATAGGGAAAAGGACACAAAAGTTGGTGTCGCACAATAACACACCAGAAAACACAGACACACACCCACACACACACACATACAGAATTCCAAGGAGATGAATTAGGGCGTTCAGCAAATGTGTTTAACTTTCCGCATCGTACTCTTGTGCTCTAGGTTTCGTTAAGGTTAAAATGCTATATTATACGCTAAAGTCAACAGCTTCATGTCATACACTCCGCCAGATACACTCCGGAATGCTAGTTTTCTAGTTTAAGAACAAAAGCTAAAATAAAAAAACACACACAAACAAACGCAAAGGAACATATGAATCTTATCCACTCTCCTCCTGCTGCTGTGTCCGTCGACTTTGTCGCACGAACAAACATAAACAAAACGGGATGGATTGTATTACCAGTGAAGTGTTAAGTTAAGTTGCGGCAGCAGCAATGCGCAAGCAGTAGTGAATTGAATTCGAATTGCATAGGGAGGAAAAGAAGCATCAAAAAGATTGCAGCACAAAGCAAATCGTGTGTTATCGATATTCCAGTTTTCGGTATTGCAACATTATACCGGCCAGGCAATATAAAATGTATGTAAACATGCACAATCCGTACTCAAAAGTATCGTCCCCATTTAATATGTGTCCCTCAGTTAGGTGTAGTTGGCCGGTTGAACCAATACGAACGCGTGTTTAATTAGCTGGTAAGATATCTTTGTAAGCATCTGCCACCAATCAAAGTGAGAGAGAGAGAGAGAGAAAGGGATTAAATGTACTAAGCGAATGTAGTAGTCCGTAAGGAATTAGTAGCAGCAGTAGTAGTAAAAGCAAAGAAGGAGTAGTATTTTGTTTTCTCTTGTGTTTTTTTTCAACCCGCAAAAACATACAACTGATTGTGAAACATCATCCCTTTATCACTAATACTACTACTTCTATTACTACTAAACTGCTTTGTTGGGAGGGTGTGATGAAGTCAACAAAACTCCCAAAGTGCCCAGTTCAGGAGAGAGACGGAGAAAACAGAAAGGGAGAAGCATTATTGCAAGTATGGAAACACTTATCTTAGAGGATAAATTTTGTGATATACTATTTTCCATACATACGCACACCAACACACACCAACACACAAACGCACATACGCGGAATAGCTCCGTGTATGTTTGATTTATAAATAAAAACGTCCCAAATAGAAGAAAGATGATACAAACAAAAACAAAACACCGAGCTGTATAACTAGTACATTTACCTCGAAGGGGTTTTTTTTTCGTTTCTGTTTTGTGGGTGAGAAATAGGTGATGGAACTCTCTGGGAAGAAAGGTGGTTAAATCGAATCATAGCGCAGACTTAGATTTTAGCAGGTAAGCAAGCCTAGAACAAGAAGGGGATTGGTACGGAAACGATAGGGATACGAAGCAACTAAATTATGTGGTGCTTTAAATTTGTAAAAACCATTTGTGCTTATGCTCAATGGGCTCAAAAGAAGTCTGGTTGAAGGTTTGGTGTCTTTTGGTATTATTTTAGAAGCAACTAATGAAAGTGGAGAAATGGAAAAACAAACAAGTGAAGAAGCAAACGAATTCAAATTTTACATGCAGCACACATCCTCTCACACTGTTTCTTTCGTTCCGTTCTACAATTGAAGCTGAATTAATTTCCATCAGAATTATGTCGTCTAGTGTGATACAATTTTGCCACCGAAAATTGTGTTCCACGTTGCTCTCGGTTGGATAAGGCACAAGCGGAATGTTGTCTAACGCGCGCCCATTTATCTGTGCTTTATGTTTTTCCTTATTGCTGTGAGTGTATCAAGGAGAGCAGATCCTGACATTCGTCTTCCAGTACAGTTTGTGTCTTTCCAGTTTGTCTATTTCCTTCGTGGTAAATTTAAACCTAAAAACAAACAGACATACTTTATCCAAGTGTAAAGGCTAAACAAGAGGCTTATTTTACTCGGCTATCGCGCGTACTACAACGCATATACTAACAACCATAGCAAATTACTAGGAAGAGAGTTTTTGAGGAATGAAGTTTTGATAGTTTCGAAGGGAAACCGGGATTTTTTCTATTTGCTTGCACAGTTTTCTATTGTGTTTAGTGCCAAAATCTTTGCATCGTTATCTTGAACGTTTCCTTCAGATGGACCGGACCGGGACTTTTAGATAGGACAATTGCTAGTAGTTGCCTAAGCGTTTACGATTCTATGTTGAGTTCTCTTCACAAAACTGATCAGCTTAATCATGATACACCGCCCATCTTAGTATAGCTCTATATATGCTGATGCTGATGACTCTACTTTCGTGCAATATATTTAATGAATGGTGCCCAGTAGCCAGTGAACTAGAGGATGGCAACTAGAGCGACAGGTTGCAATTGTTTACCGATTTTACCAGACATTTGTCACGAGCGTTTGTAGGCTGTAAAAAAAGTATAATTTGTTGGCTATGTTTTTAAGTTTCCCTGCCGATATCAAGTGCTCACGATTTAACGACAAACCCTCCGCATACAGAAAGATGTTTGGCTTAAGGAAAAACATAACAAAAAAACACAAGGCACACACACACATATACGCACACACTCATGGATGCACAGTTTTCCCTGCGAGCAAATGTTGCTGCGATGCTGCTCCTAATCATGCTATATGAAATATAGAATCGATCGATGTTGATCGTACAACAGTCAACGATTATGGAAGCTCCAGTTCTTTGAGAACGATCTTGTGTGATAAAAACGTTGTGTTAAATTGCAGACAAAAAAAGTGGAAAGGAACAAGGCAACATTAAAACAAAACAATCAGAAAAACATGATTAGGTTTCAAACGAAATGATAAATTGGCAAACTGCTGCTACTAAATCTTGTCTGAACAAAGCGGGAAAGTAAGAAATGAAATGGCCAACCAACAAATCCATTACACTTAGAACGACAGTGAACAAACGAAAGCGGAAACAACGAGCGCAAATTTTAGTTGAAGCAATTTGTTTTTTTTTTAATTTCTACATTAGTTTTGTTTTTGTTTTATTTGTATGAATTATGTTGTGAAACGAACTTGTGTTACGAATCTAGGCTATCTTGATGGAATGATCAACCCCAACCCTCCAGGCTGTTGTAACCATTTGCTCATAATTACGCTATGCTTCATATTATGTTTATGTTTTATTTCTTACATTTCATTATCTCTCTCTCTCAAGTAATCGCAAATACAAAACAAAACAAAGGAAGAAAACAAGTACTAGTGAAACACATTCCAAAAGAAAAGAAAAAAAAACATCCAGTCATAATGAAGAAGTATACTTATGAAAAAAATGTGCATCGTAAAATGGCAGGAAAAATAGTTACGTGTTGTTGTAAAAAAAAAAACAATATAAAAACCGAAAAAACCCTTTTACGATACTCAAAGGCTGTCGAAATTAACGATTACGTACAGAGATAGAATTGCAAAACTGTGTTCTTTATGGTTATGTTTTCAAAACCCTCAACGCACACGCCAAACATATAACTTTCGGTGTTTAGTAAAATGAATGATTGAAATGAATGAAAAAATTAAAAAGAAAAGGGCGTAAAAGGGTAGACGAAACAGTAGTCAATATGTAGGAGATAATACTGTAAGAGAATAATGTAAAAATAATCAAAACATCAAACGGCAAAAGAAAAACAAAACCATACGAAAGTGACGCTTTAAATCGGAAATCGAAACAAAATCAACCATGTGCGTTTGTATTTAAATATAAAACACACATTTCTCTCTCTCTCTCTCTCCCTCTCTTTGCACTGTTCCTTGTTACGCGTGGTACCGAAGCTCAGCGGGAAAGCGCATACTAAAATGCAATGCAATTACGTTTATATTAATATACATTAATGCAACTTTGCGTAACCTGCTCCTGGACCTTATGAATCTTTATTAGCGTTATACGCAACATCGAAGCTTTCAAACTCTACGCCACATCAAACAAGCAACAATCAGTTAGTTTAGTTATATGTTTTTTTTATGTTTTGCGGTTTTGATAAATGCGCGTTGTTTGTTTTACACATCGCCATATATACTCTGTGGCCTGATTGGATGGATAGATGGATGGAAGCCATCCACTTATCTTATGCGCTTTTGAATATGTTTTGTTCTTCTTTTAAGTATTTAAATGCTGTTAAGAGAAAACGATTCCTTTTTGTACACGTGCGCGCGTGTGTGTTTGGTTGGTTGATAAGTAGTCATAAAAGGAAACCAACTTATACGCACGCACACGCAGTTTATGTTTATGTTAACACACGCTAATTGTTACTTTTTGGGAGGAAAGATGGAAACCGTATGTACTTGATCACGATGTGCAACCTATAAAATAGTTTAAGCTTTAATTTATTTAGTCTACAGTGGAAAAGCAAATACTGGAAGTAAATATAGCCTAACATACGCAAACACACACACACAACACATTTTCTCCCTTCTGAGGTGTGATTATTATTTACTACACTTATTGTATCGATCGTATTTAAATTACGTTCCGTTCCTATAACAAAAAACACACATGTCTTTTGGGAAAGAAGGAAAAAAATTGTACAAGAAGAAAATTTGCGTACGTGTGTGTGTGTGTGTGGTTGCGTGTGTATAAGTAGAAAAAGGAAACCAGTAAAACATAAGCAAACACAAATCGCAACAACAAAAGCAAACAAGAGTGAAACACTTTATTAATTTGTAAAAAAAACAAACAAACAAGAAACAATGACATACAACTAAAACGGCATCACGGTAAATCTAGCGCAACAATGGTGTACAACACAGACACAAAACCATGGCAGTCTGCATATCCCCTATTTTTTAAACTTCCTTACTGTACCAGGGACAAACACTAATCTCCTTGCAACTTGTTCCAATAGATAAATTGATCTGTTCTGGGGTAGGCCGGATTTTGTTGGTTCTTTCGTTATATTTTTTGCTTTGTTTTTGCTGTTCTAATGAGCGTATCACACGCGTATTTATATTGTGCTCATAATATTGTTTGTGTCCCCCCTTCAAAACAGAAAAAGCAATTTTAGTATGTAAACAAAACGGGAAGAATTTATTTATACACCATATCTTTGTAGAAATATTCCATCGTTAATGTGCGGAACGGAAGGAAACCAGCAAACAAAGAAACAAACAAAAGATAAAAAAGAGAGGAAAAAAAAACAATGCCAAGATCAATCAAATCGCAAATATTATTAAGCATGAGAACTGTGTCTTATTAAGCTCCTATCCAAAACAAATTGTAACACACCTCCCCCCCTCCACATACATACACACAATTTGCTTATTTGATTCTTGTTTAATTAGCAATAATATATTATTACTTTTTAATGGAAAACCCATTTTTTTACATTCTGTAAGTATAAGTGTACGCGAATCTTGGTATAGAGGTATATTTTTGGCTTCTCTTTTTACACACGGGATTTTACGGTGGTGATGGGCTCGAGTAAAACATAGTAACACAATGAAATCAAGTAATTGTGATCGCAGGCAGTCATGATTAATAGTAAAATACATGTAAACGAACTGTATGTACGTCCCTTCAGCAACAGAGCAGAACAGATCTCACTTCCGTCTACGTGTAGTGGTGGGTGGAAATAAACGAGATATCCACGCGAACGAATATGGCAATATGGTGTACTGGTGTGGTGTCCATAAGTAACAGAAGGACACTACCATCTGGTGGTTGTTACCTTTTTACCTTTTTAAACGAACGAAATGTGCGTGCGTGTGCGTGTGTGTGTCGTGGTACACAAAGAAAAGGACACGCATATGTTGTTTTTTTTTCGTTTCATGTTGAAATAATTTGCAATTTCAAATCTACTATCGATGAGTGCTACTAGCAATTGTAGAACCCTATGTAGTCCCCATTATGGATCCAACCGTTTACTTTATCTCGTCTTACATTTTGTGATTGGTCGCAATGCAATCATCGTTTCGTGTTGTTTGTAAGTCAATGAAAAAAGAGGTGCCATTACGTTTATTATTATTACAATGTATGTTTTCCGCCTAGTGCATTACTACTCCTGGAGTAGTTAGTAGATTTGAAGAAACGACAAATGAAAACTAAGAAGAAAAAACAATTAAACGCAAAGAAGATCAAATTTGCAATATTTTTGAAGAGAGAGAGTGAGAGAGAGATAGAGAGAAAGAGAAAGAGAAAGAGAAAGGAGGTATGAACAAGCGCCACCTGGTAGTAGATTAGGTGCTGTGTTGTGATTCGCTCAAACTGCCCCAAAGCTGCACAACATGAAGGAAAAGCTCATAAAATCACATAGAACAATGGAGTAAAATAACTTTTCGAAAGGTACTACACATATATTTTTTCTTAGCAAAATGGAGAAAAGTGTAAACTCGAGTGAAAAAACGAACCGAACGTGTATACAAGCTGATACTCATCACACTACTACTAAACTCACTTACCTATAGAGAGAGAGAGAAAGAGAGATAGAATGACACACACACACGTACACACAAAAATGCAGCAACCAAAACCAGATGGAACAATACAATAATGATAATGATAACGAAACAGTGATTACTAAAACGCTAATCGATCTAAGCAATGAAACTTAAAAACTGAGTAAAGATATAGTAAAAACAAGAAAGAAGAAAACACCGTAGAATACTGGTGGTGAAAATCATTAGCTGTGTAACGGATTATCTAGCAAAGATTATGTGCAAAGAAGGTGGGCTGAAGGGGTAAATCTGTAACTTGGTGTATTTTGTTTTTTTTTTGCATGCTGAACAAAAGAAAGAAGAAAACAAGAAACAATGGTAGAAAATTGTGAGGATGGAAACAACGTGTGCACGGATTTACCTGCCTGGTTCTGCCTTTATGTGTCCTTCTTGTTTTATTTAAACTTCATAATTTAATAACCCAAAAACAACAAACGGTAGTGAGAAAATTAATAAGCAAATAAATCAACAAAACAAACAAACAACGTACGAAAAAGGAAAAAAATAGAAAACCAAACAAAACCACTTTGCAAAAAAAAACAAAAAAAAAACAAAAAACCCCAAAGCGAAATATAGATCACTGTATTATCAACAAACCACACTCAAGACAAACAAAAAACAAAAACAAACATACAACTAATGGTGCATATTTAGCTGAGGAATCATGTTTTTACATAATATACACAGGATGAGAGAGTACTACCGAAGATGTAAAGCGGTGGTACGAATGTTAAGGAAAGTGGCTTGTTGGAACTGTGTTGCGTGTGTTGAATTGTGTAGTAAGCGTTTGCGCACAAGAAGCATGCACACTAATAAACAGGAAAAAAGTATATAAGCAAAGGTGCATAAAACCGTGAAGAAACATTTGCAAACCGTCGGAAAATGAATGAAAAAGTTCAAGCACATGAAAACGAAAATGAGACAAAAAAAAAATAGCGGGAGAAGAAAACGAGAAAACACGAACTTCAAATGCGCATACAAATTTCACATTGAAGAGACTGAAATGCCAAATTAATCATACCTTATAGAAGAGAAAAAAGGGAGAAACATAGTAGAAATCAAACACAAAAAAGCAACAAGCGCGCGCGGGAGGGAATACAAGCGACAAATGTACTAATAAACTCTAAACCACAACCGTTAAGCACGCACACGTACACACATACACACATACACACAAAATCTCCCGTTCCCCTCCCACAAAAACGGATACACCTACACACTTACACGTTCAGGATCTAAAAACACTTACAAAATGCGTGGCCAGAGGGAATTTACGTGCTTAGATGTGTTATTGATGAAGGCCGGTCGAACAGGAATGCAATCCGGCGTAAACGAAAAACGGCAAAACGGAGACACGAATAAGAAATGTGTGGATCAAACGTCAATACAACAAGCGCGGATATTAGTGAAACACTATAAAATGCAACGTACAGAGCAACGCAAATGAAATATAAAAATTTTCGTATATTTATGATGATTGCATACTGCGTGTTGCATTAGGATATGACAAAAAAAATCAACCAGAACATGGATAGGAACGAAACAAGAAAGAAAAAAAGAAATGATATAGTAAAGAAAACATCAACAAAGGCTACTAAACCATGTA
Source organism: Anopheles funestus (assembly GCF_943734845.2). Classification (NCBI taxonomy): domain Eukaryota; kingdom Metazoa; phylum Arthropoda; class Insecta; order Diptera; family Culicidae; genus Anopheles; species Anopheles funestus. The sequence goes on along the minus strand of NC_064598.1, from coordinate 94,059,349 downwards.
GGCTACTAGAAAAAACAAGGAGGACAGAAGAAGCAAATGTCGTTAAGAAGAATGTGAAAGAAAACAACAAAAACAAAAAAAAACAGTAATAATGATTATTGATAGCAAAAGTAAGACTTTTTCTGCATACCCGACTCTGATAGAGGAAGAGTTACATTTATAAGGTTCTTAATGTTCAATAAACGGTCAAAATAGTGCACACATGGTTGAATTTTTCTTCTTTTGTGTTTGGATGTGTTTTCAATTGTTTGGAACTGTTCGAAGAAAGGAGCTTTCTTTGCATATGTTCCTTTCCTTGTATCTTATTAACAGCCGAATGGATGGAAAGAAATGAAATTAAAATTTAGTTCTTTTTTACTATAAACTGATGACACAGACAAGGTACAGGTACGGTGCATAAAGCACGATTTTAAAACAAATCCTGTTTAACATATCTCTCATCTGTCGATCGATAAATACAAGTAGTCTCCCTACTTACCCTTTTGGGTAAGTGGACTGAATGTTATTGAGTCGACTTTCTTCTTTGCTCGTAATATAAACATCATTTGAGGCGAAAAGTTATTTGATCAAATGTTATCTCTAATGTTTTAATGTTCATTCATATTTTGTGCTACAAACTCACTGAGTGTGCACGAATCCACGAACTCTGTATTTCGGGGACTAGCTGTACGCTGCATTCTATTATCGTGTTTTTCGCCTTTATGTAGTTTTCTGAGACTTTGCTATTGTAAGCAAACAATGAAGAACAAATTTAAGAAGCATTACATAAATTACAACATTAAACTATACTAAAAGTAATGCTCATTAGCAGCGCCATCTAGCTGATCCTGCAAGCATCAATCGCCGGCGACATTTAATTCAGCAACGTGCTGAATGACGTCTGCTGTCAAAATTGTGTTCGCTGGGCAGTCCAAAGAGGTTACAATTTATACTGCGTCAAAGCTTCGAAAGTGTCTTTCATCGGGTTTTATTTCTTGTCTTTCGTAGTCGTCTAATTCGTTTATTCTCTACAAATTTCGTATCCATTCCGGTCAAATCGGTATCTTTGCGAATAGACGCATCGAACCGAAGAAATTTGCTGTGTGTATCTTGCATTCGAAGGGTAAAATAGTACCATCCGTGTCGACGACGGCAGACAGTCGGGTGTGCAAAACAAAGGAAGAAGACAGCAAATGAGAAATGCTACAAAAATTACCGTGAAACTTTTAACCGCGATAGGAACGAGGATAGCGATTATTCACTGCTATTGATATCATTACGATAAGGCACACTGCTAGCGACGAGAACCGCTTCGTTGTCCGCGTTTGCTTTTTGGGTGTATTACGTCCTTCGCAACGAGAACGTAGCGAGAGCGAGAAGGAAAACAATCACACAAGCACTGAACTTGTTTTAACAAGTTGAAGCTGATAGAGGTACGGAAAATGTTATTGTGTCATCTGGCGCAACCCGTGATAGTTCATTTACGAAGAGTTGCTTAACACAGCTTAACATCATTTACAGCATCCATATCCTGAGTGGCAACGCAAGAAGCAGAACCGAACCCCGTTAGCTGGACAAACACAACACAATTTGGGACAACATTTACGGCGTGTGTTAGCTGAGAGGCTGGCGGCGTAAATCCCTTTTTCCGTTTTTATGGGCAACATCGTCCTGCGGAATCGTATCCTGGAGAATATGAACAATCTCGACGGTGATGATGGTGGCGGAGATATTGAAATGTTGCGCGAACGCTTGTTTAACGGTATCCAGCCACAAGACGACGAAGACGATACACCCGCGTCACGTAGCGAATTTGCTTCCATTTTGCGCCATCTCATACGCAGGTGAGTTGGTACGGTGGGAAAAGGGTGCGGTTCCATCGGACGTCGCGAAAAATCCCTTACAAAAATGAAGACAAACACGTGAACTCTGTATTTACCACACCAAAAGATCGGTGAAATGATGAAATTTTGTTTCATTTCAGTGGTGAAATAATGGTGCTTAACTACGAAAGTTACACGCACCATCCACTACCGGTGATCAAGAAGAAACCGAATCTGCAGAAGCTGATGGTAAGGATGGATTTGGATGGCTAGACAAACGCAGCGCAACGCTTATCACTTGATTTTTCTTGTTTGCTTTCTCGCAAATTGTGTCACAGCGTAACGATATCTACCACTCAACCAAGAATGCGTCCGGACAGAGTGAAATGGTTGGCGAGAATGCAAACACAGCTGCTGCACCATTTTCGCTGATGGATATGGTTACGCAGCGCCAGCAGGGGCTAGGAAAACGCAAGGGTCCGTTCATGCAAAGCGACAAATGCAAGATCATGAACCACTTCCGGCCGAATACCTGCATCGAAACGGTTAGTTCGTGCGACTCGAAGGTGTTCTGCGGCAGGTTCACCAGCAACGGCAATCGGTTCGTAACGGCAAGCCAGGATGCGCTGGTACGCGTGTACGATTCATCCCGCGGCCAGTACAAGTTGCTGCGCGCACTGGAGACGAAGCACGTGGCATGGTCAATACTGGACATCGATTTCAGCCCCGATGGCAACTCGTTCGTTTACAGTACCTGGGCTGATGCTTGTTCGTATAGTTTACACGTATTTCCTCGCAGTTCCCCTTAACTATTTTTGCTAATCTTTACTGTATTTTTCGATTTTGGCCACCTTGTGCGTGTGTGTGTGACGCCGCACAGTGTTTATTTCCAGCATGGATCGTGGAATGTCGGACAATATCCATGCGCTTTATTTGAGCCCGAACAACCGGAAGCTGGGAGTGTTCACCGTGTGCTACTCGAGCTGTGGCAAGCACATTCTGTGCGGTGCCAACGATGGTAGTCTGTACGCGTACGATATAGAGGCGAATCGGCGTACACTGATGGCACCGGTTGCACGGGTCGATACGGACGTGAACTCGGTCGGATTCGTCGACGAGTTGTCGAACATATTCTTCAGCGGAAGTGATGATAGCGTTATTAAGGTAACACATTTTACTAACACAAATTAATGTTGAAGGAAAAATATATTAATTTTTCCACGCGTTTGTTTTAGCTATGGGATCGTCGCTGCATGAACGAATCGAACCCGGAAGCGGTAGGGCGATTGATTGGCCACTACGACGGTATCACGTACATCAATTCGCGCAACGACGGTCGATACATCATATCGAACTCGAAGGACCAAAGCATTAAGCTGTGGGATCTGCGCAAAATGTCACCGTCCAACATCAGGCGCGAACATACCCATAGTCTCTGGGATTACCGATGGGATGATGTACCGAAACGCTGTGAGTATCGTCAATAACATTATTTCGGCTAATTTATACTAATTTTCCGGCATTGATTTTCACGAAATCGCAGTCTTCAACATTACGAAATCGCTGAAGGGAGACACCAGTATAATGACCTACCGCGGTCACAAGGTGCAGAAGAGCTTAATTCGTGCAAAATTCTCCCCAGCAAGCACTACCGGCCAGCGGTACATCTATACCGGTTGCGGTACGGGCCGTTTAATAAGTAAGGATACATTTCGTTTTCTTGGCGGCAGGGGATCATTGGAGTATGCAAATGCTAATGTACAATGTGTTTTGTTTTATCCGTTAGTTTATGACGTACTGACCGGTGGGATTGTGGAAGCGATCGAGGGACATCATGATATTGTGCGCGATGTGGATTGGCATCCGCACAGAACAGAAGTCATTACGTGTTCGGTAAGGAAAAAGAAGGAAATGAACTCATTTGTTTTTTTTTTTGGTGGATAATGTAAAAAATAACCTCTTTTCTTCTCTCAATCACTTTTCAGTGGGACAGCAGCGTCCATCGGCATGTGCATTGCAGTTCGATCGAGAAGCAGGAACACCGTGAAGCATCGCAGAACGTAAAAACACGCCGCCGACTGTATAACCCGATCAACTCCAACTATACCGGTTCCGATAATGATTACGATGAGGATGATGACGAATTGCCGGAACAGCCACCGGTTCGACGATCGCGTCGTTTGGCAGAACGCTACAGTAATGACGATGGCGGCAGGCACAGCGCAAGTAGTAGTAGCAGCAGCAGTAGCAACGCTAGTACTAGCAGCGGTAGCGGCGGCGGTGGTGGCAGCAGCAGTAGCAGCAGCAGCAGCAGTGGCCGCAGTTCCAGCTCTGGCCGGATCAGTCGTAATGGAAACTTTTCCCCATCGCGATCTTTGCGCTCGTTTGAGTCTTCTATCCGTTCGTTGCGCCGACGGTTTCGCGACAGTCCGTGATAAACGTAATCCGTACACATTGTGCGGAGGGGGCAGGCTGTCCGAGCAAGGTTGATGGCGCAAACAAGAAAAGAAAATGGAATAGCATGCTCCAGCTACTACAGGCGCTGATCGTCATTTACGATCGTGTGGTAAATGTTTGAAATAACATGCTCAAACTACAATTACAGGGTTCCATAGATAGAGAGAGAGAGAGAGAGAGAGAGGATAGAACGAAAAACACTGAACTGTGCAAGCAAATAAGACAAGTGCGGCGCGTAGACTGAACTTTGCGGAAACTACCAGGTCGTAAGTCGAAGCGAACATCTTCATACAAAGAAATTTTTATCAACTAATCATGAAAGGAAAGGTTACAATTATGGTTATAGCACACTACAGAAAGCAGTTAAAACGCAAATTAGTAAACAAACGCAATTGTTCACACATTAATCGTGATAAGATCATTTTTAAATTTCTATTTAAACTAGCGAGCGCTCAACTGATTTCAAATGATGTTTAGAACTTACTTTAACTAAAATTGAAACATTTTTTTGGTAATTTAATGGCTCAAAATGATAACTATATGCAGTGTTCAAAAAAACAGATCAATTGATGCACGACATCATGTTGTGAGTTTGTGCTTTCATATAAGGTTTCCTGCAACGTTTTTTCCATATTATTTGATCGATTGTCGCGAAACTCGCATGCGCATTGCAGTGTAGGGGTTGTTCGCTCTATCCTATCTATGGCGGAACCCTGTATTTATATTCGGAAGATGTAGTGCTAGAATGTTTATTACTAGCGAGCAGAATGTACGGAAATTTTAGAATCATTTGCACTTTATTTTCATTTCTGCGTCCAAATTGCGTGCAAATTATTCTTCCTTTCCATTTACCGCCACTGTTGCGTTTGTGGTGGTTAACAAAAACTATACGACTTTTTAGAATTGAATGAACCCCAGGTGTATGAAGGTGTTTAGGACCACTGTGTAATTGCTTTATGATAATTATTTACCCGTTTTCTGTTTTCTTTATTTAAAATTTTACACCTTAACAAATTGAAATAAGTAACCCCCAAAATCCAAGCTAGCAAGCGAAAACAAAAATCCCATCCGTGCGTGTCCATGCGTGCAATCAACAGCTATTGATTATTACACTCCTTTTTTATCGGAGCTGCCCGAAGGATTGAAGGAGGTGAACGTGGCGAGATATGTAGTAAGAGGAGCACATTAATCATTCTACTGTACATTTTATGTAATGTTATTATATTCGATGGACTGATTTTTGTATTCAATTATTCAAGTGTTAAACAAAACGGGAAAGAGCGAGAACATACTTCAGTAAAATCGAATAAAGTTAAAATAATCAATAATGACTAGTGTTGTGGTGAAAATGATCAAACTACTGGTGATCGCAACCGTACCGAGAAACTAACGCGATAGCTTATGAGCTGCTTATCGTGCAACGTGAAAAACCAAAGACCAATTCTACGCTTATTGGTCCTAATTGAAGACTTAATACGATTAACTATCAGAATCACATCACTATCAAACCAATATTTTTGTGATCGATAGCGTAGGTAAGCCAGTGGATGTTGACGAGCGACAGTATCGAAATTTGTCCGTAAATCTGTTACGGATTTCCACTCATTAATGCACCATAATAGTAGTTCATTTAGCTGCTTGTCATCATCGGTCAGGATTGGATATCTTCTCCTGGAGCTTATCGGTACCATATGAATATCAAAAATGCATGACAGGGCAAATATAAAAACACTCCTCATTATTTACTTCAATTACGTTTCCTTTATTTTTATACCCTAATTGTTTCTCACGTTACACCTTTCTCTTTCTCTCTCTCTCTCTCTCTCTCTCTCTCTCACTCTCTCTCTTATTCCATGTAGTCCACGAATTAGGTCCGCGCCGTTGTTTCAAGGTGGATGTTCCCATCATGGCAGTCGCCTTTCATCTTTCTCCTTCTATCGGTTCGCATGCTTCGCTTCGTCCTTTCGTAGTACGACGATAATGACGTAGATTATTCTTAGTATATGGTAGTGGATGATGTACGAGAGCCTAATAGTGCGGGTAAATGTAGTAAATGATGACAATGTTTGATTCCGTTTCGTTACGGGGCAATTTATGCGTATTACTACCCTTTTGTTGTTACCATTACAAAAAAACGTATACGAATAAGTATTACTTAGCTGACAATCATATACAAACATACATACACTAGGCGCACTTGTCGGCTTACAAAAAAAAAGTTCGTTTTTGTAGTTTGTTCCTGCTTGAAACCCTATCTAGGACAGTATGAACTTGGAAAACAAAAGCTTAAAGCTATACTGTTGGTTGTATTACCTAAACATTTGCCTTAATTTGTTCCGTGTGATTAAAACAACATTTAACAGAATTGCAACCATCGTCCAATGATTCAAAAACACAAATGATTCAAAGTAACAATTCAACATTTAAAAATGCAATCCGAGCAAAATAAAGACACTTGCTAAATCGGCCATGAGCCGATCCACGAGAGGGTGTAACGCTATATGTACTTCCTTCTCTAGCACTCAGATTCTCGGTTCGTTTTTTTTAAATGATGCGTGAACCTTGTTATATCCCTGTTGAGATATTGTAGAGAGAATGTCTCGTGTAGGCAAAAAGGGAGACTGTAGAGTGCACTACAATCACATACAATAGTTATCATCGTTTCCATTCCATGCTACCTTTCGCGATCGTATGTCTAATGTATAAAATATGTTCATGTAAAGATCACAATCAAATTTAATCGCTTTCCGTGCCAATTCTACCTCCCGTGTGCTGTTTTATGTTTGTCCAGTTCTTTTACGCCAGTGTGTAAAAAAAAAGCAACCGTAGCGAATAACCACACTGAAGGTGATCATGCGACAGGTGAGACGATCCTTAATCCGTTTCGCTGGGAGTGCTATTCTCTTATATGCGAACCAGCCGCATACATTAAAAAATCGATCCTTGCAAACCCTCAATCCGGCTAATCTCATTCCAACGCCATTTTACCTATTTAAATCACATTCTAAAGCTCAAACATACAAATTACGCTGCCATACAACATTCATACTTGGCTTTTGTGCACACACATCATGCATAAAAACGCACACAATCAACTTATGGTAAAAGAATGAAGGATACAGCGAGGCAGATTTGTGCCAGAATTACAAAGAGCGACCCATTACAAGGGAAAAGTATGTGTTTTACAACGTGGAGTACGGGGCGAGCTGCTTTTTAATGATGAAATGATGAAAAAACGTATGAAATTTTGGTCCTGAAACAAAAAAGTGATGCTAATTGTTTCATCCAACAACGAGAATCAACAATACTAAAATGAAGTAGAACTGATCCTCTGCTTTTCAGAAAGGGAAATGTTTTAGAAGATCCGCCTTACTGTATCCTACGCTTTGTTACACCGTGCGTTCTTCCCTTCCATACTATCACACCGTTTTCAATGATTTCCTGCCGTACCGTGTGAAAAAATATAATTTCAGCTGTTTCTCTCTCTCTCTGTCTCGTTTTCAAACCGTGTCCTTTTTCTCGCATAACCCTATTGCCTTACAACACCAAGTACAAAAAGCTTATGCGTTACAGTAGTAGTAGTTAGTGCTACATAGTGCTCTGTCCCAAAAAAAAAGAACTGATGACGACTCATTGCACAATGCGAATGCTGCTTGTTTGTTCCACTTTCATTGTGAGCATTATTAATACGTGGGTTTCTCCTTATTCTTTTTTTTATCCATTTGTTTACCTAATTTAATGGCTTATTTTTTGTTTTCTGCAAGTTTTTACACACTCGCACACGCACACCGGCATTGTAAAGTATTCTTTAGTAGATTGATGTTTCATATTTTAAAAATGTGTTTAGTTTGGATGCAGTTTTGCGTGTGTGTGTGTGTGTCGTCCACTAATTCTGCTATGGCTGCCATGGTTCATCGTGTCGCATTGTTTAAATATTGCCAACTAGCACTGGGATATTGTTTTCCTTTGTTTTCATAGATGTATTCTTATACACATAAACCGCTGTCTGAGTTTATATGGCTCATTTACAAATGAACGTACGATACGCGTATGATTGATTTCCCTTCCTTAGTTGGTTCTTCGCAATTACTAATATGTTAATGAAAATTACTTTCCCGTTTCAAAACGCTTGCGCTCTTAATTATTCTTTGAACACATGTGATAGCTTGTTTTGCACTCGCTAGCATCGTATGTTTTTCGATCCAATCTCTTCATTTTTTTTTTGGTATTGTTTTTCCACATTCCACATTTCCTTTCCGGCTTAAACCACTCACTCCGGGGCGGGCATTAACGATGACGAGCTGCTTACTATTTGGTGTGTTATTCTGAGTTGGTTGTGTTGTCAAATGTACGTACATTATGAACGTGTTGTTTTGTTTTGGCTTTCCATCTTATTTTTTATTTTCGTTGCGGATCGATTCTTTCATCAATCAAACCAGCTTGTAAGTAAAATGCTTACACACACACGCACACACAAGGCTACTATTATACGAGAAACATCCATTAAGCTATTTCCCGCCAACGATATTGATACGTTTTTGCGTGGTAATAAAATACTAGTCGCACCTAGTAGAGCAAGCCCCATCTCTAAAATCCATGCTCTAGTCGTGGTCTATCACCGTCACCAAAAATCCAACCAACGTCTTTCTTCTGCACTCTTCGAAGAGATGCAACTATTTGTGTTTTAGTTATCAGTCCAGGCCTGCAAAGCCACCTTAACACATAGTGCCTAGTAAATTAGCTGCCAAGAACAAGCGATGTGATGCGATGCATACGCCTATGCCCCATTCGCTGCAGGCATGGGATGATGCGAAAAAAAACAGAACATTTTAAACCCCTCTGCAGCTTCGTTCGCTCATTCTAGCTGCAATATGACACCGCAGTTTCTCGTCTGAAGCATAGTTTTCAGTTGCCGTTGCTGTGGGTATGGTGGTTAGTTGTGTATTCAGACGTACGCACGACGGAGCCTGTGTATACTACGGTTACAAATATAAATATCAGTCGTCTCTACTCCTACAGAGCACTTTTCTGGCTAAGCCAATCGCCTGATCTCAGAGAATCTCGCAACAACGGCAATACCTCGGGCGCGGACCGTTAATTGTTGGTGGAGGTGTGACCGGTGCAAAGTACGCGTGTACTTTTATGTTTGGAAGGTGATTCTATAAAGCATATAACATAAAAAAAGAATATAAAATTGTAGTTCAACATCCTAAAAGACCATCTTTTGGCTGCAATAACTCCACTTACCCTTAAACGACGAATCGCGTTCCGTGAAATGAGTTGGCAGTCGTACAGCTCTATCCGCTGTAGATTGTGACAGGTTATTAGATGTTCTAGCGTAGCGTCAGTGATCAGTGGACAGTTGTCTAGCTCTAGGACGGAGAGACTTTCGGCTGCACAACCACCACCGGCCAGCTGTCGGATACCTTCGTCCGTTATTAGTTCGCAGTGTGATAAGGTCTGAGAGGTGGAAGCGATACAATAAAATTGGAGTTTAAAGTGTGTACAAAGAGGCGTCATTATTAGCTTACCAATTTCTCAAGACTAGGACATCCTAATGCTAGGTTCTGTAATGTCGCATCCGTGATCAGGCTACACTCTTCCAGATCCATCCGCTCCAGATATTTACAGTTCTGCAATGGAACATACGGACACACAGTGTGAAATGGGGGACAGTATGAAGAAAAAAAAAGGAAAAACGTAAGACTACCTTGGCCAGAGCGATGAAGCCACTGTCGGTGAATTGTGCGCAACCGGCCACCTCGAGCGTGTTGAGATACTGATTATTCATCGCTAGGGCAGTGAGGGACTGATCGGTAAGCTCGGTACACTTAGACACGCACAGCTGCTTCAAATTGCAGCACTTTTCCGCGATCTTCGATATCGACGCATCCGTTATGCTCTACGAATACAACGTACAAAATATCAAGGTATCGTTCCATTCGGTCACAATTCCAGCGTTGCAGAAAATGGTTCATTTGCAAACATTACTCACATCACAACTATGTAGATTTAAAACTTCTATGCCTGGACAGTATATGGCGAGCGAGATAACAGCCCTATCGTTCACCTGCTTACATCCTGCAACCGAGGAAAAGGGAAAGATAAACATTAGCACGGTAAGCACACATTTGCAGCATGCATTTTAATGAAGGTTCATAAACAATCGCCCACTATTTGGCTCTTGTGCGTGTTACGTGCTGTAAGTGCACAAACAACCATTTGTTGACCCAAACTTGCTGCACAGAGAGCAACAACCGTATGTACGCTATTTAATCGCTTAAAACATAAGATTAGCTACTGCTTACAAACATGAAGAATTGTTACGCTTTACAAAGAAGCTTCCATCAACAAAGAGACGATACACAGTCGGGCAGGGTTTTCAATAACTGTGTTTGTTGTATGTTCTTACCTTTACTGCTAAACTTTTTAATCTTATTGCATCCCCTGGCTAGTGCCTCAACACCATTCTCCGTGATTAGATTGCACCAGGACACATTGATTTCGGCCAAATTCTGCGACGATAAGAAAGATTACACGCAAGTTTACAACGTTGCACAATGTAACGGAGAGGAGGTCTTCGACATCAAACACAAACTCCCGCTCTGTCATGCTGTACCTACCGGACACCCATCGGAGAGTGCCTTAAGGCTACTGTCGGATATCTGCGAGCATGATTCCAAGTTGATGGCGGTCAGCTTGGCACAGTTCTTGCTGAGCTGTTGTATGGCAACGTCACTGATCTTTTTGCACTCGGACAAATCGAGATGCTCGATGTTATGGCAGTAGTTGGCGAGGGTACGAATCGAGTGGCTGCCGACCGATTGACATCCGCGCAGTCGTAGATACTTGAGAAAGCCACCGCATCGCTGTGAAATGTTTTCAATCACCGGACCCTTTGGTAAGAAACGCAAAAAAAGTTAGCGAAATACATAAACGGCACGATCGTTTTGTTTCCTAGCCGGGTTTTTGGTGGCACTTACCTCAATGTCACGTTGAAAATCGAAAAGATCTATCTTCTGCCAGTTGGAACCGTCCAGCGCAAGCATGTTCCAATAACGGGAAACCTGAAGAAAGATATCATTTGAACAAGATAAAGATACTAAATCGACTTTATTTGGTGTGTAGTTTAGAGGTGAAAACCCACCTGTCCACAGCGGCATAGCGAAGTCACGTCAAGGTATGACAAAATGCGAAGCAAAATTTCCTTTGGTAGTTTCCGTGAGATCTCATCATCCGGGAGAGTAACACCTGACTTCTGCAGAAGAATAAGAAAATAAAAAAGCGATCGTAAGTTAAGAAAGTATTTTCTGGAGAAGAAATCTTAACTTATTAAATAAATTTAAATGCTATGAAGGATTCATATTTTTGGTCAAAAAGGAAGAAAATCACATACTAAAACACAAAAACGTTGTAACAAAAAACAATGAAACAACAACTCGCTGGACTTCTCCATTGTACCATTCCCGTCCCCATGTCGCAATCGCATTTCCGTGGATGGTTTACAAATTTCATTTCTTGTTGACGTTCGTAGTAACCGTTGGTCGTGCAACGAAATGTAAATGCAAAATACTCACTCCACGGTAACATTCACACCGAAAGCAAATGGAACGTGGAGCGAAAGAACGAATTCGACTCCCTAACCTTAGCACCATAAAGCGGGTCAAGTAATGGAACGTTACCGGAGGTCAAGGTTTATACAGTTGCACGGCTGGTGGACGGGTAAACCAAACCGATATCGCGCACGAACCACAACACCACACACATGGCAACATGGGAATAGAGAGCATGTTCCAACCAAAAAAAAACCCAAAAAGAAGGAGTATAAAATTTCAGCTCCGTGTAGTAAATGTTGGCCCAGGTCAGTCCCGAGCTGGATGAATTGAGGTTAGTCGTCGTAGAATGGTGAACGACTGTGAGGATTGACTTAACGATCTTCTTTCAAGGTGGAAATAATTCCTCGTCGCCCATGAGTTAACCCAATATATAAGCGGGTCCCTTGAAGTTTCGTCCTTGCGGGAAAGAAATACGCCAAAGGTGCCGTAAAAGGATGAAATTGCCCAGAAGAAATGAAACTGCCCTGTTGCAAACCTGCTGCTGGTGGACTCGTCGGCTGTACACTTCGTAAGTACGCTGGCTTTGGTACTGTTCCTGGTACTGGTTGTATTGGGGTTGCTGTTGCTGGTAGTACTGAAGTTGCTGCTGCTGCTGCTGTTGCGTACCGCGACCACCGTTTCCATGGTGATGATGATGATGGTGATGATGGTAATGGTGATGATGATTGTGATGGGAATAATGGCTAGGCTGATATCGATTCATTTTGCTCGACACTTGCGGATCACTTCGACGGATAACAACTACAGACACTTGAAGATCACGTCGTTTGAACACACCCTATCGACAAAGTGTTCATCGATGGATGAATTTTTTGAAAGGGGGGTGAAAATTTTGCTCGAATCACCCTAAAATGAGAGTGTGTGCGTGGCTCGCTGTATCGCGATAGAGTTCGGCGTGTGTCGAATGAATGTTCAAAAAGGTCGTAGTAGGCTAAAAACCTGTCTTTCTGTTTTCGCTCGGTCGTTGTACATTTTCATACGGGAATAGTTCGTGAATTGTGGATTGCGTCAGTTCGTGGACTGTTTATTCGATTGTGGAATAGTGTTTGCCAAGTTGTTCCAGTTCTAGTTCTAAAAGGATATTCCTGTGCCGGCACTGGTAAGTTGTACCGCCAGCGTGATAACCTGTTGGAGCAGACTTCGGCTGAATACGACGATGCAGAGGCAGGACAAACTGTTTCAAGACATTTGAAAAGCGACGCGTGGGAACATATGGCCACAGTTAACGGTCCTCATATCTAGTTTTTGTGTACACAAACTCAGGAAGCAGGGAGGATCAAGAAGCTGGATTCAAGTGCCGTAGTGTGAAATACTTCGTCAAAGGAGAAAAGCGCGTGTTTTCTAACAACTGTGCCCATGCGTCCCTTTGGCCTACTGCTTCAAAGGTAGCCTACCCTCTACAATCAATGCCAGTGCCAGTGGCGTCTAACGCAATCGGTTGAACGTGAAACTTCTTCTTATTTCAGTTGACATTCATACTTCTTGGTGGTTGCTCTCGGACAGAGCGTACGAATCGCTAGAAGCATCTTTTCCGCGTCATTTGAAAGGAACAAATTATTGAACATGGTCGTGATTATCCAGTTCTATGATCCACCTGCCAATGGAAGTGAAAGACAAGCCAACCTTAGTATTGGTTGTTTTTGCTGCTGATCGGTTCTAAATCGGTTTGTATCGCAGCTAACGATTCTCGAAAAAGTGTCAGTGTCCTAATCTTCCTTATTTTCATTGCTCAACAAACAGGATAGTGGAAACCGCTCTTGTTGACACTCTACATAGGCGCTGGATTGCATTTTTCTTCGCTCTGCTCATAGTGCGTGACCTTGGTTTGTTGTGGCAATCTATCAGTCAATTAACAGTCCCTTCAGGTAAGTATTGTCCATTCTTTTGGACGATTGTTGTATTGTTTTACGTATGTATATCTAATGAAGCATACTTTTTCAGGCAAAACACGTTCAGTCCTCCGTACACATCTGGTTTCCGTAAGAATTACGCCTCAAATTCGAAGGAGACAATGTTCTATCTGCACCTAGCACCTCTACAAACCGTGACCGATAAAGCTAGCCTTTGATCCTCCGTCTAGGATAAAATACTGCGCCAAAGTTGAAGGTCGGTCGAATCATAAACTAACTAAGGTAAGTAATATGTTATACTTTTAAAAAATTGTAGAGAAAATAATCAATAATTTTATTTCTTCTTGCACATGTACAGGAATCGCCACTCGTTATGAGATTATTATTGGTTGGAACCTTGTTTTTCGCCGTTTGTTATACGTAAGTATGCCTAAATAAAACGTTTGTTAATGCTTAACTAACATACGTATTTTTATCTCTTCCATATCGGTCTTAGATTCTATTTGCAGATACAAAATGGAGTGAAATATGCAAAAAATCGCGTGATAATGCGGTCAAAATAAAATCCAGATCGCACACGATAACAAACTCAAAGGCACGATGTTAGTTTGTTTCGAAACACGCTGAAAATTTCATTGAAAATTTTCGCCAGGACCTATTTGATTGATGTAGGATATGAATCTCTTCGAAACTTGATCTTGGAAGGGAGAAAATGTCCACGATGATGTATTGTTTATGCTGCACCGATCGAAACAGACCGCGTGATTATGAAAACGGTAACAAATCGTGGGCAGAATAATGTGGACCAGGATTAGAAACCCATGGCTAAGCTGGCGCAGAATACGAGCGTTGAAAATTGTACGCTGTCTGGATGGATGCTGGATTTTTTCTGGGGTATGGTCTAAAACTATGTAGATAATAAGAATAGAAAAAAGGTATGAAGCGTAAGATATTGATATTATTATGGTTCTAAAACACTACATGTTAATTGTTATCTTTTTACGCTTGCCATAAAACCAGGAAAAATAAAAAAATAATATTATATTTGTTAAAAACAAAAAATGTTTTCATTGCACCGTTGAAAATCAACGGTGCGGAAAGAACGATTGAAAATGAACATTACAGCGTAAAAATGAACCTAACGAAAACGCGCTCATGAAATAATGAATCTCACGCACACACTCTCAAAAAACGGCTTCACAAGATCTGCTGTGAAGCTTTTGTGAAGCCGCTTGTGAAGCCGTGAATTTTACTCGAAATTCACTCTCAGGCGAGCAGTTTGTCGATAGGGCAGTTGGACCTACACAGTATTACCTTCCGTAGTGGTACAAAGAAGGCACACAGTAGTTAGCACAGCTTTGCTTAACTTGCACCTGAAGTGAAACACAGGCTGGTGGTGAGTTTTCTATTCCCTGAGCGTTTCTGCAGACGACTAGATTTCGCACACAAAGTTCGCTTGATGTAAAATTATTAATTTTCAGCACATTTAGCACCAGATCGTTGCTGCACACTCGCCAACACGAAGGAGGCACTGAACTAATCCGGAAAAACTGCCACCCGTACGGCTACGACGCTTGTTCTTCGGGCTGTACTTGCTTCGGGCAAGGATTCTGCTTCGGTGGCGATCTTCTTTGTCTGGTAGGTCGTGCTGTTTGCCAGAATGAACCACAACAACGAAAAAAGCTAGACGCGGTCGGAGATTCCTTTCCCGTTTTTCGTCGTTCGCTCTCCGTCTGCTCGATGTATCCTGTTCTGCCGTCGAGACAACACAGCTAGTTTAATAATGCAATAACGGTGGAAGTCCTCGTCGCTGGAAAGGTAAGCCAAAGAACTCAAGCCGAGAGACTAAGAAGAAATTGAGAGCAAACGGTACGCATTCGCAAAACCACCCCCCCCAACGAAAGACGTGGCAGTGAAACCTAATACATGGGCGTACAGGACCTACTACAACACCAAGAAGTACTGCCTCATGGTACGTGGTTCCATGCAAAAGGGGATTCCAGTTTTTTTTCCCATCATTTACTGAATGAGCTTCGTGCAAAGGGAGCAAAAAAGATGTTCGGTTTTGGTGGGGTTTGTTAGACGAACAGCAACATTATTGGCACAGCAGTAAAGCAGTTGACGAATGCACACGTTTTACACACAAAGAGACCCGAACATCCGATCCGGGTTGCAGCCGAAGCCGTGCATTGTAAAAAGGACGCGCGGGTGTCTTTCCCGTAGCAATCGGGACAGGATGTGCCTGTTGGCCCGGCGGAGAAGGTCTGGCCACGTCCGATGTGTTGATCTGACGAAAAGGACACGAAACCCACCGAAGACGAAACGAACGCTGGATTTAGGACAACTCTCAGTGGTGGAGCGTGGTTACCAACTTAACGGATGGGAAGAGACGGTGGGCTGACAGAACCGTATTCGGTGTAGTACCACCATCATCGCCATCATCAACCCCTAAGCAGCCAGACAACTCGCTCGCAAACAAAAACATTGAAACCTTGGTGCGCGACGCACCGAAAGGATGGATGGGAAACATTCACGCAAACAAGAGGATCCAGACGACAGACACAGACGAGTATCGTTGTGAGCTGGTTTTTTTTTTGCTGTTGTCTCGCTAACCATCCCCAGAGCATCATTACAGAGACAAGGTCTGCATGACAACGCCCGACACTATTCCGGACGAACCCACTTCCGATAGGACGCTTCGTAAAGCAACAGTCATTAGCGATGAAGATGAAAACAGCTTTCAGGTTGTAGAAAGGAATCGAATAAAACTCCTCAAAGGTTTAAAATAAAAGCCACTTTTAGTGTGAATAGAATCAGAAATGCTTTTCACAAAGTAAGCTTTTGTGGAAGATAAACAAAAAAAGGACGTTTCAAAAATGCATAATGTGTAAAGACGGATTTTAACTGTCTGACCATTTGTGCATCGTTACGGAACACCATACAAAGCACAATTGATGCGAAGAAAGCTGAAAAAGCTGAAGAAGGCAAACACTTTGTAAAGCGCATGTTTCTTCACAGACGGACATCTGAATACACTAAATGGAATTTCTGCACTTTATGCTGGGAAAACACAACCGGTTCGTTTAGCAAAGAAAGGCAAATGAAGATATTTTATGCTGATGTTTTTTTTCTTCTCCCTGGTATTTAAGAATGAAATGAAAGTTTAAAAATGGACTAACAAGAAATCGGTGTCTGAAGACTGAAGGCTGAATACTTGACAATCAAGTATAGTGGTACTCGGAGTTTTTTGTTTGCATAACTTGGAAATTTGTTTGATACTTATTTAAAAATGATATCGGCCTCAAGAAGTCACACAAAAATCAATCCATTTCCTCATCAGTTGTTGAAGAGTGATTGGTTTATTATGAAGGACCTCCCTGTAGAAACGAAAATGCACAATTCGAGTTTTTATGATAAAGTTGCTCTTCGGTTAATTATCTGTTAATGTAATGTAAATAATGTTAATGTTAATGTTAATGTTAATTATTAACGGATGTCGTTGGCAAGGACATTCCTTATAAACATCTCCTTTGAAAAGATACTCAACATTCCACGATTTGACTGCCATTGGAGCAGACGACTTTTAACCTGACCTAAATTCGTCCGCTTCCCAACCTTACGAGCTCCGAAACCCGCTGACGGGAGTCACTGGCTGGGTGTTATCTGCAGCCACCCGAGTGCATCGGGCAAGATTTGTTTACTTTACGAAACTGCGCACTAACCGCTGGTATGTGTCTGTGCCGTTTTCTCGTCTCGTCCTACATTTTTCAACGCTGGCAGGAAAATGAGTCCCCAGTGTTGCAGGGGAGAGATGGTATGGATCTTCCAGAGGGGTTTTTTTTTCTCTTCCTTCGCTCGTAGCGTTATATACATATATACCCGCCGCCAAATGCGTCCGATGCGGTACGGGAAACAAGAGGTAAGCGGATTAAAATGATTCCTCCGTCCTCTTTTGCACACTGCATGATCATATAGACGGTATTGCTTATCATACTTTCTCCTTCTGCAAGACACCTTTTCATAACAAATAGGTTGATAGGGATGGGTTTTTATCATGTTTACATTTTTTTGTGCACAAAAATGCAGCGAACAAAAAACTTTGACCTACATTCCATTGGTTTTGATAATATAATTTACATATGGTAAGAACAACTAAAAAAACGTAAAAAACTGTGCCTTTGGGTTAAGTAGTGTCTTAGGATCGTGCAACGCAACAGTTTTCGCGACATATAGTTCAGACATTGGTTGGATCATCAATTGGTTTCCGTCCTTCAATAATAAAAATAAAAAAAAATATATATGATGCACCACACCGTGCACCGTTCCATTATTGAACACAATACTCAATATCGACCTTGACCGGCCAAGGTAATTGGGCAACTAAACGACTTCAAGAAACGTTCAAGCCACTCTAACGTTCATCGCTTACTTTCCACAATTTTTTGCCCGTTGCTATTAAAGACGAGTTGAAAGAAACGACAACTCAAATAATGGAAGAAGTATTTCCCCGTGATCAAAGCATCGAAGGTGAATTGTTCATTAGCTCATTTGCTCTTTGCAGATCTCACAATGGTGTAAATGGGCCGCGGAACAGTACAGGAGACATGGCCAAATGCACATCAAGATCCATCCTATACCGGAAATAGTTCTGCACGTGAAGAGAGCGTATGTTTTGCTTTGTGTCTAAGTGTATGTACGCTTTGTTTCACGCTCTTCTTAGAATTCGTAGCAAATCCATTCCCATTAGCACCTTGAAGCTGCCTACAAAATAACATCATCATCATCATCATCTGTTTGCGGCATGTTCACAAACTTACCTCGAATCGGTTGCGAACCAGCTGACTGTGGTTCATCTTGTCGTTTGGCTCCTTGCCGGAGCCTTTCTCCCTTTCCCCGTTCCGTGCCGTCATTGTCCGTGCTGGACTCCACTTGCTAGCGACGAAACTGTGGCTGGAATGTCGTTGTTGTCGTTGTTATCGTCGTCGGTTGGCTTTCCCTTTTACACGCGCTGGCCAAACTGGCGAAATTTCGGCTCACGCTTAGCAACTGTACGAACTGTTTTCCCTCTTTGCCACTGATGGGTGGCACACACCGCACACGAAATCCAAACACCAATATTCGTCACTTCCTTTCCCGGGAGCTTCTCCAGCAGGGCAGCAGAGCTAAGGAACTACGCACTAGAAACGTCTCGCGTCTAACCAACAAAGAGGCAACAAACGTCACAGCAGCACACCAACACAAACACGCACTACTACTCGATCAGCTAGGGTTCAAGGGAGCAAGTGAACTCCACGGAACCAAGGGAGACTACGAGGGGGACAGAGGATGGTATGAGGATGGAGATTCAATCCACTGTTGTAAAGGCGAACGAACGTACCAACCTAGCGGCTGTTACTGGACGCCCTTTTCCTAAGTGCCCTTCCAACGCAGGCCCGACTGCATGAGAGCTGGGACGGTACGGGGAAAGGGTGGCCGATACGTCCGCGTATAATTGAGAACGCACACGACCGATTCCAATTCCGGCGAGTGTTGGTGCAGTTTGCCGGAAGGGATCCGCTACTCTACAGAGTATCGACACTTCGGGAGCACTTTCCTTTGTTTGTCCGCGCGAGTTGATGATGCACGCGCGCGCCACACACGCACACGTATGCCCACACGTACAGCCTATACCGCGCACATACACACACGCACCGTGCGTCGATGAACACTAGATGGCTAATTTCCACTAAAAAAACTACTCCTTGCTGCACCTTGTTTTTGACAATTACCAAGTCACCAAACAGTTCTGCTGCATTTCATACGCTGCTAGGTAGAAGCACTCGCATAGCTATTTCAATCTTGCCTGAAAGAATAACACAACGACTTGGTAATTAGGTATTTCTAAAAGGTAAAGTGAAAATTAATTAATACATTAAAACACAGTCTATAGATTCACAGCGTTTCTTCACTTGCTACTGATCCAGCTAACGTACCGGAAAACACCCATCGGCAGTAGCAGTGTCTACTTTTCTTTTCTGATTTCCGCGACACATTCCCGGGCATACACCCGAATGGGGAAACCCCAAGGTTGGAACCGACTGACACCACTTCAAACTGCTGCAACCAACAGCAGCAGCACCGGGGCCCTAACGCGACACGACTGTATTCTGATCAGACGTACAGAAGAGCTAGTAGGCCTCCGGTCCGTCATCTGTTTCACGATTAGCAACAAAATAAGCATAAACAACAACAACAAAAACAAAGAGTCAGAATTACGCACACTGTGGAACGATACGCAACACGATCATTTTCAGCGGGACACAGACCCCCGGGGCGTATGCTATATGTTGCTTCCTACCACCCCATTCGTTCGTAGTTGGCCAATTCTTGATTCAATATGGCGACGATTCCTTTTTGCTATCGTTCTTTATGCTGCTGCTGTTGTAAATTGTTTTGCTGTTGTTTTTTTTCTTGCGCGTTTATGCTGTGTGCGTTCCATTTTAACTTGTTGTTTTCGACGAGACACTTCGCTCTCCCTCTCTGCGATGCGGTTTACATTATTCGCTCAATTTTTATTTACTGTTTCGAAGATATGCATAAATAACTCTTTTTCTGATTTCCGGGATGTAAAACTAACAATTTACACTAATGTTGTTATTCTGATTTTGTTTGTATCTTTTTAAAGAAGTGATAAACTATCCTGAAGAACAAATAAACAATAATAATGCCTATGTCTGTCTGAGCAATATGGATTTAAAATGCATTTGTAGCATATTTCTTACAAATTTCACAATTTAGCGAAAGGAGCAGCGCGCTATCGTCGTTTACTTTAAGAAAAGTAAAACTATTTGCGCGTTCATCAGACATCAAAGCATAAGAGCAGTAATCTAAACAACCGTCTAATGCGCCTATATTATTATTATTATCAATCAGCTGTTCTTGCAGGTAGTGTGTTTGACACCCGGAAAAACGTTTCGTGCTGCACGGGAAAGGGGAGGGGGATGGCGCCTTCGCTGCGCTTCCGTCAACACCCCTGCCTTGACATACAAAGCTCTTTTATTTACTTTAACCTTTGACAACAGTGCCTGCGCCGTATGGCATGCTGTGATGATTGATGGGGATTTGTTTTGTAGAACGGTCGAAAACCACATTACACTAGCAACAATAGAGGGTGTACGATTATTGATTTTCACCTCGCCTTAAGCCACATACTCATTCCACGAAGTTACTAATTGGATAAAACTTTATGCACTGCATGTTTTAGATGTTCTTTTAACCTGCTCTCGCCCACACCCCCGCGCTCACTCTTTCTTTACAAAACAAACGCACACAAACACACACCAAACACTCCTTGCCAGATTTTTGAAGGTAAATTCTTCCTGGCTGCTTTTGATCGCACAATATTAACAATTTATGTAACACACTCGATCACTTCGCCGTACCACATTCCGCTGCACTGCATCCTGCGTGCATCGTACGCTGGTGCGCTAACAATATTGCAGGCAGCGTCGAGAGATCAACATTTTGCTTCTTGAAATGCTACGCAATGGCACTTGTACTGCAAGGAAAAGTGCAAACATCCTCACACAGAATCCGTCGCAGTCGCAGAACGAGAATATGAAGAGAAGTATATGCAGTAACCGTACCGCTTCATAAACAACACCTAGAGGATGGGTTTTTTAATGTTCCACTCAGCAACAATCGTGCAAACTACCGTTCAGTTTTTCGCAAACAATTTTTCTCCTATTGTATGACAATTCCACAAATTGGAAAATTCGTTTTTTTTCCTCGAAACATTTGCACTGACAGCGAGCCGCTCTCAAAACAGGGCAAGGTGTATATAGAAACTTTCCCAAGAAAATGAATAATAATTATCACAATAATGGAAGAAAAACAATCATGTAAAAATAGATAGTTTTATCATGTTTTAAACTAAATAATTTCACGAATAATAGGGCCACAGGAATTCGTTTTTGTATTGATAATTGGGGCTTTTTTGTTAAATTTGTATGCGGACCTTGGTTGGTAGATGTCATCGAAGCGTTAGCATGCGTTACTCCTAGAAGAGCAACGGAAGAGCTGTCAGACTGTCCAGTATTTGTCGCATTCGATATTCATTCCGCGAGTGTTGCTGGAATTTATTAAAATTCTAGATTTGTTGCGCTTTGCATTCCTTGTTATTTCAGTTTAATAGCTTCCACACATCCCAACCAACAAAATGGTAAGCATGCCTTGGCAATCGTTGCCTGCAGATCACGGGAATGAGCCGTTTATAGTACTGATGTTTTGTTTTCCTTCTTTGTTAACGCTTGTGTTCCGCAGACCAATCTAACCGAGGATCAATTGGCTGGTAAGTAAAGAAATTTCCTCCAGTTACAAGGTGCTATTCCGGTACCTGAAGGCACATAGAGACATATTCATTCACATCATAATACACCAAATCTTGCGAATCCACCAACCATTTTCGCTAGTTCCTGTTCGATACTGGAATTCCATAAGAGTGACGTCATGATCGGGGCATAGGTACGCTCCGAGTTGTCATGTAGGCGAGTCTTTCTGCTCGTACACAGGAAGGTGACGAAGGCAACGGGCGAGAAGCACTAAAGGCAGAGGAAGAAAAGTCGCAAACCGATGACAAATCACGATTTTCAAACCGTGTATGAATGTGCATCCGTAGCGAACGTGATAACCGTGGTGTGTTTATTTAACTTTCATGGTTCACATGGGAAGACAGTTTTATGGTTTGTAATGTGCGAAAAACACATTCATTCCGAGCAGATGTCCAATGGTCACAAAGCATGTAAAACACGTTGAAGATATTTTCAAACTCACCTAATGCCACATGCATGACGCACGGTCGAGATCAAACGCTTTAAATTGTGATCTTTCTATAATTATGTTACCAATCCTCAAATCGCAGCTGCCAAACTGCTGGCGGTTTTATTAGATGGTATAAAGTAAGTTGAATATCCGCTCATGGAACCATTATCCCCGATGAGTCATCACGAAGAAAGTAAAATTCTGCCTTTGGCAATTGTACTCCCTAAAAGTTTGATTATTTCACCTGCAATGGCTGATATCTTATCAGTTTGATGCAGTGAAACTTGTCCCTTTTACGTACTGATAATAGGTTGTCTATAGGATTTTAATTTTTTTTTCTTTCTTAAATTTATTTTCAAACTGCTCATACTGTTTGATGAGTAGTATAGAGCGCATGCAAGAAAATATATATGCTTGATAAATTATTTTAAAAAAATCAACCCCACGTTCTGTTTGATTGATTTTACACGGATCAGAAGCTGATCGTTAATGGTCACCGATCGTTGAAGTATCAATTTCATGATGTACTTTCGTACTGTGTACATATGTGATGAAACGAGAAATTATCAGATGCTTATTTCATTATTTACTTCATTCAAGGCATCGCTGTAAATGTGCCAACTTATCAGCAACTCTTTTGGACGAATCAATAAGTTATCGTTATTGAGTAATAGATAACGTTTACGTCCATATGCGTAGAAACGATACATTTAATAGTTTCTTCAATAGAAAAACTTTATCCAGAACAGTATTCAATCACTTATGAGTGAGCAAACTGATTACTTCTGCTATTAGTGGACACCGTTTGTCAATCATGAAAGCGCGTACATTGATTCGTTGATATCTCCGTATCTTGTTTTTTTTTTATATCCCAAAATCGCGATATTGAGGCGCGTTGACGGATGGCCAGCATGTACCTACGAGAGAATGCAGAGCCCACACGCATACTACCAAACGGGCTGTCCCGTACAATTGCTGACTCAAGTATGTGGTTCTGCTCTGTGGGCTCGTGTTTTTTGCGTTTGCTAAAAGAAGAAACGAGGTCAACTCATTTGCGACGCGTTCCTTAAAAGGAAAACAAGTTGCCGTGCCGTTGGAGTGACCTCGCAAAACTGAAACCCCTATCTTTCCACCCTGAATCGTCCAGCGCGCCAATGGGTTGAGTTAAGTTGTTCTTTATGTGCCCCTACCATAAGCCCACGGTCACTTGCGCCGTTTGTCTGGGGTGTCAATGAGTGGAAGGGAATGATGGCAACATGTTGACCCTTGTGCCTACAATAAGAGTGAACATTTTAGTATTGTCTTCCATGAAGGATGCTGTGGTCTAGGTTCTACCGCGCAGGACGGTTTTATCGGGAGGGAATTACGCATGAGATGAGGATTGTTTGATGCGCACGATCGTGTCAGTATGCTGTAATACGGCAAAGACCGGAATTGTTATTACCACTAGCCCTTGCTTCTGGTGTCCATTTTTTATTTACAACCCCACATCATTGATCGACGATTGTTTAATTTCCAAGCTCACATTTTTGGACTTCCACGGAAGGTGAACGATTACGAGTCGATTTATAATGGACACACACCCTACAATCGTGCGTTAAAAGCCCACCGCACGCTTTTGTGTGCGTGTGTTTGGGAGCAATTTGTCAGCATATGGATGTACCTAATATGGGCAAAACTGAAATGAAATCGTTTCTGATCTGGAACAATATTAAAAAGATCGAACATGAATCAACTCTTGCCTCTTAATCTTTGGCATAAATTAGCTGCCTCTTAAAATCTTGATACACAGTTCCATCAAAAAGAGTTTTAAAGATATATGTGACACTTATCTTCATATTCCGAAAAGCAAATTTAAACCTATTAAGAATATACCGAAAAACCCGAGTTTTGGTACACGTGAATCAGTGCTTGCCACGAACGATCAACGAGCGATCGCACGGAGAAGGGAGATCTCTGCCGAACAGAAACAGATTATTCAATTTTCTTCCATAAATGGTGCTGTGCGTTGCCGCACGGTTTATACTGCTCAGTGTTTGCTATATTGCCTTCGTTTGGTCAGCCCTCGGAGGACTCGGCTTCATTCACCACCCATCCATCTCTCGCTCGTTCTCATTCCAAACCGTACGGTTGCAAGTGTATGAACAGAAAAGCGACACACATGTAGTATGTCGCGTATCGTCAATGCGAGTAAAGTTGGCAAAGTTTGTATTTGGTAAAAACGACTGTCTTTTTCTCCCCCGCCCGCTGCAATGGTTTATTGTTTTCTTTCCTTTCTGGATATAAATGTAGAATTATGTGTATGCGTCACCTTTTATAGACGAAACAATTTGGGGACTTATTTTGTAGGTCCAAATGGGGGGAAAAGGGAATTCGCCGCAGCCAAGGGAAAGGTTGTCCCATTTCGATACCTTTAGCGAATCTTTTATACAACTCAATTTCGGGTAGCTGTAATTGTAATATGTATATACACACAACATACAGCCATTAATCGCGTCTCCAATAAATTCCTGCTATGTACATTCGCTAGCGCCAACTACGAGAAATTACACGAATTAGCCATTTTTTTTTGTTGGGAACAGTAATGATATACGCAAAGGATTTAATGGATAGCTTGGTAGTAGAAAGTGACCACAGCTTACGTTAGTGTAGTGAAAGATCAGATGATTTTTAATGTTGAAAACTGATACATTGACACAGCAGCGTAATATTTATGATGATTATGTTCGAAAAATTGTTTTCTCTCTGTTTTTAAAAACAAAATATAATCTACCCTATCAGCGAGACAAATCGGGGAATGTCCCTGTCGCAGTAGGGAATGATATCGAATCCAGGTAATTCGTCACAAGCGACAATTCGACAATGGTCGACCACGTGTTGCTACTTTGGTCCGAAACTATTTGGAGAATCTTAGATAGGAATTTCTATTTCACTCGCCACGTCCACAAAGATTTGATGAAGATTAGTTTAAAGATACTAAGGGCCTCTTTTTAGGTATTCAAAAATGGACTGTAAAACGCTGAATATCTTCTTCTAGTTTCTTCACAAAATAAAAATAACCTGCAACACAAACATTTCAGTAGAATACAACTACCGTCGTTATAATAATCCCTTGTTTGGGCATTATTATTAGAATAAATCTATCTACAATTGAACGACTCTTCTAAAATGCACCATCCGTCCACAGAAATCCTCAAGATGTCCATGTGCATATGACACACTTCAGCTTTATCTTATCGGTAACGATCGTCGATCTTACCGGGTTGGTGTGTAGATCCCTCCAAGGCTTTGGGTGTGTTTTTTCTTCTTTTTGCATTAATTCATCCAACCCAACAACTAGACGGGAACGTGTGGCCTTCTTTTTGTCTCGGATGGAAGTGCGACATTCATTGGTAAGAGTAGCATATCCAGTTGCACACATGAAAACCCTGCAGTTGTCGTTTTACGGTCGCATGTTATGCGCTATTTTTTTTTGCGCTTCTGTCCCTTACCCACTATTCCCACCAACTAGGTTTAGGTTCGGAGTAGTATTTTGCTCTCGTGTCTTTTTGTAAAGCAAAAAAGAGCCTTTCGAACCGCCTTTCCCCCTTGGCTGCTGCGTCCACCGATGGGGTCTTTTCACACCAGCTATAGTGAAGTTCACGTTCCGATCTTCCGTCCGATCGTAGCACGATCATCATCTCGCAAACCGACATCGACGTCTGGGTGAATGGGGTGAAGCAACAGCATCCCTTCTCTCCTATGGACGCGTACGCCCGATATGGTTATGGACGGAATGTTGCAGTTTGAAAAGCAGAAAGGGGGGGGATAGTAAACTTGCGGCTTCGGCAGACAGACGGCTGGTATCTTTTGGATCGTTGCCGCCACCGCCAGTTGTCAACATACTATCCGATCGTCGAGACACGCGCGTGGTTTTGCACGCACGACACTATAGCGTCCTATTTGTATGCCGTGTTCGATCGTTGTTGCACCGTGAAACTTAATCCAGCTGATCGTACGATCGTCATTTTGCCCCTGTCACATAGCTGCGTCTGGCATTGATCAAGTGACGATCCACGGATGATAAAAGTGAAACAGAGTGAGCGAACGAGAAAAGTGTGTCAAAGTGGAGACCATTTGTAGGGAAAACGTAACGCACACTTGAGGTTTATTGTTGTGAAAGGAATCTGTTCGTTCTCTCTGTGTTCGTTAGGAGTTTTCACTCCATCCACCTTAGCTTGCAGTTTTTTTTCTAGCGAAGGGTGCTTTTTCCCAACAACAGTGTGAACGCGAAAAAGAGCGAGAGAGAATTGTGCTTTGGGGTGCTTTAAAGGCGATAAAGGCGCAGAAAACAATAGCGACAATCTGTGTGTTTGTGCGTAACAGAAAAACCGCCACCTTCTTCCTTCCCAAAACGAACAAAAGTGTGGCCGTGAAATTGTTGTGAAAAATAGGCATTTTATGTGCAGTGCTGGCCGACGGTTTTACAATAACGGTAGCGAAGGTGCACTATTTTTTACGGTGCAAAAAGGAAAAGTTCCAGGTGTGACTGATACGTGGTTTGGAAAGAGTTATCTAAGAGAGCGAAGTGTATAAAGTGTAGCTATCTATCGATATTGTTTTTTTGTTATACCCCTCTGAGCATACACAAACAACTACTTAAACAGCGCAACAATGTACATGTACGATCCACCGAAGAAAAACAATTTCACATCCGTGGAAGGTAAGATCGAGTTGCATTGTTTTCCGTCGATCAAACGAAAGAGTTGCAGGCTGAAGTGCGATCGTGTGATAAATGTTGATCTGTTTAATCTTCACCAAGCTTATTTTCAACTCCGTATGTCCGGAGTTAGTTTGCTAATATATATTCATTTAACCATCGGAAAAAGGAAATAACTTGTTAATTAAACTGTTCCGCGCATTGATAATGAACCATGGATGAGTAACGGGTGTGGGCAAAGGGGCTCTCCGGATGACCAACAATTGCCATGTACGGATGCATCGATTGCGAATTGTTTGCGCAACTGTCTCTGCTGGCCCTGCAAAGAGACATGCATAAAGAGTAGTTTTTCCATCTTTCTCGCACCGAGCTCGACTTGACGATGAATGTGAATGAAATGTTGTAATAATAAATGATAAAATACTAATGATCTTTTTCATCTGCTTCTATATATTTCTATTTCTGAATAGAATTCCAGGAGGCATTCAACCTGTTCGATAATCGTGGCGATGGTAAGATTCAGCAGCAGCAGATCGGCGAATGTCTGCGAGCACTTGGTCAAAACCCGACCGAATCGGACGTGAAGAAGTTCACGATGCAGCTGAAACCGGACGAGCGTGTATCGTTTGAAGTTTTCCTACCCATCTACCAGGCCATCTCGAAGCAGCGCACGGCCGAAACGGCGGACGACTTTATTGAGGGCTTGCGTCACTTTGACAAGGACGCCAGTGGTTTCATTTCATCTGCCGAACTGCGCCACCTTCTGACAACGCTCGGTGAGAAGTTGGGTGATGATGAGGTAAAACCATATCGCAAGACCAGTGATCAAGAATTTCTTCCTAGAGTAACCGGATTTTGTATGTTTTTTTCTTATTTGTTTTAGGTGGAACAACTGCTCCAGAACCAGGAGGACTCGCAAGGAAACGTCAACTACGAAGAGTTCGTTCGGATGGTTATGAGCGGCTAGAATGGTTGGTTTTCAACCATTTTTAAGCGCATTGGTGGTGATGTTTGCGCCGTACCATTCTCACATTTGCTTTCTCGACATCCCCTCGCACGTCAATGAAGGGCCGGGAAAGCTGGCCAAACACACCAAAATGCAAACATACACACACCACATACTAATCAGAGATAGACTTACGGAAGAGTATCGTTTACTTAAGCTACTTATGTTTCCATTCCTGCAACGTTCGTTCATGACGATGTGTTTTGTATCCGTGTGTGTGTAGGCGCGCGCATGACGAACCGCGCTTAGGCAGACATTGCATTTTCCCTTCGCCACTGTGTAGGGCCCAGAATTGAGTAAATGAACAATATTTTTGTTTTTCTTTAACTATATAATCGCAACACCGGAACGTTTGTTTTTGTTTTCAAGCTGAGTGTGTGTAATAATGCACAAAGCAAAGAAGGAAATTGCACATTGATTTACCTTTCTCTAGCGCTAGCGTTTGGTTACGTCCCAAAATTTGCCAGATAATATGAGCTAAACGAGCGCAGTATTTAATGGACGGTAAGGGAAGGATCTAGTGCCGGATTAAACGTGCGGCGTCGGGGTATACAAGAATAGTGTTTACTGTGAGAGAACGTGAGCGCGTGTTTCAAAGTATTAAGCCAATTTTTCCTTTTCGGATGGCTGACAGCATATGCTCGATTCATCCCATGTTTTGTTTCGAATTTAAGTGTGTGTAATCAAGCACTAGGATCTTCTCTTTAAACAATAAATATGCTCCAGTTTAGGAGACAATTAAAGCATTGTTTTCTTTTCCTGTTTTAAATTGTATTTTTTTATTAGTTTTTTATCACTTTTTTGTATTTTTCGTGTATATAATGTGAAACTATGCAACGCGTTATAAAGCCGATAAAAAACATAATTATAGCAGTAACACCACGAAACAAAAGTGCGGTAACTTCTACCGCAACGATGAGATTATAGATATTTTGTTTCTGGTTCTCTTTCACCGTCCGTTGGTTCTGGACAACATCTGGACGATCTTCTGTTGCAAACAGCAGTGGAATTAAATGTTTCTTGAAAACATCATCCAAATGTGGTTGTTTTCCCTTGTTTCTATTAGCTTTTATGTAACTTCTGCGCCGTGTTACAACATTTATAGGAATCGAAGAAATTTTCCTAATTGCCAACACATTCCGCTTTGAATGTTTTTATTTATGAAGAACGGCCAAACCGCTGCTTTTACAACAGATGGAATATTTTACGTTTGCTTATTTCACCGTTATTATTTGATTATTTCACCGTTACGCTTCATCAAAGTCCCACTCGAAGGAGCCTCCAGCGTCCATACGCATCTGCGAGAAGCTGTCGGTCAGATTTATGTCGGAATCTGTACGAAACAACAGAACATGTATGAAATGTTTCCGTCAAAGTGGCCATAGACAATATACTTAACACGAGCTTACCTTGAATTGAATCAAAGTCGACGGTTTGTATGCAGTGTAGTGCAAACTGCTCTCGAATGTTGGTGTGAGTAACCAGTTTGAATACAGGGTGCGATAATAAGGCGGAGGTATTGGGTCGGTTTTTCGGATCCCTATGTAGTAAAATACAATGTATGTAATTGATGTAATTTCGGCACATGGCACAAATATAACTCTTACCTTTCCGAACATTGTTCGGCAAAATTGTGTAACGCATCGGAGAATTGTCTGGAGGCATAGATCTGTCTCAATGGTGTTGCCGCTTCATTTGGTTGTGAGTCTTCGCTCGGCACGGTAGTTGCATCCAGCAGCATCGGTAGATAAACGCCACCTTTTAATTTCTCCGCCAGTATAAGTGTGGCCGTAATATTGAAGTATGGCTCCACACCGTTTGCCAGCTCGTATGCCGTCATCGCCAAACTGTACACGTCCGATTTTTCCGTGTAGCCGGTCAGATTCTGTGCCAGAACTTCCGGTGCTAGCCAGTTCAGTGATTTCACAGAGTGTGGTGGAAGCTCGTGCAGATTGCGTATCCGTTTACCTTCGCCAAGAAAGCTAGTGCACACGCGAAAGCCACCAAGTACGGCACGCGTTTCATTGAGAAAGACATGGCTTGCCCGGATCGATCGGTGGATGTAACCTTTCCAGTGCAAATACACGAGTCCTTGTAAGATGTCCCGAAGGATGCACACCAGAATTGGCTCCGGGAAGCCAATCTCGAAGTAGTTATTCATCGTATCCCTACACGAGCCGTAACACATGAGCGGTAGAACAAAGTATAGATCGAGATTGTGTACAAACGCTGTGTGGTAGCTGAGGATATTTGGATGGTCGAACTCGCGCAGGTGCTTTGCCTCATCCATTACATAGGTAATGTCGTTCTTCAGATCCTCCACTAGGAACTTTTTCACGGCTACGTGCTGCCGGGTGGGCCGGTGCTGTGCCAGATAAACCGTTCCAAGATTGCCGAAACATTTTGCCAATTCTACCTTCAGCACGTAATTGTTGATCTCATTGTCGAACATTCTGCTCCGTTCTGCAGTTACGATGCGATGGGGAAGTTACTTCCGGATTTTTTAAACGCACAACATCGATTGACTAGCAATTTTACGTTTAGTGTTAATCACTTTTAAAATATTTCTTCACTGCTAATGGGGAACGAGAGGATAAAATTATAAGTACTTCTGGGGCACACGCCTCTACCTTCGTAATGTTTGTTTGGGTTACGATTTCTGTGACGCAAGCTTTTGACATTTCGCGATGTTGACAAACATGCTGAGATATGTCACTTAGCACGTAAACATAAAATCCCTAGCAAACCGAAAGACTTCTTGCTCAGTATAGCGGGCTAAAATAACTTATAAACCTCTACAATGAGCCTGCAATGTCGTGTTTGCTTGGGATTTTCTGAAAATTATACTTCTCTGGCTACCGAGAGTCGTGGTACAACTCTAGCAGAAATTATACAATTCTGCGCTTATGTTAAGGTAGGTAAAACTTTGGATCTCTGGATAACAATATGCCACCGGCGTGGAAAAGACTCATTTTTTCCCTATATTTGTAGATAGCCGATGATGACGGTTTTCCGTCTCAGGTCTGTTTAACGTGCAGCAAGGATGCTGTGAACGCTTACACGTTTGTAACGAAATGCCGCCAATCAGACTATGCACTACGAGCAGAGAAATCCCTCACAAAGACGCCGTAAGCAACTTCTTGAAAATAGTCGATCGGATGTTGATTGCCTATTATTTTGTTTTAGGATACAAACCACTTCTACTGATATTTCTGCCACACATGTCCAGGGTAGTGCGGGCGCAAGAACTCTAGAATTAATGGTGGAATTGGTATCAGATTCTCCAAGTATGGTCAATTCGATACAGGATGATATTCCACCTAGTGATGATATGTACGTTATTGAGTACCTTAATGATGATGAAATCCAGCATTCCAGCCAGGAATCCGAAGACCAAACCTGTAACGACGATAGGAATTTATCTACGAGGAGCGATCAGTTTGAATGCGATTCAAACTATTACTGTTGCCATAGTGACTGCATATTAACATTCCACACTAAACATGAACTGAAAGAGCACATTAGTTTGCAGCACCTACTAGATATCGGAGAGCAAGATATTTCAGATACACATTACCGCTGCAATAACTGTGATCACACGTTTTCCAGTGAGCACGAACTTGACAGCCATGAACTGCTTTTACAGCTGAAGAAAAGCATAATTAATCCGGAAAGCAGAGGGCGCCCTAAGGCTTATCCATGTTTATTTAACGCGGAAGAAAAAAAGTGCTGTGATTGTTACGCTTCGTTCTCTACGATTGAATCACTGCTAGAGCACACCCTGCAACGGCACTCGATACGCAAAACGGTACAGGATCCTACCCGGTCGGTTCGATGCGAGGTATGCTATAAGCTGTTTCGTACCAAATATAGCCTCTACTCTCATCAGAATGCTCCTTACAAACCGCGCAAATACCGTTGCAACACGTGCGGTGCCTCCTATCTGACGCCTTCGCGCCTTGCGGCGCACGAGGCTGTGCACAGTACAGAACGAAAGTTCAAGTGTATAGAATGTGGCGCAAGCTTTAAAAACGAGCAAAACCTCAACACCCATTCTTTACTGCACCGCGAAAAGAAAGAGGTATGCAGCACGTGCGGGTTGAGGTTTCATCGAAAGTCCAACCTACGGATGCATCAGCGGGTTCACTCCGATGCGTACTATACCGCCTGTCCGCATTGCGGTAAGAAATGCAAAAGACAGTCACAACTGAAAGAACATCTGAAGGTGCACATGAGTGAAAAACCGTTGGGTTGTCGATATTGTGCAAAACGATTTATGTATACGAGCGATCGGAAGCGGCACGAGATGACACACACAGGAACATATCCCTTCACATGCAGTTGTTCGAAAAAGTTTAGCCGAAATCGTTTGTATATGCAGCACATTGCAAAGTGTAAGACGTAGCGAGAGCGTTTTGGGATATATCCGGAATGTATAGCTAGCCGTTCCAATTGAACTGGATTTTAATCCAGCAGAAGGCTGACAAATTTGCCAAAAATAAACGTGACGGACGAAGAACAAACCAACTGCCTCTATTTTCCTCTAGAAAACGATGAAAACCATATGCCAACAAGCGATACAAATACGTGAAAAACACTTTCTTAAAAAAAAAAATACATTTGCGCTATCAGTACTTTCGCTAGATCATTTAATGGTTTCATTTATTTAGCTCTCCATTATATCTAAATAATTTCAAAAATAATTCAATAACATTTATGTATACCTTTCATAATATAGTAAATCTAATGCGTTTCATATTATCCTTCCTCATTATAATCGTTTGATCGCAAACTGATCATCATTTGCTGCGCTTTCGCATGATGTGTATATTAAAATTAATAAATATTTCCGCTTTGTCTTCTTGCTGCCCTCTCCCCCCCTTTTTCCAACCAATTTGTCCCAGGCGATGGCGGTGGTGTGTCGGACTGTCGCGTGCATGGGTGTGTTTGTGGGTCACTTATAGATGTTTCGTTTCGTTATCAAATACCGATGCCAGACATTTTGCCTTGGATGGTGGTTTGTTGGAACTACAGCAACAGCTCGTTTCGTTTTTTAGGCAGAAAAAGATCCAGTTTAGATAATTTTCGCCACTGGTTGTTGAATTAGCGTCATAGCGGTCTCAAACAACACACTGTTGTATGTTGTGTAGTGATGCTTTTCATGTAAAAAAAAACCTTAATGTTTGTGCAGAATCTATGCACAAACTAAAAATAAAATTTGAAGCTATTACTTGTAATAGGAAAAGCAAGTATATCATCTTTAGAGAGTACATAATGTACTTGAATTGTAAAATCATAAATAGATATTGCCATTTATTTGGAAGGTTACAGAACAAAAAAAGATAACAGATATTTCAAAAAGTAAAAAAAAAAGAATATCTTCAAAATTGTATAAGAGAAATCCCCGCTTTGGATTTGACGCCACATGTATATATGCTTGCTGGTTGCTGGTTTAATTCAACTCCGGACCGAGCAAACTGTCTGGTAGGAACGAATTCAAACTGGTTGGTGTCCCATTGTCGGTACCTGCATCTAGCGGTGCCCAGAGATTAGCTGCCGTTCCGGTGCCACTACTACCGGTACCACCGATGGCCCACCCAGAGCCCCACGTGTCACCGCCTGTGTGAAGAATAGCGGAAAAAAGTAATACGTTACTTAAGTTAAGAACTGAAATGGCCGAACTCAAAGTGTTTTAATGATAGTCAGAGCTTTAGTTTCGCTACAAAGCCATGAGTTCTACCGGTTGTGGTATGTTCAACAACATCTCATGCAACCATATTCACCTGAACTGCTCGGAGTACGCTCCTGTCTCCAGGAGGGGGACGTTAGGTTCGAAGCACTGCTGCTGACCGCGACACTGGCAGTAGTTGCACCGCCCAGCTGCTGCAGATACGTTTGCACTTCCGTTTCACTGCCCGGACACTCGGCACTGATCGTGCTCGCACCAAGCGTACAATTGTTGAGCGCCTGTTGAGCTTTCACGGCTTCCTCGCGTGTCGCGTATCGGCACAGGGCGAGCCCATGGGCCGGATACGAGTGGAAGTTTAGGATCGGACCGTGCTGCATGCACAGCGTACGCAATGTTGATGCATCGATCTGGAATAATAACACAAATTAGCGTGCGGTCTCTGGGGCGTTTCCAGTTCCTTCTCAACATACCTGGGAAGTCAGATTTTTCAACAAAAGCCATGATGTACCGGTGGCCCAACCCGCACCGGTGCGCTGTTGTGATCCTCCGTTGCCGTTCTTATTGGTCGCGGTACCTCCCAAACCTGGTGGAGGGCCTCGTGTAGCGGATGGTTTTACGATGGAGGTGCACCAAACATCAACGGCGGCCGCGCTACTTGCGGCCACATTAGTGCCACCGCCGGCTCCGGATGAGTTGTCTGACCAGACGGATTTACCGGCCATTGGTTTGTTGCCACCGGTGCCTCCATTGCCGCCAGCTACCGAAGTTAGCGATGCCGTGTTGAAGCTCCAAGCGGAAGACGTAAGATTCAGACCTCCGCCATCGGCTGTGATAGGGGACGTCTTCTCAGTGACGGATGTACCGCCAACACCACCGAACAGCTCCGAATCTTTGGCGGTGGCAATGGAGAGTGGCGAGCGGGCGACACTGCCCGGCGTAATACTAGGATCGTCTTCAATCTTAAGTTGCGTTCCCTGTGTGTTTGCCGATAAGGAGTTCTGGATGACAAAAAGTATTCTTTCCGGCAAATGTTTGCGTGTGGCTTACCTTCCACGGTTTTCCCGGTTCAAACTCAGGTACTAGGTCGGTGAAAGCGGAACTATCCTGCGGAGAGGTGTTGGTGGTGGTGGTCCAGTCTTTGCTATCGGTATCACCCGTTTGCTCCGGCCATCCATCTGCCAAATTTGTACGACCGGTTGTCCAGGTTCTGGTGTGGAAAAGCAGAATGGAACCAAACGTATAGCAAAGAAATTAATGTTCTGCTTTCAAATTTCACCTTAGTGGGAAAGGTTCACACATTTCAAGGCATGTATCTACGTACCCATCTTGCACGAGACCTAGAGAGCTTATATTAGTATTGGTAGTGGTAGTAGTTAACGCTGATTTTGCCGTCGAGGGGCCGGGAGCGCGTGAAAAATCGGTGAGATCATCTTTGCTAGCGGTCGGGTCCTTCTCGAGCGATGGAAGCTTCCACTGATTTAAGCGAGACTGCTGACTAGTACTGCCACTGACAATGACGTTGCCGGGGGCTGCCGAAACTACGGCGTGTTGTTGCTGCTGCTGCTGCTGCTGCTGTTGCAGGGGAACGACCGGTGGCGGGAAAACGCTTCCGGTGGACGTTATAATTGAATCCTTTCCGAGCGCCATCTCTCCGAAGGTGCTCTGTAGTGCCATGAGATCTTGCTGTTGCTGCTGGCGCATAAAGTCCATACCGAGGCCGGCATTTGGATTCGATTGCATCAGTGGTGGTGGTGGCCCCATCGATCCCTGGTGTCCTTGTTGCTGCTGCTGCTGCTGTTTTAGGTAAATGCTCTGTTGGGCGGCAATCTGCTGCTGTAGCTGAGCAATCTGCGTTTTATGCTTGTTGATGGCTAACGATAACTGAACGGCACTAACACCTCCGGTGGTACCGCTACGGGCCAAGTTGCTTTGAGTTAACTGCATTTGCTGAAAGCGGACAAAAAAAAGAACCGATTGAAAGCCTGCCAAACACAATCAATTACGTTTTGTTTTGTACAATTTTTACCTTGATGTGAGTGAGCAACTGATTCAATAGTATGAAAGTTTGCGGTGCCAGCGGTTGGTTGAGGATCTGATGGTTTAGGAAACCGTTCTGCACCGCCAGCTGAATTTGCTGCACCAGCACACGGAGCTGCTGGTTGGTGGGTTGTGCTGCGGCTGCTGCCGCCAACTGTTGCTGCTGCTGCTGCTGCTGATGGGTTTGTGGTTGTTGGTTTGGTCCACGACCACCAGGTGGTAGCAGTGAGCTATGGTTGAACGACGGATGGGCCGAACCAGCACCACCTGCGCCCTGCGAGAGATATTTCAGATTGTTGAGCGCCACGAGGTTTGCTGGTCCGGTACCGTCGAGACCAAGTCCACCGACTGGACCACCTCCAGGTATGTTGTTAAGCATGTTTTGATTGTTCTGCAAATGAAACAACGTAAATGAATGAAACGTCTCAAAAGACACTCGTGAAACTCTAGAATGTTGCACGATCGTCACGCAACTCACCTGTGAGTAAGACAATCCACTCGTGGCATGATTCAGCGGTGGAATTCGACCCGAGTAAGCTCCATCAAAACCCATCCCGAGCCCACCGGAATGATCCTCGGACAGTGTGCGACGCCATCCGGTCGATAGTCCGGCTACGGCAGCCCCATGACGCAACAGTTCCATCGCCTCGTCAATGTTCATGTTGGTCGTGCGCAGGGCAAACTCAACGTCCTCCTTCTTGTGTCCCATTTCACACAGCAGCCGATACTCTTTGCTCGCACGTATAAATTCCAGCGGATTGTTCAGTGATTGCGATTTGTTCGAACCGCCGGCCGAAGGTTTACCTCCAAGTCCCCAATCCATCCCAGCACCTGTTGCGTTCAATTCGTTCGGGTCCGGCCACCCTATACCGGCCGATTTCGGTGTGGTCGGTGTTTTATTCCAGCCACCAGCCATGCCACCGGCTCCATTCGATGCGAGATCCATATTCCAAGGGGCGCTACCTTTGTCATCCCCCCAACCACCGACCGGTGTCTGATCTTCCCAGGAACCATTCCTAACGATACCTTGCACCTGGCCGCCCCACATACCGTCCTTACCGAGCGAAAGTGTACCACCCGTACCGCCGCCGACGCGTACTCCACTACCAGCACCAGATGGAACGGGTACGGGCCCGAACGGTCCGGTTCCTCCGCCCTGCACAGCTGTAGCATGCTGATTGCGCTGCATTGGGCCACCACCGCCGCCTACTCCTCCTCCACCACCTCCGGGGCGCATCATTACATCCGAAACGTCCTTCCAACCGGTCGAGTTCTGCCTGGACAGACCACCAGCATTGCCCTGTCCCCAGAGCGCTCCACCCGAGCCATCATCGAGCGAGGACGGTCTTCCATCGTCCCAGTTTGTGGGAAGCTTGTTTGGCCCTCCATTTGGACCGTTTCCTACCCATTGCTGTCCTCCAACTCCAACACCAGCACCGGGCAGTACAACTCCTCCCGCACCGGAAGCTCCCGATCGCTGGTCCGGCACCGTAGCGCCCCACATGCTACCGGCAGCCGCACCGTTCAATCGACCAGAAATGCCGCGCGGATCACCACGAAGATCACCGCCACCAATCCGATTGCCGAGCCCATCGGAAGAAGCACCACCAATCGAGGCGTTTAGATTGAAACCACCGGTTGATTGTCCGTTTACGGACCCAGCGGCCATCGGCAAGGTTCCCGCTGCCGCTGCTGATCGTGCATCTCCCCAACCGCCTTGCGCTGGAATGCCAGGACCACCGGGGACACCAACCGCACCGGAACCAACGGAACCGATGGGTCCAACGCCACCACCCCATTCGTTCAGATCTTTCTTCACACCGATGGCCATTTGGGGATTGTTCATTGCCCCGGTGGTGTTGGAGGCCGCTGTGATGGCGGGTGTATTGCCACCCGCCGCTGGCCACATACCGCCAGCGACCGTCCCAGCACCACCGACAGCTGGTGGAGCGGTCACTACATTACCATTGTTGAGAGGACCCCAGCCCGGTGCCTGACCAACGCCGCCGGGTCCTCCGGCAGGTCCCATTGGTACCGCACCGGCGACGATTGCTGCCGCACTGCCACCATTCCAAACATTGGCCGCTGCTTCGGGAACACCGGCCGGACCGCCCGCGCTGTCGTCATCTTCCATCCATGTTCCACCGAGATTGTTAGCCGGTACCCACGGTGTGGTTTTGGCCTGTGCCAGATGCTGTTGAGCTTGCTGTTGCTGCTGCTGATGATGGGTGGGCCCTCCACCACCGTTGCGGAGATTTGTCTCCCAAAGCTCGGTACCGTTGTTCATGGTTTGTGCCTTCCAGCTTCCGTTCGGACCTGCACCATGTGGTCCGGCGCCATCGGGTTTAGCACCAACACCACCCGCTCCGCCTCCCACACCACCACCACCACCACCTCCACCTGCATTGGCGGCACCCTGGGGCTCGGGTGATCCCGGTACCTCCCAGTTCGTGTCCTGGTTAACATGCTGACAGCCCCAACCATCCTGACTGAACAGCGCATCGCGCATTGTGTTGAGCACCTCTAGCTGCTTCGTGGCGGTCCCCCCATTCCCAGCGCCATTATTATTCCCAGCACCCATATTAGCTGCCTGCTGTTGCTGCTGCTGCTGCTGCTGCTGCTGATTGTTATTATGACCATGATGATGATTGCCGTTGTTGTTAGCAACGTTCGCTGTTGCACTCGTTCCACCAGGAGCGCCATGGCGTCCATGGTTGACCGTTGCATTCCAAGCGTTCGGTGCGGAAGCCGATTGAGTGTTCACTTTATTGGAATTCGTGTCTTCGGGACGGGACGGTCCACCGACACGCTGCTGGCCAACGTTTGCTCCACTGTTGGCCGTGTTTCCATTACCATTCGCCGCATTGCCAGTGGATCCTGCACCGCTATTACCATTGTTGTTGTTGTTGTTGGCGATGCTGCCTGGGTTACTATTGTTAATGTTACCCCAAGCGGACGGTGGTAATGACTGTTGCGGCGGTTGCTGTTGCTGATTCGGCAACACACCCCACGCACTGAGCGTTCCGTTGCTAGATGCACCCGGCGGTGTACCCCACGCACTAGTGCCATTGTTGATAGAATCTTCACCACCACCACACAACCTCAGTCGGAGCACGCCGTTAGATAAGCCGCGCCGTAACCATTCACGCTCACGCTCGGTGCAGCGCACTAGCTCATCAAAGTGTGTGTACGTTGACTCGCCAAGCTTACGAACCGGATTATAGCTGATGTTCCGGCTGCTCTTAGTATCCGACAGCATGATATCGTGGGGCGGCAAGTCGGTCAAACCTTCGTCCGCTGATTGAGACGCACACGGAGCGCTCGGGTTTGACTGTGCTAAACTACATCTAATATTTGTAAGGTTAATCAGGTAATCATTTAAATCACATTTCAATGTCACAGAATCAATATGGGTCGGCTTTTCGTCGTCGGTATGGCTAGTACGGGTCGTCTTCGATGGCTCGCTATCCGGACAGGTTCGGCAGATGGATGCCATCTGATTATCAGTGGGCACCGGGCCACTAGATGCACCACCATCAGCAATATCAACATTCCCATTCATTGGTGCGGCTGAAATCATTACAATGGCTTTGGAACTGTTGTTTGCGTACTGGTCGATCTGTGGACGGCACGTGTCTACCGTCGGTGCGGCATTTTGACCGTTAAATGCCACCTCATTCCTTTGCGTTGAATGATCCGGTGGCTGTCGATCGATAGCAATGGCGCCTTCGACTGCAGTCAACGATATGGTTTGCTCGATCAACTCCGGCGAAACTGGATCATCGTCCATGTTCTGGAGCTGTCTTTCGTTAATATCATCCATCTCAGCAACCGCTAGGTTGTCGAGATAAAAATCACTGGCGCGTGTTACGCTAGTGCAGCAATGCAGATAACGCAACGCGAAGGATTATAATAGATCTGTACGTTAGCTTTTCAGTTTCCTGCTATCATCTTCTCGTCGTGCTGAGCTATATCGTCCACAAGCATCTTGTGTGATGGCGCTACGTTTGTTTTAATGACGGGAAAACGAAGACTCTCGCGGCTTGATACGTATATCAAATTTGCTCCTTTGACACTGTGATCAAAGGAACCTTTTGTTGTTTGTTTTTTTTTTGGTTTCACTGTACTTTACGCTGCGAGGAGGGAGCACCAGGCTCTGGAACAAAAAATAAAACAGATAACAGTTGTTAAAACAAACTGAAAAATTCTTGCCTTCCATAGAAGTTCTGTTTGTCGAGGGTTAATTAACTTTCATACCTTTCGCGATGGACGGAATTGTCCAGTTTTATGTCAAGTTCTGGAATGAATGTCACTATAGAAATCAGCAAACTGATCACACCGGAGTTCTGGTTCCGTGCTGGACTGGATGCTTTTAAGCTTATTCTACAATTTATCACAGATCTTCTGCGGGTTGAATCATTCGGGTGAAACGATTTTACCGACAGCACAATTTAAACTAACAAATCAGCACTACCGCCTTGCGTCGTCGTCGTTGTTGGTTGTACGCACTGACTTTCGAGAATTGATGTTTGGAAGGAGTACTTTAATGGATTCTGGAAAAAGAAGACAATTACGGAACAATGTTTGTTATGTTTTTCGATCCACTTTGGCAGATTATTTTTGTCCATACATATGAGCCCGCCCATCGCGGGGTAAAAGTCAATTGTTACACTGGAATAACATAACAGAAGGTTATTTCGATTTGGTTTTATGTTTTCTTCACTTTATGCTCCACGAGAGCAAATATCAATACACATACAGCGTTCGTTCTCTCACTTTCATTTTTTATATGATCATGATTATGCTCCCTCGCCCTTTTTTCTCTCTCTCTCTCGTTCTCTTTGCATAACTGTGCATTATACCGTATCCTTGCAAGAAGGGCAAGAAAATAGACGATCGGTTTGATTTCTTTGTTTTGTTCGGGTGTACGTTTGTGTGCGTGTTCATCAAGAGAGGGTGGTTATGTTTGTTTTGTCTGCTCTTTCGTGTCCCTTATTGATGTTTTTCTTCTTCTTGTGCCAACATAACTTTTCGTTTGTTTGTTGCCGAATACGTAGAAGTGTGTTTTTTTTTCAAACACCATGGATTTGGCTGTGTGCGTATATGCTTGTGCAGATATGTTGGAGAAGGAGAGAGAGAGAGAAAAATACGGTCTATATGAACATGTAAAAACCACTTGTACAGTTCTCACTGAATGCTAATAAAATCGCCCTATTTAGTAATTGGAAAATTTGCTAATAATATTCATTAATACAACAGGATTTCCATTAAAAAAAACAATAAATTCCTATAAAAAAGCACATAATCTATTCCTAAATTTTGCCGTGATGGTGGCGGAAGGGTTTATTTGGACCCTGCTTTTTTCACAACACAGTCCGCGTATTGTTAATTAAACAGTCATGCAGCTTTTTTCTGCTTCGTTCACACTACACTTTGACGCATTGGCACAGGTAATCATGCCAAGTTTCTACAGCATAATGGTAATTCCATTGCTTCACAATCTATTCAACGATTTATCCGAAAGAAAAACACACTCAAATTTTCTGATTGCTGATATATGCAACAGCAGCATAAGAGGTCGTATAGACCGACTTTACTGTGCCATTTGCCACTCCCTGAAGCTAACACCGAAGCTGTAGCTTCTAGCACGGTATAATCCCGTCACTGTTTCTAGTGAACTAGCTCCGTTCAATATACACAGCATACAGCTTGCGTTTGCACTTAGTATCCCCACCAGACACTGCAGCCACATTCAAAGTGCATAGCAGCATTAGGTTCGCGGCCGCCATATTAGATATCAGTTTGGCGATGAGATTCTTTCCAACTTTGCACACATTTGTAACCCATTTCACGGTTGAATATCGGTCACACTGCACGCACTGTTGCTTCCGATAGTAATATTATGCTGTAAGAAATCGTCCCGATAACGTTTAACTATGAAAATAACTAGCAACATAACTCTACCTTCTTCACCGAGAGTGGTTGCCCTTTTTTCCGAATGGCGAAATATGTTCTACATCTACATCTACAAGCCGTGTACCGTTGTGCGTGTGGGTATGTGTAAACCACTTGCTTGATAATGCTTCCCTAGCGTCGAACTTGCTTGCCCGACAGCCGACGTTTGTGATGACGGTGGTGGTGTGCTGCTGCGAAGTGTATACCGAAAACTGATGACTTTTTCTCCGAAGCGTACCGAAGTTTGACAGGTCAGCCTACCCGAAGGGTGGTGGTGCGTGCGTGTGCGCTACGGCAGAAGTGTAGCAAATGGTGTGTGTGGCGGTCGTCGTTCCAGGGCATGGTGAAATGAAATGATTTATAAAGTATTTATGGCCGAACAGAACGCAAAGGGCCGAAACCGGAATTGTGGCTGCAAAATCAAGTTCCTTGCTGGGAGGGCTGCTGCAGCATAGCGAGTGTGTGCAGAGTTGTTTAGCGTCGTCAGTGCGGTCGAAGGTTGGGTCGCAAGCACAGCCCCGTGCAGGGTACGCGTCTCCCGCGAAAGGCTGAGAGAAAAAAAAGTAGTGAAAAACGGGCTCCCTCCCATCCCCCCACACGCCCCCTCCACCCGGTGGAGAACGTAACGGTATGCGTACGCTAGAGCGCAAGTAGCGTGTGAGCGAGTGTGTGTAGGCGCTACTAGGTATGATTGGCGTTCAGTTTTCGTCAATTCCATCCAGCGGAGAAGCGGAAAAGTAGTGAAAAAAAAGGTCATCGTGCACAAAAATTGCGCTGTGCGTGGCCCCACAATAGTGAGTTTTGCTGGCGCTCCACGAGAAAGCTCGCAGCGCCGTGCGTGAATGAAACGGTCGCGTTCCCGTGTGGATAATAAGCTGCTGGAAACCAGGGAAAAGTGTGTGCTGGTGTGCGCGTATGTGTGTGACTACCTGTGCCAATAATCATAATAATAAAAAAGAAAACATTTCGAGTGTAAAATTTACTACGGTGTTCGAGACACAAGTGGCGACGTGTACAAAAGTTTTCCGAGGCTCGCCCGCAAAAGCTTACACTTACTGGTCGTCTGCGTTGGAACGGAAAGAACATCTTCTGCTTGTGTTGCCACATTCCAGGGAAAAGTAGTGTGCGAAGTGTGTGCTGTGTGTTTGGAAATTCGCGAAAGTGTGCAATAGAATAAGGGAAGGAAACCAGAGAACTTTTGTGCACAAAAGCCCCAACGGTTGAAATAGTTTGCTGAAACGAGCATCATTTTCAGCCGACTGTACGATTTTTCCTGCACACCGACACATGCAAACACATATATATTTGCTTATCCCCTTGTTCGAGGCCGCCGTTACCCGTGATGTTACTGGGCGAATCTGCAGACTCCACTGACCCCATCATCGGGATCTAGTCACCGAAGTAAAACAAAAAAGAAAAGCTACAACTCCAACGCGGAATCGGCATCGGAAGCATTCGCTGGCCAATTTAATAATCGTTCAGAGGAGAAACAAATGATAACTACACACAAAAAAACCAACAACAACACTACATACGACTAACGCAAATCAGCGCAATGCAGCAACAGTGTGATAAGTAAGTGTGTGGTATTGGTTTTTCGGTATTTGGGGAGTAATAAAGTGGTCTCTTGTGGTGGTGGGGGGTGGTTGTGCGTTTTTACTAAGCGACGAACGACCAAAATTCGACCTTGGTTTCTGATTGTGAGGTGCTGTATGTTTTTGCCGTTGTTTCACACGCACACACATACGCATACAACCAGGGGGAGGGTGGCTAATGGAGACGAGGGTTGTCAATATTGGCCAGCGTTGTGTATATCGTATGCGTCCTTTGCATGGTGGCGTAGTGTGTTATGCCGTGATTACTGTTGCGTGCAGCATGAACATGCTCAGCAAAGGAGTTTGGCGAAGAGAACCGAAGGGAAGGGATGAAGAAAAGAAAGCTCCCCGGAGGAGGTGTTGCTGCACGATTGACCACCAAGAATCCCAACCGTTCGTACACGGTGAAAATAGTAGCGGAGTAGCAAAAAAATAAATAAAAGCTACTAGATCATTTTGAGAAAAAAATGCTTTAAACTCCTACCATTACTATTTATTTTTTGTTGTAATTGTTTTAGAATTACACAACAATTAGATGGTGGGATCCAGCTTAATTTCCCATTTCATTTCGCTTACAATTTAATTCGCTGTGCAGCAAGTAATTATATCCGTCACAACTTCGGAGTCCGGAGTGGAATCGTGTATCTACTCCGAC
The DNA here is from genome assembly GCF_943734845.2 of Anopheles funestus. Classification (NCBI taxonomy): domain Eukaryota; kingdom Metazoa; phylum Arthropoda; class Insecta; order Diptera; family Culicidae; genus Anopheles; species Anopheles funestus. The sequence goes on along the minus strand of NC_064598.1, from coordinate 94,015,189 downwards.
TTCGCGTATGGAAAATTGATTCCGACTCCGACTAAACATCAAAATTGACTACGGCGAGTACGAGTCGAGTCCAGTCGGTTCCGAGTTCAATCGAATCCGGCTGAATCCGAATCGGTCCGATCGATTCCGAATGATTCCGGATGAGTTCAGATGAGTCCGATTTAGTTTCGATCAACTACGTTCGAGTCGGACGAAGACGGACTCGACCAGATTCAACAGGAGTCATTCTGATTCCGACTCCAGCTGGCGGCGGAGTCGGACCGATCCAACTCCGGTAAAATTTATAATTTACCCATCACTACAATACACATCTTCTTTAGAAAAATTGCACACTGTCCCTTGAATTAGTCTGCCTGCTGTGTGTTGCACAATATCTGTGCACCGGACGAAGGAGAACGGTTTTGTTTTGTTTTCTTTTCTGCTTTGATGCAGTTTAAAGTTTCTATTTTTATTGGTGTATTAGCAATAGTAGGATGTTTTAATTTATTATCTTCGTCGTCAATCGTTACTAAACAATTTTATGTTTTTCTATATTATTTTTCTTTTTTATTTACTTATTTCATTCTTATTTACTAGCGTTCAATATCAATCTTTCCAATATTGTATCAATCGTTTGTCCTTGACTTTGGCTGGCTGCTACCCAACCTACAATGCAATCAATTAATGTTTGAGAATGATTGCAAATACGTTACAAAACCCAATTAGCTTCCAAATCATGTCCTCCGGAAACATATTCGATCATCGCATCGCTTGGTGCGCGCAATGGCATAATAAAGTTATATGATAACTGCGTATATGAAACAGCATAAACTGTACAGAGGCGTCAAATGAAGTGTATTTGTTTGGTTTTATTCAAATATTCATGACTGACCCTGTGTAATACCAAAGCAAACCCCTATACCAGGGGTTACAAACGCTTGACGTGACGTCAGCAAGGTGAGATAGATGGCGAGCTTTCGTTGTGTTGTGGAATGTAATGTTACAACCGATGTAATGAATAGCAAAAGCGCGAGAAAGAGAGAGATGGTGTGATGAAGTTCCCCGTTTCGGGATGATTGCTTTGCATCTGTCGCCTTGTTCCCCGTGGGAACATTACATTCAAAATCACTGGTTGCAGATTTTCGTTCCTGCTACGCATAAGCCGATGGTCCATATTTTGGATGGCCACCTAACAAACCCCAGCGGCGGTGGGACAGAAAGAGAGCTTTGCGTGTGTGGTTGCATGGGCGAGCTTTTTTTTTGTTTGCTGAAGGATAATGATAATCGTAGGCATGCGCAGTTACACTTCACATTTCTTGTTACTGCTTCTGGTCAACTTTTTTTGGGCTTCTTTTTTTTCTCTATTTTGGGTATTGCAGGGGGTTTCTTGCTTTCAAGTAGGAAGTTTTCCGCGCAGCAAACATCGAAGCTTAGAGCGAGAAAGATATAGAGAGAGCGAGAGAAAACGGTTGGAAGTAACGTAAGGTTCCCTGACAGAGACTGGAGCAGGGAGTTGAAGTTGGTTTCTATATTTATCCCGTGCTCGAGTCCGGGACCAGGCGTCTCCATTCGGGCTCATTTCGTGCTGGTGCATACATTTTGCCGAGTGAAGCACTCATGAACCGTGTGGAAAGCCTGTTGTAACCGGAAGCAAAGGGCAAAATTTGCACAAAAATAATGGATAAATGTCAAAGTACTAAAAGGAGAATAAATGATAACCAAGCGTATGTTTGGTTAGTTTCTCACAGCTTCACGGTAAAGTTCGTTTTAACAGTGTTTTTGTTTAAAAAAAATCCTCACCTTTCAATAGGTAGGTGATGTGCAATCAAATTGTGGAATTATTTTTATTAGGTGTAAGAATGATCCTTTTTTTTGTATTCCATCTGGAAGGTTTTTATGTTCCGGCATCATTTTGCTTTGAATGAAGCTCATACCATATTGGTCTCTGTTGTGAAATGTCTGCGTTGTGTATGGCTGCGTCATTTACCAAACTTGACCTTGAATTAGTAAAACGGTATCATTAGACCATAAGCTAATCTCCTTCTTGTTACTGACAGACACGCAATTCGGTTGTCACAGGGATGGTAAGGGGAGCATATGGTTTGATGGTAAAAGTAGGGATAATTGAGTGGTACCTACAAGATAGTAGCGAATTATGTCGGACAATCGGACACGACAACTCTCGTAAAAAACTGAGATGAAAACATGATTACTTTTGATGAATTCCTCTCAAATTAACTTCATATTCAAAATTCCCATATGCAAGATCTTATGGTGTATATATTTTTAAGAGGAATATTTAAATTACAGTGGAGCACCGATTATCCGTGCTCTACGGGACTCAGCCCTTACCGGATAAGCGAATATAACGGATAATAGGCACAACTCTTTTTTTATAAATATTAGTATTTAGCATGTAATAAGTGGACTTTTTTTATAAAGCAGCATGTTTTTTCCTTATTTACACTTTGCAAACTAAATCTGTTGTATTTGGTCGAACTTGAGTCAATTGTATCATTTCCTATTGAGGCTTTTATTTCATGTCATCACCCGTTTTCAGTTAAATCACCTTTGGAACTGTCATTTCCGAGCTGCACGGATAATGGGACAGCCGGATAAAAGGTACACGGATAATCGGCGCGGCTGTGTTTGTTATCCTTACAAATATCGTATCTAACAACACTAGAGAATTTAGGCGTTTAAATACATTACAAAGTAACGGTCTGAATGGGATTTGACACCCGGTCCTGTCATGTGGAACTGGTGCCGTTTATCACACACGTTAAAATGCAACAAATATCTCAAGTATCAGTTACACCCCGTGATATGAGTTGGCCATACAAATGGGAAATTAAATTACACCTTCCCATTCCTTCCTCTCATTGTTTCCCGCTCTCAATTCCGCACTAACCGTGCTGTCCATTTGTCAAAAAAAAAAACAGTACACAAAATGTACGCTGCACTGTCTCTTCTTTCGTGTATAATTGTTGTAAGCTATAATAACCGTGGTATGCAAAACAAACGTATGCGTAATTTGACACTGGCGCAGTAAAATTGCAAGAATGCCATGGTAATGATGCACATTCACGGCAGGTGTTTGCCTTGCTCTACGGTAAAATGAGTTCACCATACAAACGGGATGATTAACGATGCACAAACTGGAAAAGACCAGTGGCTTGTTATAAAAGTATTGCTTTCTTTTTGTTACAAAAAAGGTTGAGCTATTTCTTAAATGCATTCTCGATTTCTTGTGTGTTTTAACACTTGCTATATAATGTAAGTAATGGCAAGTAATATTTTTTAAAAAATTAAAACCTTCATTTGCAAACATTGTAGGTAAACATTTGTACAATTTGTAACCACAAGCAATCGTTAAAGCTTGGGGATTTTTGTTGCCCTTTCTCCGTCACTTCGAGAGGGTAAAACGATCATAGATGTTCCGGCTGGCAGCTCACAACAACCCACCGTGTGTGAGCTATGGAGGAACGCTTTCCGCTTTACTGCCGCTCTTCACGTGATGATGATCGTTTCGCTTTTGTAGATAGACACGTTCACGAAGGCATGTCGGAGCCGTACGACGTTGGTTCTATTATTTCCATTCTATTCGTCTAGCAAAAGTAGCTAATTATAATAAAACGAGCTCAATTTTTAAGGTTCTTGGGTTTCATAAATTAGTTAAAGATTTTTCCTACTGTTATTTTTACATGAAGTTAAATGCTTTTAAAGTAATAAAAATGCGCTTTAAAACCTTATAAATTTATAATAATTTAATTCTAATAATATTGAACACCGTAAAAGAGGAGAAAAACAATATAACACTATATTATGCAATACTAACACATAGCCGGCGATCACGGATTGTTACTAGACGGGGTTAATGTTGAACATTAAAGGTAACACCAACCCTTGTTGTGCGGCGACTCTCGCTCCCTCTCTATCTCTCTCGTTCTCTCTCTCTCCCATGTTCCCTCTCTTGAAGCTTTGGTGTGAGGTTCAACTACCTCATCGTCATGTTTTGTGTGGAACGCGAATCATGCTCGCAATGGCCTCATTCAAAGTGGTACGGAATGTAGGCCCCGTGTATCGTACCACGATTCTCTCCACTGCTGCGTTAGTGTGTGAGCGCGCGAGGGTGCGCGCGTACGATTGTTTTGTATTTGCGATCGCGATCGAAGCGCGCGAGGGGCTATTTGTATTACGTGTTAGGCGAGCTTTCGTGCGCAGCTCGAAAAAAGCTCCCGGTAAAAAGGGGAGACGCTCGAACCGAAATGGTTATTTGTGGGGTCGGTGTGTACAGGCAAATAAAAGATTTGGAATTAGATTAGTTCTACATTTCTTTTATGGTGGACTGTTATGCAATTTATGAGTGCAGTAAAACATAAATATATTTCTCTGTTTCATTTCATTCATAAATGAGTAGTTTTTTGGATATTTTTAATTTTCTGGTATGCAAACTCAATAAATGCCAATAAATGGTAATTTACTGAAAAAGGAATGGGCCAAATATTGTGGTCGTTTATTTGTTTGTAGCGCTGTTTGATGAATAGATGCGATCGCTGTTGACATAAAAAAACCATACCCCACCCCAACCGCAACAGATCAATGATCGCTGCCCCTTCGTCCCTGAGGGTTGATCCGTAGTGGTCGTTTGGAAATTTTCAAATTTTTAGATTTTTTTTCCATTTTTTTATTCTTTTTTTATTTAAAGCATTATTTGAGTGAAAAGAAACTTATTTCAATCAATTGGCATTGAAATAAATCAATTTAATTTTTTTTGCAAAATTTCTCAAAAAAAACGTAAGGGGTAAGCCTTATGAAATTTTCGAGTTGAAATATTTTTTAAAATTTTTTTCTGATTTTTTATTATTTTTTTAATTTACAGCATTATTTGAGTGAAAAGAAACACATTGCAACAAATTTGCATGAAAATATATCACATTTATAAATTTTGCTGAATTGCTCAAAAATGAGGAAAATTTTATATTTTCTCAAACAGGGTAAGGAACTTGGTTCCTCGAATAACTTCCGGCACGGACACCTGAGAGCATGGCTGTCCAAGAAGAAAATGTAGCCATTGGTGCCATCTATCGACCACAGGTTAAAGATTGGTGATCCGTTGGATACCGACCGAGTTATAGGCAAAACTTGGTGCGAAAATGAGAAAATTTTACATTTTCTCAACAGGGTATGGAACTTGGTTCCTCGAATAACTCCTGACACAGACATCTGAGGGCATGGCCGTCCAAGAAGAAAATGTAGTCATTAGTGCCATCTATCGACCACAGGTTAAAGATTGGTGATCCGTTAGATACCAACCGAGTTATAGGCAAAATTTGGTACAAAAATGAGCCTAGGAGATTGGTAAATTTATAGATTTTTTTATTTTTTTAAATTTTTTTATTCTTTTTTTAATTTAAAGCATTATTTGAGTGAAAAGAAACTTATTGTAATAATTTCGCATGAAAATAAAACAAATTTTTAAATTTTGCTAAATTGCTCAAAAAAACGTAAGGGGTACCCCTTATGAAATTTTCGAGTTAAAAATATTTTTTTTATTATTTTATTATTTTTTACGCTTTTTTTAATTTAAAGCATTATTTGAGTGGAAAGAAACTTATTTCAACCAATTCGCATTAAAATAAATCAATTTATAAAATTTTGCCAAATTACTAAAAAAAATCGTTAAACGAGCTGACTCCTTATAACGACTCATTCACTCTGAGTTGATTCACTAAAAAGAATTGTTATTCTCATCCCTATTTCCAACCACGTTACTGTTATGTCCCACAGGTCATGATGGCGAATGGCCGCGCGCGCAGAACTTACGGGTGTACAACGTGGCCAATGTAAAAAAATCCGTGTCAAATCCTAACGATTTGTTTTTGCGTTTCGTCTGTTTCTAACTGAACTAATGCCAACCTTTTCCCCCCGAAAACTCCGGGCCAATGCACTCGTGCTGTGTGCAACCTTGCTTTCGCAGCTTTTGAGCAGCAGCTTGCGCTTATGCCATTTTGATGTATCTGACGCGAACAGAACTTCGAATTGCTGCGTGTGGAGAGGGAACCGGGACAAGGCTTTGCGTAATAGTTTATTGAACCGAAACCGTTTGTTTTTAGTGCCCTTTGCTTTGTGTGCTTTGCCGGAGGGAGAAAGGGATGGAGGGGATGGGTGGGGGGTGAAACACTTGGTGTGCCACAAACACATCCATATTTGCACCGGCAAACGATCATCGAACATGGGGGATTGACCATTGCTTATGTTTTGTTTTTCGATGGAACAACCAACGTTAAAACGTTTGTAATGGTGTATTGATGGTTAGTATTGGTTGTACATCGGATTTGTATTGGTTTTTGTTGTTTGCTAGTGGTTAATTTTTTCTAAAGTTGAGTCGCAATTTTATTGCACCTTAAATGCCTTCATCGCGCATTAAAAGTGGGGTAAGCTTTTGAAAAGTAGTGCTTTGCTGAAAGCTTTGCTGTTGTACGGACTACCCTACTTTAAAGGCGTAGTACACTGTGGCACTCTGAACATAAACAAATATTTAAAGATAAATATCAATGTGGATGAAAAATCGGAAAATATTCGTCTATTCCGCCATGTTCCGGTTACAAATAAAACATTTGAGCTTACGCTGTGAAAGCTTGCAATCAAAATTCATCTTTTTAGGATAAAGAAAAATGTACAACGGCGTAGAATTCAAAAATTTAAATCACGATTAAATCGAGTAAACCAACTGTGGTAGTGTTAGGTTCTAAACGCTTTACTGTCCCACTTAATTCAATCTCGATCGAGCTCAATAAAACAGTAACACATTTTCTATGTACAAAACAAACGCAAAAGTAACACCTGCGACATAAAGACCTTAAAAGGTCATAGAAAAACAGATGATCACATCTGTTCAAGTGACCGTTTTACTCGATCGTGCCTATTCTTGCTGACCTCAAAGCATCTGGCGCATCGGTAATAACCATTCGATGATGTAAAATTTTCTTCAGAATGTAAAGAAACACATTCGATGGAAGAATAAATTGCGTCTTTTCGTGTTAATATTTGCTTGCTATTAAAATTCGTATGAATATTAATGGATCGCGTGCAGACGGCCAGACGAAACGCAATGCCTGAAGTGCGTGCGTGTGTAGTGGTTGGAGTTTGTTTTGATTTTTTGGCACCACCATTCACGGGGGGGCCATAAAGCCATTTGTGTGCGTGCCGAAGCTGGTGATGGTCGCATTGTTCGCACCGACGAAAATGGTATGTTCTGAGAAGAAATAAAAAAGAAATCTTCCAAATAGATTAAGTTTAGGGGGGAGTACGGGCGTGGGGTTGGAGATGCAAAGGGGACAGACGGCAAGGGTAATATTATGTATTGCAGCATCGCGATCGTGTAACGGTATCCGCGTCTGTCTGCCGTCAAGCTTTCCAGTTCCCATTGGGGTGGGTTTTTTTGGTGTGTATAATAATTTCGACCAGAGCAATGAATTCTGTGCCTGGCCTTCAACCCACCGTGGGATGATTCTATGGGAAAAGAGACATCAAAACGTTCGGCAATAGCAGAAAGCGCCGTTGCAGAGAAAGGTGAAGAGAGATGATGAATTAATAAAACCCAACGGCATCGGAAGAAATTGTTTATTGCGTCCCCAACCCGTGCCGATCTCACGAATGCCTAATGGGAGCTAAAGCTCCTGCCGTATGCACGAGATCGTTTTACCGGTAGTTGGTAGTTGGGAAAATGAATAATTTGTGACTTTAAATAGATTCATTCATTAGGTTTGAATAGGGCGAAATTGTCTAGTTTTGATTGGGGTATAGCGTGATTTGGATGAAATTGGATGATGCTATTGATATACTTATTTTTGTGATAAGCTTTAATATCTAGATAAGATACTGAATTAAGATGAATGAAGCAAATCAGCAAATTAAAATCTTATAAACTTTGTCATTTTAATTGTTAAATAAATTTCAGATGGTTCAAGTTACTCCTTGCCTTACTGTTTTCCTAATACTATGTTAATTTAATACTAATTTCTCCTCTCTTTTTTTCGTTTTAGGTGCTAAAACAAACAAAACTAAAACACACCACCGAGTTACGAAAATCATAAAACGAAACTGAATCCACTGGATATATTGCCTCCGGTGCACGGTATTAATGATCAGCACCAACTGATGAGGAATATGTTGCGGCATTAACTGCTGCTATCCAGCCCATCCAGTTCAGTCAACCATTTCATACATTAAGGAAAAAAAAGCGAAAATCTGTGATATTTCCCACTCACTGGGATCACCCTCCCTTTGGACACCGAGTGTTTGGGACCGACGTTTTGGGTGTGCCTACGGGCGTTAAAACTCCGTCCTAAGTGGTAAATAGCTCTGCAAATTATTGAACCTGTTTTTTTTTTCTATTTCAAACAATCGAACATAATATTAATATTATCCCTTTTGTTCTACTTGCCAGGGTGTAAAGGTGCTTCATCTCCCTGCCAACAAAACTTAAGTTTAGGTTTGATTTTATGTTAACACGTTTTGGGAGAATTGCGGTGCGATAACGCGGAGAACCCATCCTGATCGTTGCCGTGTTGTACCTGCCGTGTATTGAGGAAGCATCTTACGAAAAGGACATGTGGTGTGCATCGTGTTTCCGGGTGGCATTGATAAAGGAATACGGAAACACCAACATCAGATAATAATTAACTACACAGACACACGAATCCATTGATAGTACAATAATAAGAGGGAAAAATGAACTACTAAAGAAAAACGAAACAATCTAAGCGACACGAATGGAAACAGATAGTGAAACAAATGTGAACTTGTGGCAAATCTTCCATGTTGCAAGGTTTTGGTAAAAGGGAGCATAAAATACTCAACATTACAATCAACCAGTGTGAGTGTACGTAGTCTTTTAGTGCAATACAAACTGATCGTACCAGTAGTGCAAAAGGTTATGCAGTCATCCATGTGGTGATCCTCGCATTTAGTAAAAAAAAATCTCAATTCTCGGTTCACCTACTCGTGTCGTGTATCTGCGTGTACGTACATGTGTATGTGAGCAAATAGTGTGTGACAACAAAAACTTATCACTACAAAAATATGCTTTATTTACCGAGTAATGTATCGTGGTGCAATTGAATGATTTTGCCACAGCCAGAAGCTTAGCTTTAATGTAAAATTCGTGTTTCAAGTTATCGTATGCCGTTAACCCAGTGATAAGTGTGATAAGTGAGATTTGTCGCTCGATCGAACCACGTTGGCAAAGTGTGAAAAGTGCTGATCGACGTTGATCGACAAAATAAAACAATCGGGCAGCATAAATGGTTGGAGTTTTATAGCGCGAATTGTGCTATAATTGTGTTTGTTGCACCACCGAGAAAAAAACAAGAGAACAAGGCTGTTTTCAACCGTAACCGACACGTTTGCAAGTTCTTGTTTGTTGTAATTTCGCGTTACATTAAAAGGCGTGCTAACGTCCTAGACATATCCATCACTCAAGCAACACAATCGCTGCAGTGTTTTCGTTTTTATCGTGCAGAATAGAACATTTGCGGTTAAAACTACACGTGTACGTGAATGTGAATGTCGCCTCTGCAAATCGAAGCATTATTTCAAAAATATGGCGAGACATACCAACAAACCTGGCACAAAGTAACGGATTGTGCTGTACGACAGTTTGCGGGTTAAGGCCACTCATTCAGGTGCACAAATTGTGGCAGCAAAAGCTCTTAACTATCTCGCGCCGTGTACTGTAAACGAAGTGCGTGTGGACCAAGTACGAGTAGTAAAACATAGGCGGTTGCAAATTAAAATGCCGCCACAAACAAACAACAAATAACTCAGCAAGAACGAATGAAAGTCTGACAGGATAGCTTTTTATGTATGTTCTCCCCGTTGGTCTCCGGTAGCAAAACAAGTGTTACGATTCGTACAGCGCTACAAAAGAGGGAAAGCTTTAAATTATAAAGGCCTCCCTCAGGTACGGCTGATGAACCTACAACCACCACCAAACCAAGCGTTTAAAAATAATTAACAAATTATTACAGTGACAAGAGCGTCGTCTGAGAAGGAGAGAAATTTTAAAAGTGACAACACAAAATTAAACCCCAAATTAACGAAACGCCATACGTTCCGCGCCAAAAACAGAAACACGAAAAGACGAACAAACGAACAAACAAAAAACATTACGCCGTTACTACTATGAGATGTGATTTTCTTGATTACCTGACTAACCGTTAACGTGTTAGCATTAATTTTAAAAGTATTTGTATGACCGGGTGTGCGTGATAGAGCTGGGTGTGAATCATCATTTTCTTACGGTGGTGTTAGGAATCAAACCGATATTATCACCCACAAAAGTGCTATAATAAAGGTTTGCGATTGGATTGGATCGCACAAATTGCAAACGGTTTGTTTGACGCAAATTATACAACTCACAACACACGCACACACGCAATGATGAATACGGACCAAACCGTAGAACATAAGCTAATTCGGAAGTTATCATTCGCTGCGAAGGATGACACGGAAATGAAGAAATTTATGAATCAACCAAACGATCATACAATGATGCAAAAGATCATGGATCGTCACGATCAATACACATCGTTTGACGAACTCGTGCGGCTGACGGAACGAATGCGAAAACTGGAAGCTCAAGGTCATTGGATTGGACGTACTGGAGGCCTATGTGGTGGTGGCGAAAGTTCCCTGAACGGTGGTGCTTGGGGTTCACCGCCCGGAGTCGGTGCTGGTGCAGTTGGTGCTGGTGTTTCCGGCTGGAGTGGAGCTTCGGTTGGCAGTTCGCAACAAGTACCACAGCAACCGTCCTGGAACAGTGGACAGGCGAGTATGCCACCGCCTGTTGGACCACCCGGCAGTGGCCCAAGACAGGAACTGTTGGGCAAAGCGTCCGGTGGTAATGGTGGATCACCTATGGTTGTTGGAGGTAATGCTGTTAGCGGACAGAGCGGTACCGGTGGATGGAATCAGGTGGTTAATCCGAACAAGCAATCCTCCTCCCAAGCCATGATTGGACAGCAGCAGCAGCAGCAACAACAGCAACAGCAACAAGTTCCAGGTTCTAATCAACAAAATTCCGGTCCTAACGCTAATCTACCCCAGCCAGGCAATGGAAATCCACAGTCTGCTGGAGCTGTCGGTGGAACTGCTGGTAGTAGCGGTGGTGTTGCTGCCGCCATTGCTGCCGGTAGTGGTGTTGCAGGTGGAGCTACAGGTGGTGCCATGGCCACAACATCCTCCGCCAAGCTGGAACATCTTAACTCGATGCGTGAGGCACTGTTCGCCCAAGATGGTTGGGGTTGTCAGCACGTCAATCAGGACACACAGTGGGATGTGCCGATATCTCCGGAACCCGCTACCAAACCGGACCCTTCCCTGAAGGCCACGGTGAACAATGGTACGGAGCTGTGGGAAACTAATCTTCGTAATGGCGGTCAACCTCCTGCGCAGGCACCGTCACAGAAAACACCATGGGGTCCGCAAAGTCATCATGGTGGAACATGGGGAGTAGACGATGAGAGTAGCGGTGAGGCAAGCAACGTATGGACAGGTGCCCCAGGTGCTCCGGGTGGTGCAGGCAGCATTGTTGCTAGTGCGCTTGCCGGTACTGCTGGACCACCGCCGGTCGGCGGTAATCCCGGTGCACTTGTTGGAGGTCAAGTTGGAGGGGCTGGTGGTGGTTGGCAGCAGGGTGCAGCCGCCGGTCCGGCCGGTGTTGGTGGAGGTGCCGGAGGCCCTGTCGGCGGTGGTAGTGGTATGTGGCAGGGCGGTCCAGGACTTCCCGGTACGGCTGGAATTGCTCCACCGAAAAAGAACGATAACGATTGGAGCAGCGGGCCGGGTGGTGTTGGTATTGGAGCGACAAGCGGTGGAAACGGTGGTTGGGGTGAAACGCGTGGAAATGTTGGTGCAGGTTCGGTTGGTGGAAATGGCCCGAACACGGGCGTTCCGCCGCATCTTGCTTCCCAACTCGATGGATTACCAAATGTCGACATCCGGAGCATGCGACCACCGGGTGCTGGTAGTATCGATCAGAGCCGTGAATTTCGGGGTGATCCACGAGGTATTTCTGGCCGCCTGAGCGGATCCACATCCGGCATGTTGGAACATTATCCGATGGGAAAAATGCCCCCACCAGGTGCGATGTCCTCGGCAGCATCAACAGTCGGTGCGGGTAACAATCAGTGGCCTCTCGGCGGTGGCGGTGGCAGTGGTGTCGGTAGCAGTGGAGGACCAGTTGGCGGAGGCATTCCTTCAAACATGCCACCAACTAATAAACCGGTTACGGCCGGTTGGGACGACAATTCACCGCCGGCCGTGCGCCGTAATCCAAACATCGATGATGGAACGGCGCTGTGGGCCGCTGGAGGACCCGGTGGTGGTCGATCAGGCGGAGGAGTACCGGACAGTCAGATCGTCGGTCGCAATGGGCGCAACGGTCCGCTGGGTGGATTGAACACAGGTCCTATTGGTGGTGGTGGTGGTCCTGCAGGTGGCCCTGGTGGATTGGGAGGTCCAGGTCCGCGAATGGTCGGTACTGGACCGGGCGGAAATCCTCTGAAAGCGGATAACAGCAACATGTGGATGGGTGGACATGGAGCGGGCGGTGCCGGAACTTCTCGCAATGGATCGTGGGATGATCCTTCGATTGGCGGCACAGGCACGAACAATTGGGATGATAAATCTGGCGGCGGTGCGGGTGGATCACTCGGTGGAGGTGGTTCGTGGATGGATGGAACTGCACCGGGTGCAGGCATTCCCGGAGCAGGCAATCAATCGTGGAACGCTAACAAAAAACCGCTCGGTGGGGCTGGTGGTGCCGTTTGGCCGGATTCATCGGCTGGAGCGGATCTGATGGGTAACGACTGGAATGTCGGTGGTCCAGGTGTCGGTGGAGCCAAGATGACGAATAAACCACCTCATGGACCGTTGGAGATCATTCGAAGCAGCAAGCAGTATCGCATCTTATGCGAGATGGGCTACAAGAAGGAAGATGTGGAGTTCGCGCTACGTGCTGCAAATATGGTGATTGAGGAAGCTCTTGACTTGCTGCAACGAAATGGCTCCCTGCCAAATGTAACCGGCATGGGCAACGCTTCGTCAGGTGGAGATTGGAGAAGAGATGAGGCACATGCGCAGCTTGGTGGAGGTGGTGGTGGCGGCGGTGGCGCAGGAAGTGGCAACGTTGGCGGTGGTAATGGTGTCTTTGAACCGCTTTTCGGTAACCGTTACTTGGGTGGCGGTGCTGGAGGAGGCGGCAATGGTGGTGCAGGTGGTAGTGGACACTCTATGCATTTCCAACAGGTAAGTCATAATGGGAGAATACATTTGATGCACTTTCTCGAAATATGAAATCTTTGAAAGGCCACTTAATGAATCTTTCTTCCGTATAGGGTAATCAGAATGGTATGCCCGGAGGCGGCTCTGGAGCCTTGGGAGGAGCAGGTGGAAATCCAAATTTGTCCGGATTGCACGGTCTGTCGTCTAAGTCGCTTGGTAGCTATTTGAATCAAGCTCCACCTCCCATGGGTGGATTAGGCGGACAGAGCAACTCCATGACTCCGTTCAATCAAGGTGGCGGAGGTGGTGGAAATAATGCTGTGGGAGGCGGTGGTGGAGGTGGACAAAACTCGGTACAACCGACCACTCAACTACGGTCGCTCGTTCAGCAGATCCAGATGGCCGTACAGACCGGATATCTTAACCCGCAGATACTTAACCAACCGTTGGCTCCACAAACGTTCCTGCTGTTGAATCAATTGCTGAGCAGCATTAAGGTAAGGGTCATATCGGTTGTAAGTAATTAGAAATTGAAGATTTTCATTATACCTAGGTGCTTGCTTTCACAAGAGATCTTTATTCTTTCGTGGCACACTGGGATATCGTTAGGTCATTTCCTATTACAAATTAATGACAATAAACTGAACACTAACTTGACAACTTGATCATTTTCAGCAATTACAAGTCACTCAGAGCAATATGCAGCGTGGTGGCGCTGGATCGAATAATCAAATCGCGATGATTTCCAAGATCAAACAACAGATAGCCAGTTTGCAGAACCAAATTGCCACCCAGCAGACGCTGTACGTGAAGCAACAGCAGCAGCAACAGCAACAACAGCAGCAACAGCAACAGCAGCAGCAACAACAACATTCACATCAGCAACAACACCAACAACAGCATCAGCAGCATCAGCAGCAGCACCAACAACATCAGCAACAACATCATCAACATTCGTCTGTTGGTAATCCATCGTCCCATCTCGGCGGTGGACATCTTGGTGGCAATTTCCATCGCAATGATCCAAACGAGCTGAGCGCACTGCAGAACAGTCTGTCGGAAATGGCACTGGGCAAAGAGCACAATGGACCGTACTTGTCCGGACCGCCGGTGGTCAGTGGCGGTGGCGGTGGTGGAGGCACTGGAACCGGTCCAACCAGTCAGCAATCGCGCTTGAATCAGTGGAAGCTGCCGTCAATGATGGATAAGGATAACAATCACGATTTGACGGATTTTTCGCGCGCTCCTGGATCTACGGCCAAATCGGTTGGGCTCGGTGGTAACGGTGGAGGTGCCGGTGGAATGGCTGGACTGGGTGGTTTACAAAACGATGGGTAAGTGTCACGATACTCCCGTTGTAGGCTATTTTACGATGGATTGTTCATTACTTGTAGCACCTGGTCCTCGGGACGGGCTGGCATGACGGATGGCTGGCCAGATAATGCATCATCCGATCTCACTGGCAAAGATTGGCCCTCCAATCAGGATTCGTTCTCTGATTTAGTGCCAGAATTTGAACCTGGAAAACCATGGAAGGTAAGCACAGGGAAGAATGGAAAAATATAAATAGACCAAAGTAAAAACAATTTGAATAACCTCTTCCCATAGGGCACTCAGATGAAGATTGAGGAGGATCCCACGATCACGCCGGGTAGTATTGCCCGTAGTCCTATCGCTTCGATATCGGTTGGTGCAGCGAAGGATTCAGAGCTTTTTGCGTCTAGCAGCAAACCCTCACCGACCGATTCGATTAGTCTGTCCTCGTCGACCTGGAGCTTCAACGCGAGCAGCAACAATTATTCATCCTCTACCAGTGCTGGTGGTATGGGTAAACTCGGAGGTCCGTCTAAGAACACGTGGTCCGATAGTGGTGTTACTGGGGCAGCATCCGATGTTTGGGGTGCCGGACTCAGCGGTGGTACCGGAGGGCCTGGAACTAACAGTGCGTCGAAAACTCCACGAGGTCCACCTCCAGGACTATCATCTGGAAAAGCAACTGGCAGCGGTAGTGGTGTGGGTACAGGTGGTGGTGGTCCGGGCAGTAATGGATGGATCCAAAGAACAGCAGGACACGGTCAGGGAGGAAATTGGTCGGGCGGTGGTGGTGCGTCCGGTACCTGGTACTCAACCTGGTTGTTGCTAAAGAATCTCACCGCACAGGTCAGTATGCAGCAGATGTCCCATGTTGTTGTTGGTGACTTCAATGTAGAAATTTAATTGCCTTTCAGATTGATGGATCCACTTTGAGAACACTGTGCATGCAGCATGGACCGCTGCAAAATTTCCATTTGTATCTTAACCACGGAATTGCTTTGTGCAAATACTTGACCCGTGAGGAAGCGAACAAAGCACAGCTGGCGCTTAATAATTGTGTGCTCGGCAATACGACCATCTGTGCTGAATCGCCTACAGACAGCGAGGTACAGACGATTTTGCAACATTTGGGATTGCCGGGACAAAATGGAGGAAATGTAAGTGGTAACACCAGCGGTGGTACAGGCCAGAACACAACAGCCGGCACTGGTGGTATTGGCAACACAAACATGGCACAAACTTGGCGCTCAAATGGGCCAATTACTGGACGTGTCACCGGTAAGTTTTTCGGTTGTAGTCGCATTAAAAGGACCATCATATTGACATCAAAACATAATGATATTTTCATAGATACCTGGGGCCCGTCATGGTCGTCTTCCGGTGGAGGCAATAATCTGTGGACGCCACTGGATGGTCCGACTGAAAGGGGTACTCCATCGAATTTGAACTCATTCCTTCCGGAGAATTTACTCGTTGGCGAGCTTAATTGAACTGTGACCAGCAACACCAGCAATATGAGAACTACGGTTTGAAAAGTGATGTGCTTTCGCCATTCGTCAAGCGTGTCCGGTGAATTTCCGAACGGAATTAGTGGTAAGTTTTTAAAAAAAGCAACGTTTTATGCGGAACAATCCAGAAGAGCAAGCAGGGAACCTTCAACCCAGATTGGACGCTGTGTTCGGGAGTTAGTTTTAACTTTGTAACGTAAAGTATTGTGATGCGCTTTCAAGCGACACTCAAACCATGGGCGGTTGTACACTACACAATCCTCGAATCTGTGTGTGTGTGTGTGGTGCGTTGTAATGTTTTAGAACATAACTAGTTAAAACGGACGCAACCATAATCAAACGCTTAGACCAATCAATAAGTGTTATTCCCGTTACAGAAAAAGAAGGTACAAATGGTTTTGTTGATTAATGTTTAATTTTCACACCGCTTTTTATGTAAATGCAAATAAGCAATGCTTTTTGAAGCAAACGAGTAAATTAGCTGTAAGGTGTGTGCGTACGCCGATGAAAGTAACATACTTCTGCGTTTGGTGAATGCACAAGGTCACATTAAAATGCGACAGAGTGGAGAAGGAAAAAAAATCAACCTATCACGAAGTGCGCTCTGTAGAGCATTCTACTATATATTCGATACAAACAAATACGTTAGAATTCGAAATCATCACAGGCAGACAGGATTATGATTGAAAAACAACAACATAAAAACGAGTGAAAGATCGTTTAAAATGTAAAACAACTTACCTAAGCAGTAACGAATATATACCGTGCGTTTCAGGAACATGTAATACATATGAAATGACGTATACTTTAAGGCAACATATGAACCTGTTAGTTTACACCGAAGAAACAGATACAACCAGTAGGGTGGAACTAAGACGAACCTTGCTTCCTTTCCACATGGGTAGCAAAAGTGGCAAATTATGCGATGAGTATGTAATAAGTTTTCGTCGAAGTTCTGATTGTTTTTTTTTGCCTAAACTATTTATTTGTTACAGTTTTTAGTTTCATTACTTAGTTAATTTTATGCTCGACCAATGAGGAGCTAAGTGAATGGATGTTAAATTAATTGTTGGTTAACCAATGGTAACAGGTGAGGAGAATTGATATACGAAAACGCTTATGTTTGTACTAGAACAAAACCTACCTCCCTTTTTTCCCCATCTCCTCCAACCCGTTCCCGTTCCATCTCGTTCCAACAGCTAACATCGTATAATGTGCATTTACTAAGTGTAGTGAGGATAGTGAAACAGGGAACAAATCTTTACCATTTATTGGAAGGACACTAAATTTGAAGCACCCTCGTTCAGTTGTTTAGAGGGCTGAATTAAAAACAAAGAGAAAAAAACAGAACGTAGCAAATAAAACCAAAAAAGTTCGGTAAGGTTTACAAACAGAAATTGAAACAAAACCAACAAACAAAACAAAAAAAAAAACTAACACCGGAGACTATTGATCTCATGTTAAGGGATGGGCTTCCGTTCATAAACCAGTGGTCGATTGGAGTAGCATGAATTAATGGAACCGTCAAAACATTATTCACCTAATGACACGGGCTTACAGCCAACCAGAGATGAATCAGATTTCCAATAATTGTATTCTAAAATTTTCATTCTGACGAATGTAATGCCATTATTAATACGTCCACTTCACGTTCGTATTTTGTTCCTGTTCGATTGTAAGGTACAACAGCATGGATAGAGATGGGGTTTTGGAATTAACAATGGGACCGCGAGATTGACGCACAGTCGTCGAAACAAATGCTATCTGCCAGTTTGAGCGTATATCAGATAGAGTGAGTGTACTTTAAACGTTGGCAAGGTTGTGATTTTCTAAACCAGGCTTACGAGCAATGAATGTAGTAGAAAGATGATCATTATACACTCAAACCTAGGTTTATTTTCTGCAAACCTTGCATACATTACTCACCAAACACTTACAACCGTCTACATATTTAAGTGTCACCGGTGCACTGTAAACTATTGTCACCGTAGATTTAATACGCTTCATTTAAAGCTGCTACTGATATACCGTGAATCTATGTTTTACTAATTTTAAAAATCATCTCCAAACGCTGCCTTTATTAGTTTGCAACGTATCGGGTTAGAATATGTTCATTGATGATTGTGTTAAATTATTACCTTAACGAAGTTCTTTACATTATGCAGTTTGCTTACGTTATTATGATCGTTTCGAATATTTTTCTATTCCACATTCCTAGTATGAATTTATGATGAATTTGTTTTGTATCTTTAAATATGGGTTTAAGTAAGAAAATATATGTGATTTTTTCTCATGTTGAATGTGACTAAGCTATCTTCGAATGCGCACATATGTTTTCTACTCGATACATCTACGATACGATAAACGCACACCGAATAATGTTTGAAGAATGTAATGCTTTACAAGGGAACTTCCTTGTTGTTACGTTCGCGAGAGAACACGCACAGAATGATTAGTGGCAGGCACAAAGAATGATGTAAAGAGGTAAACGTTCCCCTTATCACTACTCTTGTGCGTAAGTAATCTAAAGCAATATTTCATGTTAGCATATAGTAAGAATCACGCTACAGAGAAAGAGAGAGAGAGAGAGCATGAAATAAAATGAGCATTATTATTATTGTTTTAAGCGTAAACTTTCCACTCTTCAAAAAGGGAACAGTGAATGTTTAGATGCGCATCCTTAACACGTAGCTTAAGGATCAGCGTGTATGGTTTAAATCCATTCGTCAAATTGCTTATTGTTAGTGTCTTTCGTCGCAAATGCAAACGAATCCGAAGCTATGGAAAGGATATTGGCCAAACATGTGATAACAAAATTAAAGAATGGTTGCAAACCAAACACTCCAATAGCTTTCACCGTACGAATGAAGTAAAACAGAAGACAGCACAGAGGCAAACTATTGAAGGATGGATTATTTACTAAAACAAACATGAACATTGGGTATGGAAATGCAAAAACCAAATCGAATTACCGATATATTCCAAATGAATGTTGTGTAGTGACGGTGTGAAGATTTGTATTATTGTATGTGTCTTTCGTGTTTACCTCTTTGGGTGAGAACTGCAGAAGAGCTAGCAATTTATTTTGGATTGTTTTCATTGCGTCTATATTTATATGCTGATTCACTGATTGTCTTGTGACAACCTGCCAAACCCATGGCCTCAGGAAGTCCAAATTTAATTTGCATTTCCTAATGAAGAAAAGTTGTCGGAAGGCGATCATTGCAAGATGCTGCTTGATGGAACGGTGTCTTCAATAGAATAAAGAGGGAACGGGCGTATGAAACAAACAAATCTACTAGAATGCTTGAAAAATCTATTTCCAGATGAACGTTTGTTAACGAAATGCTATAACATGGGAACACCAATGTGTTGCATGGCTGATGATGCGAATAAAGTGTACAAACGATTTAGCAATGTATTTGTGAACACAAGGCAACACAATAATGTCACAAACTGTACTACATCTAATGTTGTGCAGATACCTATACCCATATGAAGAAAACAAAAACGCGCAACATTTGCTAATTGTAATACAAAACAGAAACACGAAAGCAAAAAGCGTTTTATGACGAACCTGTGCAAGTATTTGATAAGCTGGTGGTAGAAATATGTTCTTGGTGCAAACTTATAATGAAACGATATCAAAATATGTGTGAATGTTTGGTGGGAGATTTGAAGGGAATACAGTGAAATTTTATCTAGATATCATAAGAAATGAGGCAACATTTGAGGCATCACACTTAGCAAAGAAATGCAAAAAGAAAAACGGGGGATTGGGAATATATTTTAGTATTTAAGTACACTAAAACTCAATGCATAGCGCAGAGACAGAAAGATTCTATTTATATAACATCATTATTAGTGATTAGGCATATAGCAATACACCGATAACAAGGAAATGACATGAATTTAATCCATGCTTCTTGGTCGCAAGTGAAGTTGGTGGAAATTTTTAAAATTTATGACAATTGTGCAACACAAGCGAAACATGAATGGAACAGAGTATCTGTAATACTTATATCATATGATTGTAGTGTACAATTGAAGAAAAATGTACGACACACAACTATAAAATACTCATACGATTAAAACAATCACGTAAAAAGCAAAATGGAGTAGAAGAAAAAATGGCGCTGCCGATAAGGGGCGATCCGACATTGGATGAACTATCATTGCACAACACATAAAACGAACAAGCAGGTAGAGCGATTGATAACTCCGAACATTATTCATAATGCAGCATGGCAAATAACACTGAATTATGACAATATAATTAAAACGGCAGAATTCTGATAAAAAAACGATATTGATGTTGATAAAGTTTGTGTATGATTGGGGCTAGGACGGAATTTGTAGTTCTGCAGGTATTCTCCATCAGCCTATCGGACTAATGATATGTATCGAAAACAGCTTTATTACATTATTGTTTCATTTATTTCCCAATCATGTATTCGATTCGATGGAACTCTGTAGTTGGACACTTGCCTGGTCCTCATCTTTAGACTATTTTTCAATGGAATATACTTTACTAAATCGATTCTGACGATACCTGAGCGAATGGAAGGGGAAAGTAGAACAAAACTACAATTATAATATGCACTAAAATTGGTAGTGAGTTGCTGTGAAGTCTTTTGAACCGATTTTATTTAACTGGTAATCGGATCGTTTTGCAAACAGCATAATGCCCGATCGTCCATTCTAGTCACAATGTGGAAAGCATGCCTATATGGTGTTTACAAATAGTAAACCAGATGAAAAACAAAGCCAAATTTTTGATCTACTTGTTTAGATGTTCATGATCAAAAACAATCAAAGAAAAACAAAGATGAAATCATAACATTTCCATCATAAGCGCTGAATATAACACTAAAGAAGAAAGCAGAAGCAACATACATCCAGACAAACTAATCGTTTTGTGTTCCTTGTTCTGTCCAAATACTGACCCCTCAGAAACCTATATTTGCATGGGGTAAAACCATAATAACTGTACTATTTTCCTCGTCTTTATTCTAAGTGTGAAGTGTCATTTCCTACATTAACGTAGAATCTACTATTAACCTCTATCGGATAATGCTGTGTTACATACCAACTTACCTTTTTGCATGGTGTATATCCTGTCCGAAAGGTGGCAAACTAGAAAATGCGTTTCAAGTTGTGTTTAGATGAATCAATCCAACCCTTCACTTGAAAACAAGACTAAGGTTGATAACACGAAGTGAATATTGAAAGTAATCAATGCAAAGGTGCTCTTTCAGATGTAACAATTAACGATAAGCTGAAAAAAGGGAGAAATCAATTGTGACTGCATGGCGACATCGATAAACATCGATGGCAAGGATAGCGTGTAGTCAAAACGAGGGATTTATTATGAAATAAAACGTACGGGACGTAGCATCAACTATCATCATCATCCTATACATGGAAAATCAAAGAACAAATACTGCTTTATGGTAGCATCACTGAAGGTTAATCGCATTAACCAAGATGAATAAAAAGAGAGAGAGAGAGAAAAAAAAACACAAGCTAGACCCGCCACATAACGATCGAAAATAATTGATAACCAATACATTCTAACCGCCGATAAAGTGTGTGATCAAGTTTAGTAATTGCAGAAACCATGAATGTATTTTAACGAGATATTATGAGCCGCTGATAACAGCAACAAAAAAAAATAAGAAGAAAAATCTGCCCATCGTAATGTAAGGAAATATTTGCGCAATTACATGTATAAGATATAATGTTATCAACATTTAACTAAACGTACACTATCGATGAAAAGTAACAAATAACTTAAATAAGTTTAACGAAAATGTGACATGCCATAAACTCCAAAAAAAAGGAAAAAAAAGACGAAAAAAATTTAGTATTATACGGCAGTACATCCCAATTGAAGCGTTAAAGCGAGGGAAAGGGTTTAAAAAATAAAACAAGTCCAATGCGCTCCAAATGAATGCGAAAGAGATAGCAATTTTATCCTAATCGTCTGTAAAATGCAGCTAGTTCTGGCATACTAAAGGCCTAAGATGGTATTCGAAATGGAAGCGGGCAGAAAATAAGATAAAATGACCAAAATTACTTGAGATATGATGTATTTCGCCAAACAGTTACATAACACTTGTTAAATGAAACAAGGCAGACCACTAATAAGACATGACAAAGGGGATGAACCAATACGACGAAATCTTACTAATACGACTAACTGCTGCAATCACAAGAGGCTCAAGCAAAGAAGAAAAAAAAGGTAGACAAGACACAAAGGTAAAATAGTGTTTAAAAAAAGGTTCCAACGGAACAAACACAATACAATAAATAAGAATGTTTTAGATATAGCTTTCGATGTGTCGTTAGTGGAAGATATAAACATAACATCAATAAACGTAAGGGATGCATCGGTTTTGCAATAGTTCCATTCTCCAGACAGGATATGATGAATTCCACAAGGCTGTGCTCTGATGTGTGTTGTATGTATGCACAAATAATAGGAATGAAGCCACGCGCACACGTTTCTCATAATTTCAGGGAACTAAGTTTATATGGAACCTTCTACTAGCATTAGCTCTGTACGCAAGTTATGACCCTTTTTTCCGTCTATTTAAACCAGAGCAGACAAACGGGAAACAGGAAACAGGAAACAATAGCATTCACATAGCTTTTGGTTAGATTCAAGGCAACAATGGGGGAATGATAGTGAAGATGAATAGAAACATCTAATACAAGCATAAAATGCCATTAGTTTGCATAATCAAAACAGAGATCATTAGTGTGTAGTGCTGTTCTTCGATAAGGTGTAAAATTCCATTCTCTACGTGTCTATATGTGCATGCTCTTGTACTTGAATGTGGTAGCTTCATATCAATGTATCTTCCAACGTTAAAATATGTTAACCGAATGTGTACAATTTCTCTCCGATCGATGTGTAAACCGTATTATCCAGCCTAGGTACGAAACGCGTCCATGTGGTTTGATAAAGCTAGTTCTTTCGTAATAGTTCTGATGCATCTGTGAAACAATGTTCGCCTTCTTAATGTACTTACAAAACACAGTCAAGCGATAATCAAAAGCCAAGGTGTAGGACCACATCGGGGTAGGGGAAATGCATTTTACGTGATAGTGCAGCGACAGGACGTACTGCGTAAGTTAAATGACAGTTTTCTTTTCCCAGCATGGGTTAGTATTTCCCAACCTTCTAGTTAGTGACAAATTAGGAACCTCTTTGAACCGATATATTTGAATATTCTGGTCCTTATTAAGAAAAAAAGAAAACATCATTCATTTTTGTAATATTAGCTTTACTTTTTAAAAGCATTTGATACGTGTTTAGCGACCTTCTTCACACAACGATTCCGTGTTTATGTTCGGAAAACTTCCAACTTTAGTCGATAACATTACGAACACAGTTATTTACGCAACTTTGTTTGGTATCGCGCGCGTTCAGAGTACACATTTTACGGGTTAATTATGTGATTATTACAAGTGATCTATCGCTGTGCAATTGCTTACGAATGAGTGCAAAGTAATAGTGACCGGTTTAGTTAACATTTAAGATCTTAAACGAAATGCGCAGGATGATAGTGATTGCTGTCTTCCAATAAAAGGAAAGCTAAAGATCGTACATATTGCTCTCATTTGACCAATCTGGCTTTAGAGGTGATGATTTAGGGTTTTTTTCTGTCTTGTTTGTTGTTGTGATGATGAATGAAAATATTTCCAGGTGCTGCGTAATACATTTATTTAGGGGTCTTAAGTGCCTAGTGTTTGTTTTGAGTTTGGTTTGATGATAAAATAAAAACAAATCATTTGTGCAATCCAGTATACATCAACTTGCGTTACCAACTCGTAAGATTCTTCTTAAACTGAAGTAAATATCTATCGTAATTTATATTCGTTTTGTCAATGGAACAAACTAGAGGGCTGGTATAAATATTCGTTTTGAAAACAAAACAAAAAAATAACATAATTAGAACATTAAAACATGTGTTTAAACAAGACAGACAGTGCCTTAAAAAACTGCCACCTGGACGAAGGCTTTGCCAAGCTGCGGAACAATACGTTCCCGCAAGCGTTCATTTCTCCACATCGCTCATAAAATCGAGATATGGCTAAACAAATTTGTACTCCCAAGAACAAAAAAAAAAACAAAATCAAACGGGCCACGACGAATCGTGTACGCAAAACTGGTGCGTACAATTTGGTGCAAAAACCGACCCCGAGCTTACAGTGTTAACCAAAACCTGTAGAGTGTTAGGAGATAGAATATCTTTCGATTAGTGACAAATGTTTGCATTAAATGTTTTAGGCGAAAGGAAAATCAAAAATCAATTGGATGAAATTAAAATTTGCGTACGTAAGTAGCACGATCAATAGTAGCTGATCGCGTTGGTGTGTGTTTGTCTGTGACAGAATATATGTGTGGTGATCCTTTAATATAGTATATTCATACGAGAAATCAAGGGAACTAGAATCTACTTACTGTAAGAAAAGTAAAAAACTCTGAAAAAATAATTAATTACAACAAATCTTCCTTGCTGTACTTTCTTTTCGGTCTTTTTTCTTGCTGTGCTTGCTTCCTCTATAAATATGCTAAGCGAATGGTTTTTTTTTTGTATTTAACAAGTAGTTTGTCACAAAATTCCACAATGTGTGCGCGTGGACAGCAAGCAATATGGTAGGCGTATAATCGGAACAACAGCAAAGCTGAGGTATTGATCAATCAGCTGAAGGGAGTGAATATAGCAACAGAGGAAGTACGCCAGTGTATAGTGCGGAATAATACAAAACAAAATTCTAACCATACAGCCATCTTGAATGTGATTTATGTTCCTTGAGGTGTGTAGAACAGAGCGTGTAAAAAACGAAGGACGAAAAAGCAAGTAACAAACAAAACCCCCCCCAAATATGCATATGAAGCCGATATTCACCCGCATTACAAGCCAAAGAACTCTCAAAAACGAGTGAAGTGAACTTTAGAACCGTTTGTCGGTGCACCGGATCGAATCCTGCGGGCGATGATCACTAATCTACATCAGATATACATATCATCGTCAAGCAAATCAATCAATAATAACGAACGAGCGAGATTACCAATATTAGTTTCCCGGTTCGAGTTATTCTTGGGTAGTATATAGATGCCCGGATTGGTTGTGCAGAAACGAATGAAACCAATGAAACGAATATCAAGATACACTACTCCAAGTTTCTCCTCCTGCTGGAGCAATGACGCGTGCCAATAACAACGGAACAGTACATAAAGGAGACAACCTAAATTTCGACGAGGAATGAAACAAAATGTCTACTACAACTGTGTGGAGTTGAAGCTAATAGCCTAAGTTGCAAACGTTACACATCAACTCCAGTCAACAACATGACAACAAACACCGATGGTTGGAATGGGAAAAGTCCCGTGTATACGACGAGTGTAGCAAAAAAAAATAGAACCTATTTTCTAAAGTACAAAGCCAACTCTTTCGACCACATATGAATCGAGTTTGGAACTGTTCCGTATGCAACCGAACCATTCGGAGATGAAAGCAGTATCGTCAGATCAAGAAACCCCCACCCCAAAATGTGATCGATGCATCCAGAAGCATCAATTCACGGACAACAAAACAAAAACATACACATGCCGGACTGCCAACGAAAACTGACCACGGTTTTCTTACACGGATTAACGCTTTACATCCTAATCTCATGTGCCACCAATGTACTTAATCCACCAGCAGCAGCAGCAGCAGCTCCGTTCGGTGGTTTAACGTACAATGATGTGCTTGCTCGTTGGCTAAACAAAATTAAAGTCCTTTCCTTCAACGAGGCGTAAGGTTTACACGAGTGTTGAATGATCTTATAGGGTATGTGATGGTGTGGTGTCACAAACTCCACATCTCTACACTAACGTATCGAAAGCAACACTATTTAGTACCTGTGAGTGACGGAACAGAAATGAGAACACTGCAGCCCCGTGCTTAGAGAGATGATCATGTCTGTGTACATGCAATCAAACTGAGTAGAATGGGCAGCTGTTCTTCTAGCGACTGGAAAGGATATCGAATGAGTGTAGTTGAAGCGAAAAAAAAAGAAAGATCGGACAAGAATCATTAGTTCATCCAACAGTTTCGAATGTGTTCGTGAAAGCCCAGAGATACCGAATACTGGTTACTAAACTAGACATAAGTGCTCTAAACTGCGAGGAAAGAAGCTGCAGAAACGTTTAACTGATCGATGCTACTAACAAGGTGCTAACAGAACAAAAACAAAACGGAAGCTACGAACATTAAATGCAAAAACAAAACACGTTACACTGCATTAACGGCGTAATGTAGAATTAAATTTGATAATGGAAACCCATAGTATCTAGTGATTCGCTTTTAACTGTGAGTTAAATAAAAATAGTGTACTACACTGAAGTGTGAAGAAGAGTAAAATGTAGAGTATAGTCGATAAGAAAATCTTTACTTCGATAAGAAACAATTATTTACTTGGACGAACTCAAATGGATACATATATAAATATATATATATACATATATATGAAAAAGAAATTAAATAATGTGAGTAAAACATAATACTTGCTTAGAATAAGTGAAATCTTAGTATAAACATTTTTGTTCTGAATTCCCCAAATAAAAAAAGCACAAATATTTGCGTATTACATTTGTGTAACACACACAAATGAATGAAGGTACCAAAAAAACACAGAAAGATGAACAAAAAGAACCCGTAGAAATGTTTAATGATAATGAGGCTACATAAACGCAAACTGAAAACATAAAGAGCATTAGTATAAAATATACATAAATGGTGTGTTTTGGTGAATGTTTCGTGGAATGGCCGCAAACGCAAAACAGGGTTCAATAAGACAAGACAAAACAAACTGCAATCTAACAAGCGGATCAATTATATACTGCAAAAAAAAGGTACTGAACACAATACATGAAACTTAGAACACATTCGCAAAACCACCTAGGTTACATATAGTAACCAAAAGGGAATGAACAATGCGAACAGCATATACTATTACCGAAGCGAACGGCGAACACAACCAACCAATGCGGAACAACAACCAAAACCAATGAGAGGAGAGACTTTCTCGGGATTTGGCTGTGCACAAATAATAAAGTAAGAATCAATGTGGGCAGCATCCCGTCCCGGATGAACCAGCCCGGAAACACAGATCCGAATGCGAGGCTTTGGCTCAAATGGGAACTCGGGAAGCGTGAAGCAACACTTTGACTAAACGGTGTCAAAAAGCAAAGGATATACTAAAGGACATCGGTACGATCATGCCATGAATGCTGTCTGCTCTATTAGTAACCTTAGTCATCTTTGTGAAGCTAGTGTTAGTAGTCGGCAGATCGTACAACAACAAAACTTCCATGTGTAGATTTGGAAAATAAAAAGCGGGCAATGAAACTTGTGCAACAAAACGACGAATACCACCTACAAACAACAACAAAACAAACAAACAAACAAAAAACGCATTAAATCATCTAGAGGGCAAAAAACAGTATTTTCTCTAAGAAAAAGATGTAAGAAAACAAAAAGGAAAAAAGTGGATAAATAGACAGCTGTTTTAATTGTATGCCTCATAAGAGAATGCGTGAATAAACAATATTATTCAAGTTTTCAACGTAAAAACAAAGAAAAACACACACATACATAAACAAAGTGAAAAGGATAATTACAAATAAATGATGCTAGAAGAAACTTTCCAGCAAACGTGCGCACATGCGTTCATTACATTCATGCGGTGCATTGCTAGACTGGGAGCCTTAATATTACCAAAAGAGGATGTGTGGTAGAAGCAAAGCGTTTTTTTTAAATCGGAAATGCGTTTTTGGGCGGCAAATGTACACAAAACCGGTGTACCCTTTAAAGTTAAAGTGTGTCCAAACGTCCAAAAACGGCAAATTGGAAAACAATGTACATTATTAGCAAAACATCATTAGTATGGATGGCAGCTGCGGTGCAACAGCGCGCTGAACTTTTGTTGAAGGGCAGAACGGATTTTTATTTTTAAATTTAAGCATTAAACACCAGTGCGCAGGAGAGAAGCTAGATGAATAAGTTTTGTCGTAATACATTGTTTAAAAAGTGCAATTATTTTACATTCCATCTAGCAGAGACGTTATTATTTCGATGCCTTATAATAACTGCATGATTGAAGTTATTGTTTCGCTTTACGGTTGTTCGGAACACATATGATGTAACGTATGCTTTTTATACATTTGGTATTAAATACGTGCTTTTTATGGTTTATCCCACTTCTTATTCAGTGAAACGTATACCATTGCGTCTGGAAGTGATATGAGACTGATTTGAATCGTGTGAAAGATTTGCCCGTCGGTGAAGCGAGAAACCTTAAACAAACAAGAAAGGGAAACACTTAAAACCAACCAAACTATAAATGGTGTGCAATAGAATGAATAGAAGAACAATATATCTGATGAAAAAGCCATCCAATGAAAGGTAGAACGTTTAAAAACCTAAAAAACAAAACAAAAAAACAAAACAAACGAAATCTACGAATGAAATATGCGTTACTCTATGTAAGGTTAGCGACGGACACACATATGTCATCGTTTATCCAGTATAAATTGTGGTGGAAAATATGCCGGGAAATAAGCAGATGCAAACGCGTACATGCGTGTTAAAAGAAATAATAAAAACATAAATAATAAACTAACTATTTCGGTGCGCGATAAATCAATAATTTTATGTGGTAAAACAAAGTGAAGAACAAAATGATAGATAAATTAAATATCAACCGTGGTGTGTAGTAGATAGTGTGCGCTGTGTAGTTGATGTGTGTGAGCGCGCGCGCGCGTGTGTGTGTTTGTATGCTCTCATATGAGATTTGATGTGAAAAAAAGCTTACAATTAAGCTTCCAACCAATATGAATAAAAAAAACAAACAAACAAAATTAGATTAAGCATTAAGACGAAACGAAATATACTACAAAGAACAATGTTAGACGCCAGCAGTTGAAAACTTGTGACATTTTGTTTATATATGAGTAAGATAAACAATTTTGCAATAAGCGACTTCTAGGCGAGAGATAGTGTGTGCGTGTAATTGTAGGCTAGTGGGCCAGCTTACGAAGTTTTGTTTTTAAGTTTTTCATTTGCCTTCAATAATAACGAGTCGAATACATCCCCAGGAAGCCTTAGCATCTGGGTATGACCGCTCACCTGGAGAGAAAACAGCACTAAAATAAAGAAACTACTACTAAATAAATCTAGATAAATACTTGTATGTTGGTTGACGATGGTCACCCAACCATACGGTTAACAGAAAAATCCCTAGTGGATAATGTAACGCACAGCGGGTACATGCAAGAAAGCGAGCAAAACCGTATAGTGGAGGTACCGGAACCGGTAAGAGCTAGATCGATAGTTTAGTTAAATAAAGCAGTAAGGTGACACATATGTTCCTTGTTTTATGGCGTCTTGGCAGAAAAACATAACCAAACAACAAAACTAAGAAGAGAACAAACACAGGAATGGAGACAAGTGGAAACAAATGTTAAAAGAAAAAACCAAAAAAAAAAAACAGAATGACAAACAAATTAAACTGTCAACAAAAACAATACAATAAGAAATTCTAAACATTTACATCAATAAAGGTCAGTTGCATCTGATCGCTATCCAACCGATCGTTGGAGAGAGTGAAAGTTCTAAAAAGGGTGCGTAAAATGTGTACGTCACACAAATACACATACACACATAATCATGCATGGGGCCGAATTTTAAACAACAAAACAGATAAAAAGGAAACACATAAAAACCATACCAACTAACAAACTAAGGAGAAGCAAAAGGCACAGTATGGAAAGAATTACATTAAAAAGCTTAAAAAATTAAGACAGGAATGCAACCGATCAGCAATCGTTTGAATATGTTTTTTGCTTTTGGAAGTAGCTTGATTTCAACAAAAATACTAACATCGCGTTAAATGTTGCTAAATGTGCCAAACAAAAGAAAAAAAAACGGAACACAAACATTACTACCGACCAAAATTGGTTTTTTAACACGACAACGACACTGATCTCTGACAAACGCTAAGGTGTATCAAGATGTTTTTCGGTCTGCCAAAGGCTGCAATATTCCTACCTTCCTATTCCTAGTCGCTATTAAAACGAAAAACAAAACACAAAAAAAAATCAATCACATTCGATAATCAAACTTCATACCTCTCCGACGAAGCTTCGATATTAAAGCAAGACTACATCATACAAAAGCAATAGCGAGCAAACTATTTGGGGAAGCATCAACTATATAAACAATGCTTTATTTTATACGGTGGTAAGCGAAAACCCTAGTCAAAATTTGTCAAATTATTACACACTTTTAGCAGCCGATTTGTAGTAATAGACCACTGAAACTATTTTGGTTAATATTTGACTTTTTTCTTATTTGATGTTTTGTTTATAAATTGTATGTGAAATGATTCCACATGGTTGGATTTGACTTAAAAGATATTAAGCATTTCGAAGTGTCATTTTCTTCAATGATAAAAATGCAAAACAAACATACAGGTTCCAACTAGCTGATTAGGTACACCGTCACGAATACGAATTCGACGGTGATAAAATGGGAATTATATTACTTTTCCATACCTTACTTACCGCTTCTCTGGTACAGGCCACACTGGTAGGCCACACTATTTATCGGTACAGCAGGAGACAAGGGAAGGGAAAGAAAAATATATGAGCGATTCAGTGTTTCAGCTTCAGCTTTAATAATACAAAGACTTGATCTTATCTCTCAATCCTCCTACCATAAATGACTTTATCTGTCCCGTGTGTTTATAACTAGTGCAGGAAAAACAAAGAAAAAAGAGCAAAAAAAAATGAAAAAGTTAAAATTTTATAACAAAAAAAAAACTTTCAAATATACGTGAATGTTTCGATGTGTGTTATATGAGAGATTCCGCAATAATTCTGTACACCGTTCGCTCGATGTTTAGAATTCGACCCGTGGATTCGACGGTGTTTGCCTAGTAGATGAATGTGAACAATTTTAGGTGTCATAGCTGGATAGTTTTTTTTCTTCTCTTTGTTGTATAAGCATAAATTAACGAAACAAAACAAAACAGTTTACAAACTTTGCGCCCACCACCTTTCCTCACAAAACTGTTGGATCAATCAAATCGATGTGTCGTCGTACTTTTATAAGATTAAATTCGTAGACCTAACCAAACCGTGTGCCCGCACACGTTGTTGGGGAATGTGTTACAACATCAAACAAACAAACAAACAAAAAAAAGAAAAAGCCAATCTACTTTATAAGTATGCACAACAAAGTGTAACACATACGCAGTGTGCTTAAACACAGAAAGAAGAAAGGTAAAAAAAACATTTTACAAACCAAAACAAATCGATGCAAATGAAACTATATAAATGATACGTATGTAAGTGTATTTCAGCCTTCCTGTTGTTGGAACAAATTCCTAAAATAAAAAAAAAATACATCAATAAAGGCAAACAAATGACGCAAGTGATAAATAATTGTGAATCATATTATATACTATATTATATATATACATGAAATCTATCTCTAAATGTGTGAACTAATAATAAAACAATAGTCATGTAAAGGATTGGAGAGAATCTAACTCTCTTCCAATCTCTTTTTCACTCTTCGTGGCATTGATGTCAGTTTTTTCGCAATATCTTCTCACATAAAAGAAAATGAAAACGAAACGAAAACTTACCTACATTATCTTTCGAATCTATTTTTGTATTCCTGACTAAATGTAATATCATCATTATACAAACAAAGCATCCTATAAAAATATATATATATATACATATATGAATATATACAAGTACATTTTTCAAAACCATCACATAACCGGTAACTGCTAAAGGAAGGCTAAAGAAACACACAAAGTTAATACAAAACGAGATAACGATCCAACCAAACGCGTTAACGCGGACCAGCAACGAACACGGCACATGATAGGTTATATGGTATCAATATGTGGCCGCATCATCATGCATCACCGCCATACTCAATGTCATCTCTTATCATAAAAGAACCTAAAACTGATATTTATATATGTGTTCTCGTACTGATGTAGTCAAAATGGTAGTAATGGCAATTCGTTCATTCCCCTGGTAAGCAGGAAAAACATGTATCACAGTCGAATTTGAAGTGAATGTAAACAGTGAAAGGTTCATACTTTGTAGAAGAAAAATCTTGTGCAAAAAAAAAAACAAAACAAAACAAAAGAAACAATAACACTATTGCGAATGTGCAAAACATGACACAAAACAAGGACCGGAAGAAGAAGTTTTTAAACAAAACGTGTGTCGCAAAATATCGAACAACTTAGAAAGATGAAAACTCACAAGCAAAACTTGTATTAACAGTATGATTCCCAAAATGTTGCTGCGTGAGTGAGTAATTAGCAGTAAAGCAAGTGGAATGAACAAGCGGAACATAACAGAATGATTGGATTATATGGTCCAGTTACAAATCAAACAACAGGCAAAACAAACATAACATGTGACTCCGAAACTCTCAAAGATTGAAGATAAGCAGATAAAAGCTATATATATATATAGATGTATGTGTATGTAACTTCTACAGCAAATCTTTCAAAACGCGATAAATGTGACCAATCAAAATGAGATAATTTTAGTAATAACAATAACTAGCACGTGGGTAATACTTCTTATACAGATAATGTTGAATACGTGGTAATTAATGGTAGTAACTTCAAAAGAACGTAGCAAAAAGTTTAATGAAAAGAGAAAGAAAGGAGCGTACTACTAAGTAAGTCATCAAACATACAAAAAAGAAGAAGAAGGGAAAAAAATAAACGTCATACAGACATTACAGACTCAAACTGTTTAGAGGTGCGGATTAGATACTAAGGCACGCTAAATAGATTGAACAATACAAATATATATATTTTTTCTTATTTTACAATAAGTAATGTTCGTGAACATGAAGATACAAAACGGGACTAGAAAGTTTGCAATCGATTAATAAAATATATACGAAAACGATGGACAGCAGACCAGCAGTGACTGACAAGTGAATGTGAAATAAACTTTAATCTGAACACAATGTCACGTGATCGTATTTTAAGTGGGAACGAGCGAGAAAAATTACACAAATATTTGAGAGATATTTGCATCAGCAATAGCAAAGAGAGACGAGTGAAGAACACTAACAAACAAACAAATAAACAAACAAACAAACAAACAAACAAAACCACACAAAACTCTGAGTAATATGAAAACGCTTTAATGTATTGAGTCGATAAGCAGAAGCAAAAGTTGATGGTGCGAACGAGAAGGGCAGTTGATTATCTTATTTCCATTTCTTGCCATTGAAGTAGCGGACTGTATTACTGAGGCATAACATATGAGTGATACTCATTTACAAGGGAAAATATTAAAAAAAAGAAAATAAAACACGTAACTAAATATTAAATGCAATGACCGAAATGGCCGAAGGATGCTGGTAGGGTTGGCTATAGGAATGAAGGCAGCGAAAGAGGGAATGTGTTCATTATAAACATCGTGCAGTATGGTTTGCATCTCGAAGGTGCATGTGATTGCGAGTAGATAAAAGGGTTTTGTGCAAAGCTAGAATGCATTTCTAGGGTAAGTTTCTGGTGGACAGTACCATATCCATTGATGCAATGTTAGAATGATGTGCCCTCTGTCTCGAAAGCTAATCGAGAGCAGAAATGGTTTGATGAAAAAAAAAGAGAAAAAAAACGTGATTAGTTAACCAAATCCATGCATCGGTGCAAGAAGCGACACAAGTATAAACGTAAATACGAGCAATGAATAGCACAGGGGGCAAATGTTTTGCAAAAGCAAACCGCGAGCGGATAGAGAATGAAAAAAGAAGCAAAATGGGGGATAATAAATAAATATAGTGAAATAGTCATGTGATGTGTATTTGATATAGCGTTACAAATAGACTATAAGCATATAAGTAATGATACACAACATAAAATAAACAGCCAACATTTGAGTTTACAACCAAATGTAACTGCGTGAGGAAGTAATCGAACGCATAACAAAACAAAACAAAACCACAATCCAACACTATAAACCATAACTTTGGTAGAACCTTCGCCACCGATCCAATTCACTGAAAAAAACACAAAGGGGGTTCTATATGTCGTGTATCGAATGAAAGACAAAATGTAACGAATGCACTAAAGTAGAACAGGAAAGCATTAAAGCGTGTGTGTGGGTGTGTGACTGGGCCCTAGGGAGCTAGACGGCCAGGGCAGTGAAACATTTAAATGACTAAATTGATAAGTGTGTAGGCGAAAACCTACAACAAATGAAACTAGTGAATAGTTGTGAGCAAAAAACAAGCAAAAAATATCAATGTAACCGTAATTGTACTCGTTGATTGACAAATAAAGCATATTAAACCAAACTTTTTGTTTACTGTGTTTAGTGTGAAAGAATTAAAATGTTCAGCTAATATCCGATCACCGATTAATGCATTAGTATATAAGTATAACCGTACTCTCTATGAACTATTTCAGTAAAAACCAAGTCGGCTAAGCATATTTCTACCTGCCCATTTGAATGTGCCCATCACTACAGATATTCAAAACTGACAGCTCTGCATCGTAACGCGTAACGCTAGGTAACGTAATGGGGTAATTTTTTGAATTGTGTCCGTTGGGTTATTTCAAGCAGTTCGTTACGAAATTTCGCGCCAACATCAGATTTCTAGAAGCGCCACATGTTCACATAAAGTAATAGTAAGAATTGGCAAAAAAATGTTTAAATTTTTTCTTCTAAGTTTTAAATAAGATCTGGATTTAAACTACATTGTAAAAAAACAAATCTCTACCAGATCGTATCTTGTAGTGCAAAGCTGTCCTTGTTGTGCCACATGTTTCAACCAAAAATGCAACATGATATATTTTGATTTTTAATAAATTGGGATGAAAAACCAATAACAGCAAACTCCTTTCCTGTAATACGTAATTTTTCGTCTATTACGTTGCAGTGAAACATTTATCAAACGTGTCCACACAACTGGCACATCGATTGTGAATAACTTTCTTTGTCTGCAGCACCCAGACGGAAATGCAACGGTCCCGTCCATTCGTCGCTTATCTCCTGCCGACGAATTATTTGCACTGCGTCGAGGTATAGGATGAATGTTTGCGTTTCTCCCAATTTAATTTACCCCCCGCTCTCTCTCCCCCCCAAACAGAGGGCCTGGGGTACAGCACCACCGAGCAGTAGGAAAAAATGGGTCATTTCGCAACGCGCAACACATTTGACGCAATTGAACACCATCATCCGAACGCGAGCATCAGGTCCGCGTGAGGTAGGTCGCGACTGAAACCCTGGGCGGGGTTGCATGTAACTTGAACGTTTGGCTAACAACAACAAACGGCAAACGAAAAAAAAAGCGGTGATAAATAAATCGTAACCTCCGCCGAGTGTGTCTGGTGCGTTAGAACAAAGAACTGCTGCGGTGGTGTGTTTCTGTTCCGACCTAGATTGATAGAGACCGGTAGAAAATAAACAAAAAATGAAGCAAGATGGTAAAAATAACAGCACTAACATAGACGCGCGAGGGGACAATCATTCTTTTCCGACCGCGGAGTCTGGCTATCGTGGCGAGGGACAGGATGGGATCGAACCAATTACTGACCTGCGCAGCATTGAAAGCTTTGTTTGGTTGCTGTCTGAAAGGCTTCAAAAGGTTAATGTAACTATAAATTACGCTACCACATGCAGAAGCGTTATTTAATCAAACATTTAATGTTATTAAAATCAATTTGTATAACAATTATTCCGAAATACAACTTCCTCCATCAACAGTCAACCGTTGCCGAATGAAAGTACGCTGCCCGGTATATTTTTGCTGCCGTGGAATTTCTTTCTTATCACCTTGAAATAGTTAGTGGAACCGTATGGCAACCGTATCGTTTGATCTCCATTAGGGGGTGTACCTTGTAATAAAATAGCTGCGATGAGTATCTTACGAGGAAAAATGAGAAGAAAAAAAACCCAAAATATTGGGGAACGAAAAATGTCCGGAACGTGTGTCCGTAACTGTTCGATAAGAAAGCACTGTCTTTTTGGAGTTGGCCGAACCATGGTGAAATCGCGTAATTTCGTTTGAAGTTTAATTTCGTTCCCATATCGGTACGACGCAGTAAGTTGCGGTGTGAAAGGTAAAGTGGGCGAAAAATGGCGATCGACAGTAAAGTTTAAGGATGTGCTTCGGTGGAAGTGTTAAACTGAGACTGTGAGACTGTTGAAGAAAGTGTTGAAGCTTTTCATTAACATTGCATAAATGGAGCTGCAGAATCAAATATATCTGATGGTTGCCGTGTTTGGTGGTATGATCGCGTTGCTGCTAGTTCTAACAGTTATGCTCGCTGTGTATGTGAAGAAAACTCGAACACTGCTGGAAGACTACAGGATGGGGTATATTGTCGCGTTTGGGGCGTATAGTTCGTTTGGTTAAAAAAAACACATCATTTTCATTTAGCCACACTGGAGACATATCGCATCCGAATGGCACGAATGACGGTGATAGACGTGGAGATCGAAGACGGATGGATCACGCCCAACATGGCTACCCGATGGATGCGTTTAGCCATGGAATGGTACACAAAAGTGACCACACGAAAGCGTAATGAACATGGCAATCAATTACCGAGCTGTTAAGAAAGAAACTCTACTGAACGTAACTCTAATTCCAGTCGCAACGATTACATGCACAACGGGAGAAACATTAACGGTAACCGGCATCACGCTGCAGGACCCTATCGGAACGATGTGGAAGCAATGGGGTATATGGGTGGTGGCAAACGGGGTGGTGAAAAACCGATGAAACCTAACCCACCGCACAAGCCACCCCGCAGTCAGGCCAGTGTAGAGGACTCGGCGCTCGAGCTAGAGGTGGCCAACATCTTCGATATGGACGAGCTGGATGAGGAGGACCTGTCGGACTTTAACAGTGGCGGTCACGGTGATGCGAAGGACCCTGCGCGGTACATGGGCAACGGTGCGGATGGACCGGCGGGTCGTTCGAAGCGACCGGCAACCGGACATCAGTACGATCGGGAAATGGGCCGGAACGGTGCCAACGAAGGTCGCAGCAATCGGTTCCAAAACCCACACGCGGCCATGAAGTCGAAGGGTGGTGGCAATGTCAGAGGGTTTGCCGGTGATGATGGGGCGGGCGGAAAGCAGAACCAGGGATACTTCGATGATAGGGGCAGCATGTACTGATAAGCGATAGTGACATGACTGTTGAAATGATAGGGATTGTGTTTTTTTTATAAGTAATACAGGCTCTTTTTTGTGTATAAAGTTACATCCTTGCCCCATTCCGTATCAGTGGGAGTATAAGTTAAGAAGAAGAAAAAACTAATTAGAAATAGTTACTACATGCAGCTGTCAGTTAGCTGTCAAACTGACAGCGCGTAACAAACAAATTAGTATCTAAGTAACTCAACATGAAACTGATGAAACTGATTGCGGGCATTGCTGTTGTTTAGTATGTGCGCTTTTTATTTACATCAATATCGTGTTAATTGAATCAAGGAAAGAAATTTAGTTTCAATTCCGTTGCATTCAATCAAAGTAATTCGACCGCAATGGTGGACCGCTGGCTGGGAACGGGAACATTATAATGTAACACCGCAATTGGGAGAAACTTCTGTTACCTACTCATGTGCTTGCTTCATGAAACAAAAACGAAAAACAAAAAAAAAGCCGGACACTAAAGCATGCTCACTCATACGATTACGGCAGCCACGATGAAAGCGAACCCTCCGTGACCGGGGCACGATTGAATAAATGTGTTTTGACGGAGGCGGACATAAAAAAAGGGCGAAGCGTGGAGGAGAAGAAGGACACAACACAAGGGACCGATGACCGGTATGGGTCGTAACAGACGGTGACCTAATTTTGCGTCTGCTCCCGGTGGCCTTTTTGGCGTGATGCGTGGAATAAAAAACACAATCCAGAAGGGATCTCGCGATCGCCTGAAATGGAGATCGTTGTTTTTGTCGGGAATTCATTCGCAAAAAAACAAATAAAACGGAAACGATTCACGGGCCACATTTGCGTGAAATATTTCATCATGCTATAAAATATTTATAGTAAATCGAATGCACT
This sequence comes from Anopheles funestus, assembly GCF_943734845.2. NCBI lineage: Eukaryota > Metazoa > Arthropoda > Insecta > Diptera > Culicidae > Anopheles > Anopheles funestus. Next base: position 93,976,960 of record NC_064598.1, on the reverse strand, counting down.
TTGGGAAAACTCCTCTCACAATGGACGTAGACAAAGTTCGTCTAAATTAGGGTCGCTCCTTTTTTCCGGTTACGATCGCTTTCGTTTATCGCTAGACTGTGCTGAAAGTTACCATTTTTTTATCGGTCATTGTTATAATCCTCCTGGGGGGTGGACTCGTTATTATCACACTTATACGCAGAAATTTGGAATTTCCGTCAGTGCATTCATTTACCAGTGTCACGGTCTGTTTTCGCTTCACCTGCTATCTCGCTTCAGGAGTGGAAGTTCATCGAACTCATCACCTGTCACATCGTCATCGGTACCGAAATTGCATCGCCTATCTCGGTGCAATAATACAAATGAAACAGAGCATACACATACGCGTGCACAAGTTATTTACTGTTCCTATTACACCATTAAAAGGGGATGTTTTTTTCTTATTTTTTGAGGATTTACTACCCTCTTCAACCCTCTTCCCAGTCTCAGACGTTCAGAAGGTTTACAGGGGTTTTAAAGAAGTAATCGTAAAGCTGTAACAATTTATTGATACTTTTCCAGTTGAATTGGAATGTGTTGATTAGAATTTTTCTACCTTTCTTGAGCTTCTATAACTTAACCTTTAACCCTTGAACCTAAAAAAACGCCGTGAAATGCTTGAATTGAAAAACCCTGTAAATGTGCAGCATCAAATTTTGCTATCTTTTTCCGGCCTTTCCCCCCCACATTTAAGGCAGGTTTGTTGCGATCAACAAAATAAAGAAAACCGAGTATATCTGTACTGAGTGAGCAGTAGAGTAGACCAAAACAAAACGAAAAAAAAATGCAAAATTTGCTTCCCGTCATGGAAAATTCCATACGTTTTTTTTCCGTTGCTGCGTTGTTTACTTTTGAGACCTACTTTTACCGTGCAGCAGCAGTTGCAACTGGTTGCATAAAAAAAAATGTATACCCCACACTGTTCCTGCCTTGGGTTTGGATGTGAACATTTTTGGGGTGCAGTATCTTTTTTTTTATTTTGTTCATTTCTCACATACGTACACGAATACTCATGCAGGAAAATTTGATGTTTACTTGATCACTTATCTCATCACGTCAGTTGCCAGGCGAATGCACCCCGTTGCACTTTATAACAGAGGGTTGAAAAGGGGGCGAGGGAGATGTAGTAGAGAAATGAATTTTGAATGGTGGAGGAAGGGTTTCCTTTTTTCTTTATTATTACCCATTCCTTCAAAACAGAACAAACCGATGGTGTTTTGTTTTTGTATTATTTTTTGCAAGCTTTCAATCGTTTAAAACGGGGTCACCACCATTCCGGGAGCGTTTTCGGTTCGATGGGCGAAAAGGAAGATGGTGGAACCATTGTTATTGCAATGAAGAAGGTTTCTGCACGTAGATGGCCATTCTTAAACTGCTGCTTTTTTTTTACATCATCATTGTGAATTCCTTTAACGCGTTTGCGTCCATATCGATTACCACAGGTCGGTTTCACTTGTTGTGAATCTTATTTTCGTGTGAGCCCTTGAGTGACGGTTCTCTCTTTGTTGCTGCTGGTTTATTATCGAACGTTGAGTGATTTTGCATCCCGAATGCATCAATATTGACTAACTTTTTCCAGCATTTGTTGGGTTATCGGTACACATGTAGAAGATTATCTCAGTGCCGGAAGCCTTGATAAAATGTGTCACGACTTGGAACGCACATATTTGTGCGCTGTGGCAATAAAATGAGGTCAGTTTGGTGCAGTACGTTTTGCGGTTTTTTTTCTCTCCTGCTTTGTTGCAGTTAATGTCTGAGTGTAATGTCGTGATGTAGCATTTCCTACTCTTCAAGGATTCATTATCAGATATGTGTGTTAAATAGGGAAATGGAAGAAGCATGTCACATATGGAAAAAGAAACGAGGAAAGTGTTACACATTGTAAATTCTATTTACAATATAATAGGAATAATATTCAACACAATTTCTAACGAAATATGATCAACTGAATCAAAAAAACCAACGTCTGAAGGCATTACTTTCATGCGAACGAAACAACGTTTGTCTTACGGTAGCGAAACTCTCGTAACAAACAGATGAAAGTAATTTCCTCGATTGGCATTTCCGTGCCTCACCCAGCCCCAGACCCACAGTCCGGACGGTGGCAAGCGGCGCTAGGAGATAGCACGGACCGGCATTGAATTATTCAAACCGGCACACACTTGACCCAATTCCGAGTGAGGATTCTCAGGGGAGGGAAAACATTTAGCAACGAATGGAACGAGTTCAGACGCAAAGAGAACGCACAATATGGTAGGATTAGCGAAGTCATAAAGCTTACAGTTCGTGACAAAAAGTATTCTCGCTCTAAATATTTAGAAAGACAGAGAGAGAAAGAGAGGAGAGATGAGAACTACAAAAGAAAACACAGAAAAAGTTTGTTCGTTGTTGTTAGTAAACTTTCTTCGGGTATTTGAAGTTTGTTTGATGAGCTCAGCAGCTCTCTCTCTCTCTACACTCTCTTTTCTACTCGGCTCATGTTGCTATGTAAGTTGTGTGTGAAGATGGGATTCGAACCACCACGATCAAGTGTGTTAGACAAACCTTCAACGCTGAGGACCATCGAGCTGCTGAGAATACCAACAGTCAAACATTCAATATAAATGATGCAATAACAACTGAATGGAATTATTGTTAGCACAAAATTATACTGATTAACCATTTAAGGCATTTTAAATTAAAAACTTAATAATTAAAAAATATATTACAGAGCTTTAACTTTTCGCACCCTTTCACCGGCTATTAATTTCAGTTAGTTTAAAAAACACATCCATCTGACCGCAATTCCCAGCTTCAAACCCACGCGACTTTCCACTTCCAACGATTCCGCTTCCGCCGGCTCGAAATGAAGTTGAATGGCTCGTTCGTTGCGGTTGGCCCTGACAGTGGCCAATGTCTAGGCATTGATATTGAAGTTGAAGCCACCATGGTTGGTGGCCGTGTGTATGAAGTGAAAGCGCTTATGCTTTGGCGCCCGGCAGCGTTATGTCAGAGCGTGGGGGCGCCTCCGAACAGCATGCAAAAGGCGTACCTTACTATTGCCATCGATGTTATGCTTTGTTTCGGGTCGAAACGCTTGTAAAATTATACCGCACAAAAGTCAAAGTCATGGCCAAGTAGAAAAAGATAGAAAAAGGCGTTTTTTCTGATTATTCATTATGCTGTCAAAAGCATTTTCACAAGCTACAAAACAATTGTTTCTTACTGTTTTCTCGTACGATCTAGAACAAATTATAACCTAGTTTTACTTATTCAACATCATAATTAATCACTATAAATAAACTCACCCTAGTGCGTACGTTGCTTAGCAACAAGGCAAAAGAAAAACAAATAAACATATTTTTCCTATACGTTACAATTATGCTTACCTGAATGCGTTCTGATCATTACGCACGCCGGATGGCTAAGGTTATTACAGGCCCGAAATTATACGTTTCACCGATACGAACAATCAATTATATCATTACGCGCCAGGAACCGTTGCGAATTGCGCAACTTGTGCAAGTGTTGATTCAATTTTTCTACACATTAATTACCCGATGCGGTAGATAATTTTATGCTTTCCTTCACTTTAGCTTCACCATATTTGTCTTGTTTAAGCTCGGGTTTGTTTCTTTTCATTTCGCAGCTCGTTACAATCCGTTTGCCGTTTTGTTCTACTTTTTTCGTGTGCCAATTGGGGATGGTTTTCTGTGCCGTTCTTTTTTCTCCGCTTCCCGAGTGACCTTCTCTGCTCGTAAACGATTAAACGTTTTCTATTCTATTGCCGTGTTTGTTCTGCTACTTTTAACTGCTTTTTTTCGTTGCTGTTGTTGTTGTGCTCCATTCTCTGTTTGTTGTGTTTTTTGCTAGATTCGTTTTGGATAATTTTTCGTACAGTTTGATCTACTCAATGACGATGCCCAAAGCTGGAACGTGCTGTGGTGTATGTAGCTGGGCACAAAGAAAGGAGAAAGCTTCCTCGGGGTTTTTTTTCCGCCACCTGGAACGAACCTGGTGGAAAGCAGATGAGAAAGCAAAACAAAACAAAAAAAGAACAAACTCCCATCATTGGTCACGGGAAGAGGTATTCCCGGGACGATTGTGTATGCATCCGGAGCTGGTGCGGTTTGCGGGTTGCTGGTTCGTGTGGGTTGCCCATTGGCCCACATTTGCTTGTGCCGGTTTGTCCCACATTTTCGACGCTAACGTTCATGGTAACCCACGCGGATCTTTCTTCTCGCTTGGCGGGAAACCTTTCGGTGTCCGTGGTGCACATCACGGGTGTTTGTAGCATCGAGTGTTCTGTTGGATTGTTTAAAGCATTTGATCGTTACTCATCACACTTGGAGGTATTGTAGGCTAGAAGATTAAGTACAAGATCGTCTATTTTTCTATTTAAAATTTTGCTGTAAAGATATACGACTTACAGTCTTTAATCATGATAGGAAAACTTATGGGAAAATGTCAGGAAAATGTTCGTCAAGATGGGTACATTTTGATGCAATTAGAAAAAAAATATTATAAAAAAAGTAAAATCTCCATATTGATACTTGAGTCACCTACGCTATAAAAAAGGGTTCTAAAATTGTCAATACTGTAAATAAAAAATCATCACACTTTCTCACCTACAAGAAGCCGTTGATGAGGTCGTTTTGGACACACCAGAACGCAGGGGTGATTATGGGAAACTTAGTCACCCTCGTCTGTTTGTTCACACAAAAAGTTTGTCTGTGGGACAAATTTGAACACAAAAACGCAAACAAACAGAAGAAGCAAAACAAAAAAAAAAACACCATTAAAACATTCTCCACTGACCTACTTTTCTGTTCAAATGTCATTTCCCCTGGGCAAACTTGATCGGTATACTGTGGCCCCGTGCTGTATGTATTTGCCGCTTTGTGATGTATTCCATTTTTGTCCATTACCGCGCCAGAAGATGGATGTGGATGGTGTACTTTATGTTATCCGTTCTGCATATGAATCGTATTCGTTGCCTTTTTGTTTGGTATTTGTTGGCTGATTTTTTTTGCTTTCTTTTCCGGGAGGACCAGGTTTTTTGTTCATCCATTTGAGTATGGACCATACGTTTCCGTGACCGTGGCCATGACAGGTGCACACTGTCCGATGTTGAAGATGTAGTTGATGAACATTTAAGGAGGTTTTTTTTTGCTGGGTATCTTTCTGACATTACAAGATGAAAAAGGAAAACAACCCCACAAAGTTCATCCCCTAAATACAGCAACGCTCGATCTCTTTTGATCGTGCTCGAAGCTGCAAGTCTTCGAAGAAGATTGATTGAATCGGAAACCGTCAACCGGTTTTTCGGGGTCAATTCTTTACACCGGTGTGTGTATGTTTACGTGTATGAAATGGTAAATAAACTTAAAAAAGAGAAACGGGTTCGTGACGGGCGTGATAGATTGATGAGCTGTGTAATGTTTGACTTTTGAAGGCTTCCCCTTGCCACCCAAAAAAACGAAAAGAGGCTGCGATTCTGGCTGAGAAGAATCGACCAAACCATACACTTCATCCTTTCTCTTACGGATGTGATCATCCGGATTGTGGTTGATTGTGATGGTATATTGCCACTCGGCATTATTTAACACACGATCATACGGATTGGAACGACGCCTTTGAATCTCCCTGGGTGGGGAGAAGAATTGAATAAATTGTACGCCATAACGGTATTGTTACGGCCTTTTAAATAAGAAGAAACATTATGCAATCCCGTAAGAATGTGGCTTACTTTATCAACGTGAGTCTGTGAGAAAAAATATCAGAGTTGTGTCATACAGATATACTTGGATTAAAATAAAGTAAATATATGTCTTCTAATTTAATCAAATATAGTTTTTAATAAATTTTGGTAATGATTTACTTTACCTAAATTTTGTAATAGATGGTTAGCGAGGAAAGAAATTGATTCTGTAATTTTAAAATTAAAACGAAATTGTTAAGATCTTCGCGGTCCGCCATAATAGTGTGTTTCGGAGATTGTAAATTTATTTAAATCTTTAATAACTCATGCTTTGTTATGGCAATTATATATTGCTCTATATCTTGTTTCTTGGTAGACACTTTTTAAGGAACGACAGACAAATAGATGCTCTGATTCTGGGAAGTAGAACGAGTGACAACATTTTGGAAAGAATGTAACTCTTTGAACTGTATTTTCGTAATGTTGGTTTTTACCAGTTATTCCAAAAACCTCAAACTTTGAGAGAAAGTAGTTAACAAAAAGTTCGATTTTTAAAAACATGTTGATTATACAATTGCTTAATTTACATTTAAAAAAGAGGATAAAAGGAAAGTAAAATAGATTGAAAAGATTGCATTGCAAGTTGCATCCAAAATAATAAAAAAAGTGCCCACGGTAACCCACCCGAAGTTTGATGGCAGCAGAACGATAAGAACTCATCGCACTGCAATGGCGTTTCGGACCTGGCATATGTAGGTCAATCGTAACGGTCAGACACGAAAGCCAGACGTTTCTCTATTTTCTCCCCAACTTTGCGTTCTGCCAGCGCTGTGTGCATCCGGCGTGTTGTGCATTCTACCGTAAATGGTCTGTATGGTCATCTAAATGGCATTGCTCATGGGCAGTTTTGATGGGTCCCCTTGCCTACGGTGGTAAGAACGTGGAAAAGTATTTGCGCATCTTCACCGGCCCTCAGCCGACGACGGGATGAGGTGAGAAGTGACCGAATTGTAAGCACGATGATGTCACACACAACAACAGTACCCGAACATGTGTGGGTTGCGTTGGTTCTTAAACTGCCGGAATGTAGCAGAATGTATAATAATTCTAATTTGTATGTTTATAGCAAGCTTAACCCAAATTTAGTAAAGCAGAACAATTGCATTCGATTGCAGTTCGTCTCCTACACCCGAAGGAATGGGGGGAAACGCTGTTGCGTCATGCACTTTAAATTACGCTGCACATATCAATCTCACGCTTTCTTTCCATATCTTCTCTTTCTCTCTCTCTCTCTTACTTGTTATCGATCCATTTTCCACTTCCCGAAATGTGCCTCACCACAAAAGCGAAACAAAATGCAACTGGATGCTTCCTTTGTTGCATCAGTGTGAAGGTGCAAATGGATGGAAATGGAGGAAGATTCTGACCTAAATTCACGACTCGTTGCATCGTTTTTTTTTGGTTCTCTCATGTCTTATTACTTATAATGCACTTATTACATTACGTTTGTGTTTTACTTTCATTCTTTGTTCGGCTGGGAGTAGATACAGTTTTTTTCGCGAACTGTTTCTGTTTGTGTGTGTGTGTCAGTATGAACCCTTGTGTATATTTATTTTTTTGCCTTTGTGCAATTTACTACTACCCTTACCTTTCCGTTCTGGGTCAGACAGAGCTCACACGCCATCTGATGGACAGCAGACCGACGCAGATGCAACGATTGGTGGATTGCATTCGACTAGGGCGAATGTGTTTCCGTTGCCTTTTTATGTTGTTGCTATTTGCAATTTTAACGTTCTTTGTTTGGGTGCTGTTTTTTGTATTTTAGGCCGGATGGTGTAATGAAGTAAAAAGTTTTATTAATCATGGTGTGACCAAACAGAAGACAAGGATGAAATAAAATTAGGGGAATAAAGTAGAGTACTACATTTAATTATAAACCATTTAAATATAGCTCAAAGTACAGAAAGAAGAGTATTGTACGATTGTAACAAAGTTCTACGAAGAAGTTATTTCAATTATTTGTTGGCACGTAGAATAATCAGAATTAGAAAAGGATCACATTGACTATGGAGGTATTGTGAAATCTTCAAAAATTTTCCTCATTTTCCTGAACTCTTTTTTAAGGCGTACTATAAGCTTTAATCCTTAATTATCTTGATGGTTCACCAGTTTATAGCAAAACATGCAAGCGAGTAAGAATCAAAAAGGTGGATAATGTTTTCTAATTGAGTACAGAAACAGATTGAGCAAATATACGGTATCTCTCGCAGATAAATTTGACAGCTTAAGGATTTTATAGCATAATATTTAAGCAACTAAGTTAAACACCTCAATCGAATACTCCCCAGTCTACGTCTCAGTCAAATATATTCCGGACAAAGAAAGATGTTGATCCTATAACTGCAAATTTCTACCAAAATTGCAGCAGGATTCGACATACGTGGATTTTTGAGGATCTTCGCGATCTACTATAAAAGTGTATTTTGGGAACTACCTTTATGGTACATATGGCAACCATAAAATTACTAAAAGAAAAGAAATCTCAAACACTTTCAGATCATTTCAAGTGCTTCTAAGTGCTCATAGAGAACAGCTAAACAGTGAAAGGCTTAAATCAAATCTCCTTAATTAGTGCTTCAACTAAAGTCTTTACAAGGAAATTCACCCCCAGTCTACAAGGCCAACCCCAACAAAGCATCAGCTGCGCAGGAAGAAATTGGTCAGGAATATTCGTATTGCGTCTTCGCAATAGCCGGACACGGTTTTTTGCGTCTCTATCGTTGCAAATAAAAATAATTCTCCGATCGGGTTGGGCACGTCTACGTCTCACGAAGGGTGAAGAACGGTGGGGGAAGTAAATCTTGCTGTAATTTCTAAATTCACCACGAAAACGGATCTAAAAATAACTCGCAAGCGTCCACCCGCTTTTCGGCGATCTTCCGTTTTCCTATCCCGCTTTCGATCGCGATCGTCTCGTACGGGTGTACGATCGGGCGGCAGTTTCGTGAAGGGAACTAGGTGGGCTTGGCCAGGCTTAAGAATGAATGCGGGTTCTGGGCGCGGGAAGACATACCGTATTATGTAAGCATCTTCGTGGTTTCGAGGTTATTTTTCGGCAGCGCGCGTGCTAACGATGAATTGTGAAATCGTGCACACGATTTCACATTTCGCTGTTTATTTGTATAAAGTTTTTTCTCTCTTTATTTTCGTTCTTACACATTGACCTCCTGTGTGTGCATGGGTGGAGCTGTTCTTTCCCATAAGTTTCAACCAAGTAATTAACCAAACAAACGAACGATGAGCACATCCATGTGCGAAGAGGAGGAAATATTTTGTGCTGTGTCATAATCGTTTCGCGGTTTGATGGCTGGTTGTGATCTGTCCGTGGTCAGCTGATACAACGGTGGGACTGTAAAGAATTGCCCGGATTGAAAGGGGGTGATTTGCAGGAAGGCAACGTAATAGAATTATCTCATCAGTATTCTCCGAATTGTTGGAGTGTTTTTGTTTTTCTTACATTAATCTTCCTCTTTAATTATCGCTACCAGTTAGTTACGATTTGGTTTTAATGTTTTCTAAGTGAAATGAGATTATTATTGAAGCGAGTAGTCACGAGTATTCTCATGTTTCTTGGACACTCTGATCATGATGATATGTGTTTATTAGTTATTTGATCATATTTTTTACAATTGAACGAAATTTTTATATTTCCACTTATTCCACTTTCTCAAGTTAGTTTCTAACCGCAATGTCTAAAATCCGTTTGATTTCTTGCGCAAATATATGACCCTCCCTTCGGCTTTCATCGAACCAGAAAAACCCCTGTAAAACACTGTTTGTCGATGGCGGCTAAACAGGTCACCAACGGTGTGGCCTTGCCATGCTTTTTGGCTGAGCAACAAAAACACATTCGTGGTTGGGTTTCGTCGTACATTTCAAAATCACACGCATTCACGCACGCTTGATATTGAACTAATTTAAATGTAACACCCCAAACGAACCAAAACCCCCCGGACCCCTCCCCTTCTAGTGCGAAAGAATAGAGCACACTTAAGTCGGGCGCATCAGCCGAAGAACGTTGCGCTATCGTCTTCCGCTACATGCGCGCGCGTACGCCAAGTTACATAAGCGCGGGACGCGCGAACGGAAACGCGATAGTGAAACGGTTTTTTTTGTGATTGGGATCAAGAACGAGGTAAGAAGGGACGGAGGAGGAGAGGAAGGGGAGTGAAATAGAGAAAAAAAAACACATAAAAGAACCCAAACAAATCACGACGACAAGACGATTTTTGTACACACTGCGAGGAAGCTAATGGTGGAGCACGATGGCGCACGATTTGCCAATTCGTCGCTGGGCCGGCTGCGTAAACTAGAACGCCACACTTTCGCGTGCCGTGTCGACTGGTGTTTTTTGCTTCCGACGGCCTTCCTACCTTAGTCGATTGCGCAATTTGCGCTAGTGGATTACTGCGTTTCGTATTTGAAAGTAAGCTGCCAGAGAGGTTCTTGAAGAAGGAAGGGATGGAGAGAGAAAGTGAGAGAGATAATGCAGGAAGATAAGAAAGGAAAAGATGTATAGATTTAAAATCTTCTTCCTCAAGGATAACGAATGATGATGCCACTCGACACGCTACGGCTCGTGAATAAACCATTTATGTAAGAACCAATTTGGTGTTTCAACGGCCGGTCGCTACCGCCCGAATAGGTTCGTCGTTCGAATCTAGGCCACGGTAATGATTTATTTTCGACGAATGCTAATTGACAGCATTTCGTGGTCGTATTTGAACCTGGGTGTATTAGATTTGATGAATTCTTTTGGAAATTTCAAGAGACTTTGAGGATTATTTTTCACTGATTGATTATTTAAGAATTAAGGAATGAGTTGAAGAGATAGTTAAACATAACAATATATTAATTTATAATAAATTATAATAAATTTTATATAACTACATTTTTAACCATAACTTGATATATATAAATTGATAAAATTTCATGGCAGAAATAACATTTATAAATTAAAAAAATATCAAAAATCATTTTTTTTCATCTCTATATCTTTTTCTTTTACGTTTGTTCTGTTACGAACTTTGTTTTTAAATAAAATTAAATTAATGTAAACAAAACAGGAACAGTAGAACTATTTAATGAAAAGAAAAATCTCCTCACGCTAGATTATCTAATAGTGAGAGTGGCGTCCATTCTCACCTTGTTTAAGTAACGCGCCGAGGACCTTGTAACGGGGGTTTTAATCATCACTACTTCACTGCAGTACAATTAACAAGCATTATGCACTATGCGTCATCGTACCTTGCCGCCGGTATCAAAGTACGCGACAAACGAGGGTCGACGGGGTTTGAAGGCGAAGAAATGTCCCTTCAGCTAATCCCCACGGTCCAAGGTTTGCCCACAAGTAGTGGTGGTGCAGTGGAAGGATCGCAACATTTCCGCCTAACAGAGTGCAACAAAAACCTTGAGAGACAAAATGAGTGCGTGAGTAAGAGCACTTGCTCGATAGGGGTAATGCGAATGCATGCGTAATCCGTTATTCGCTCTTAATGTGACAAAGCAATCACGCGTCGCGTCTGGTCGTGCGGCGGACAAACGACAAAGATCTTCCGTCTCCGGTGACTGAGTGTCACGCACGAACGTGTAACGTAAACTCCCGTAACTTTTAATTGCTCGTTGCGCTTGCATTGTTAGATAACTTTCGTCAAGTTTTAACTTTTGCTGATAGAAGTTCGAAAAACAAAAAAACGATGATGATGATTCTCGTTCTTTGTAGATCGTTACTATGGTAGCAAGAGTGACACCGAAAGCGCTCAGTTACACTCAGTGAAACAACTGCGACATCGTCCAACTAGCACACATCGTACATCGTGCTTTGGCCGAGGTGATGACGACCGTAATGATGATGGTGATTGGATTGTTTACGACAACGCCGTCGGTGTGCTGTAACGGTGCCAATGGGCTAATCTCAAAAAAATGGGTCTACGAGGGCGAGTTACCATCATACGGCGAGGGGAACCCAGGAGCGTCGATGGTAAAACTGTTGTTTTCATTCAGCGTGTAAACTGTCCCAACACCCGCACAAGGTAACGCGAAACTAGTCGGTTCGCCGTCAAGACGGCACGGGCCTACGGGCGACACTTGTTTATTACCGTGGTAAGGTTTATACAGCCAGACACACACGTAAACCTAGTGTCCAAGATGGAAATAACGGTACATTCAGCATTCCGTCACTGCTGTCCTTGCCCGCGAATGTCACCACCGCTCTCGTATGCCCTTCTGTGACAGTTGTCACGTTGCAAGTATCGCCTGGTTACTAGATTGAACACTTACGATCACGATCAAGCCAAAGGTGCTCTTCTAATGCGACATTTATTAACTTTTTTTTCTTTCATATTTTTTTATTTTGTACATTATTGAAATTTGTTATAAAATAAAATTGTTTTAAGTAAAGTCCTTAAAAATTTCTTGTACCCCAAAAACAAATAGAGCACAACGAACTTTGTTTCTTTTGTTCGAACTTTGTCCGTGCCACGTGCCCGATCGGAAGTGACTTCAGTGTACGGATGGGAACATTCGAAAACACAGGTCCCTGTGCTTGTCGTTACGGTCAGCTGTCATCGTGTTCGCTTAGCTGTAGTAAAATTGCTTTCTTTCATTCATTCGCCATCACGTAATGAGGTTGATCGTGTTTGTACGGTTGCAACACTAAAGGCAACAGCCCCCCGCAGCAAAGAACGAATGATTGCTAACCTTAATGAGAAAGTAAATAGCTACAATACGTTTCTGCCAGATTATGCCAGTCATCGGCTATTTTTAGGTCCGTCCACAGCACATGGGGTGTGTTAAATTTAGGCAAAAAGGAACGGAAACTCAATGTTTCACCCCCTTCCGTTTACAAGCCAAGGGGTTTCCATGTGTTGGATGCGTTTTGTCACGACATTGGGGCAACTTTTATTGAATGAAAAATGAACCAACACACAGAAGTGAGAGTGCTAGAGTAGCATCTAGGGTGGAGGTGTACGATCGCGAAAATAATTTCGAGTTTGCTACATACATCAGCACATGAGCAATAAGATTGGTAAGTGGCATAGGGGTTTTATTTTGCTTCTTTTTTTTGTTACCAAAGAATGGCTTGAAGGTAAGATTAGTCATGGGATAATTTCGTTGAAGATTAAGTTCATTTAAATTTGTGGCATTCTTTCGATAAAATTTAAATGTTGTCCTTTCTCGCTTGTTGCGAATGGACGATGGTTGCTTAGTATTAAATAAACAAAAAGAAAAAAAGGAATATTTAATATAAAGTAACTATTCATTCTTTTAATTACTTACTTCTTTTATTTAAGAATATTTTTCCAAATTTTACCTCTTAACGTTATAAAATATGTTATACGTAAGAAAATCTTAGAACTACTGGGCGCCTCCATGTATGACGATACAGATTTTTTTTTTAATTTTAACAAAACAAACAACAATCACACTACACCATACATTAGCCATTTCAAAATAACAATCGTCACATTTTACCCTTAGTATACGCGTTCCGATGCACCGACCACGTCACGGCACGAGCGCCGTGAAAGTCTTGACCTAGTGACTTTGTGCCCTTTTCCAGCGGACCGAGGTGAAGGAACCAACCCAAACTGTGCTGTGCTGTGCACAGTTTTAGGTCGGCTTGAGTGCGGCTTTACCATACAGTCGGTTCCTGGCTTTTGCTGGTTTTCATTACACACGACAACACGATACACGTTTGTGGAGTTTGTGCTGTTGTTTCTTTCTTTGCGACCGTGGTAAGCGCTATGCAGTTTTTGAGAAAGCTTGTTGCTGTAATGATGGTTGTTGTAATGAGCTGCACACATTGGTGTAAGCCTTTATGGGAGGGTGCAGAAGGGCCACATCGTTAGCAGAAGGAAAGTCTTCCGAAAGTGGGGCCCCATGTTATGTTGGTACATACGACGCGCGTATGGAAGAAAGTGGACGATGTAGCATGTGAATGGAGGCCTCACCTTGACAGCTTCACCCTTGGCAGGCAGACTAAAGGCCTTCGATGTCAAAACAGACTGGTAATACAGTGCTGAACAATAGAAGCGCTTCCTTTACTGTTTAACAAAATATATTTTATTCTGTTTACAGAAAAAGAATAAATATAATAAATAATAGACTTACCTTATTATAACCTATATACCTTATAGAAACCTTATTTTAAAGAAAAGGTAAAGCTGGAGCCATTTCTGAATTCTTTGTAAGTTAAAGTGGATTAAGTGAATCTAGCACACTTTCTTGATCTTTTACAGGAAAAAGTGGATTCCATGTAAAGCTATTTTAATACTTTTGAAAAAGATTTAGAAATGGCTTACACTTGAAAGCCCTGTGCAGAAAAAAGCGATTCCTTTTTCATAACATTTGTAACACCGGCTGGCCATCACTGTTGTGCCAGTTGAGCAATCTGTGCCAACCGGGCAAAACGGAGCATGATGAGGAAAGAGCGAGTATAAAGCGATAAAAATGCTGCAACGGGGAAAACGGCAATGGAAATTTCACCCGTTTTCTTCACACTAAACCGTGCTCGGCGGAATCCGGGCCAGGGTGCTACGGAGTGTAACATTATTACCATCACCTGGGAGATTACTTCATTGGTGGATGATACCTTTCGTTCCATTTCTTTTTTTTCCCGTCGTCATGTTTCAACTCCATCATCCGTCTTTGAAGGGAGAAAGCGAAATAGTGAAAATTTGTACCGATCGCATCGTTGCACGAAAGACAGCAACGGGCGGTACAACGCGTGCAAGAAAATGAATGGCCACAGCCTTATAGCATTTGTCTTGGGAAACACCACTAGCACCGATGATTACGGCAGTGGGGCTGTGGAAAAGCTTTCTAAGGCACCAGTGAACCAGAAACGCGGATTATACTGGCGGAAGCACCGATGGTGTAAGGGGTAACGATATCTCGCAGTGGAAGATGAAAGTTGAAATGCAAACCATGAGAAGAGGCACACAGGAAGAGAGAGAGAGAGAGAGAGAGAGAGAGAGAGAGAAATTGTTTTGATGCTGCAAATGCCAACCGAGGTGGATGAGAAACGATGCTGAGGTATTTTTAAAGGAAGTTATCTGCTTAAAAACGTAGCGGGTTTTATGACAATTTATGGTCAGATGTTTTTGTTTTGAGGGAGTTTAATTAATGATGCTCCAAAAAAATGCATTTAAATTGAATAAGATTTTTATGAATGATTATTAAATGATGATCGTATCAGAGAAGATTTCTACCACGAAATTAAATGATCTTTTATCAAACTATAACACATTAACTGTTCGATTATCGGAGTAAACATGATTTTGAATATTTTAACACAACTAAACCACTTTACCATAACCATCCCCCCAAAGACGGTGGTCATCAGACGTAATGAGACGTGATAAAATGGGATCATCACTTTACGAAATGAAACAAACCCGAAGAAAAACAACAACCCCCTCCGTTACCACTTACATTCTCACCCTTTGTACAAGTTGAATGGAAATGGTGCAAATCGAAAGTTTTCGAGCAGAGAACGCTTCGACGAAAGTGGACGAAATACCACACAAAAAAAACTACACCCCGCCGGTGAAAACCTTACACCGGGCGACTGGGGCGGAATTCATATGCCAAACATCAGCGGAAACATCGCCCTGCTATTACCCTTTGGAAGCGGGAGGGAAAAGCCAAAAGCCGTTGGTGGTGGTGCCTCATTTGTGTAATAATTTGTAATTTGTTATGAAAGTGAAGCGAAAGCGTGCAAGCGCCTTGTGTTTCGACATTAACTGATAGTGTGCGCATCGTAGATTATGCTGCTGCGTATGAGGTGTTTAAGTTTCGCTTTTCGCTTGGCATGAAATTAGAAGCAATTTTCTATAGTTTGAAGATTTGTTTGCTTGTTTTGTTTGTTTGTTTGTATGTTTTTGCTTCATTAAGGCGTACAGCTAGCCACAATTATGTTAAATGAAAGTTTAGCAAAAGTTTTGCATTGATTCAGTTTTTCTTTAAAGAATGGAAAATAATTTTATTTTTTGGATGTTTTTTTATATTAATTATTAACCTTGTGGGTCTTTTTGTAATAATTTTATACTTGTTAATCTCTTTTTATATTTTTGGTTTGACTATGAAATTATCATTCTTAGTGTAGTTCACTCTACTCTAACCCGAAAAGCAGAAACGGTTCGGATGTTTTTGAATTTGGATTTTGAAACCTTTTATGACCTTTCACATTCCCGACCTAATGCACCACTGTGCCATCGGGTTGTGAAAATGCCGGAAAATACTTTTTCACGGTCGCACGGTTCGCTTTCCATACACCCTTTACCACCCTTTAACCACGGCTCCCCATTTCCGCGCCATGACCTCGAAAAGTATTCATCACTTCTTAAATCGGGTCTATGAAGGGAACACTGGGCGAGCGCTCATGTGTGTGTGTGTGTAAAATCGTGAGTGAAAGTGTTCTAAATATGGGCCTCCCAGCCGTGTAGGTCTTGGCATGCGGGGATGATAATCAAGAACCGGTTCCCGGGGCGGAACGATCACGAAACGTACCGTGGGGTAATGTGAACGTGGTTTGGCCTCGTTTCTGGCCAACATGAAGCATTCCCCTCTTTCGCTGGAAGGGTGGAAGGGGAGAAGGGGGGGTGGTGGTTAGTGTGTATATGTTTTTGTTCATACTTCTATGCTGTTTTTCTATCGTTTCTGTTCCACTATCCGTCTATTGCTGATCGTACGACCTTTTCCGGTTAAAATATCAAATGCAAAAAAATCAATGCAAATCAACAGCTTTATGCTACGGTTAGATGCATAACAAACCAAAACGTACATTGAATTTACAGTCGTAATCTGCTAAAGAAGGTCAGTAAAAGTGCATACCGGCGTACACGGCGTTGACACCATTATGTGGTGCATGAAAATAGAACAAACCTACTTAAGCAAGCATTTGTAGCTCTTCAATGCTCATAAATCATGCCGTGATGCCATCTGTCTGGGACGCGACCAGTCAAGTGGGTTGTCTTTTCTCTATAGACTTTTTGTTTCATACCATTTTGGTATTATCGTTTGGAAAAATGGACTAAGTTTGGTCTTTTTTAGGTGAAATGAAATTTAAGTATATGAAAAACAAATAGCAAAATAACTAAATGCATTTTCGAAAAAAAAATCATAGAAGGAAAACATGCATCGGGAACTAATCATTTTTAATTTTTTTTAAATATTTTATATTATTAAATTCTTCTCTCAGATCTCTGCTATCCACAGTAAGCAGAAGAAAATTAGGTTTTAATGTACTAAAGATTGAATTAGGTAGGTGCTAAATACAAAATTGCACTCAAACATATCATTTGAATTTATTTTCATCTAAATCGCCTTATTTCATAAACTAAATTCTGCCTTAATGAAAATGAATGCAGCACAAACGGCAACGAATTTTGGTTGCCATTTCGAACACAAAACGCTTTCTCCTGCGGCCTTAACACTGGTTCCCTTGATTTACTTTTTCATTTGCTTCCCTGTCTGCGTAACTTTTCCTTCGCTGCTGCGTTGTCTGTGTGTGAAAAACTGAAACTCACCTTCTAAGACGCTCGCCAACTAGGCTGCCAAACCGATCGCAATACACCCGTGTGGGGTAGATAGAAGAGGGTGAAAGATATCATCCCACCGCAAACCTTCCTTCTCTCTTCCCTCCCTCGACAAAGTTCCACGAAGCAAAAAAGCAAAAGCAACATTTACTTTTGACACACAACCGGCACCAGTCTAGTAGGCGACGGCTGCACTTCGCTGCTGCCTGGTAGAAACGTTTTTCGTTCGTAACTTTCTTTTTATCCCCCCCCCCCCCCCACGGCCCCGTGGCCCCCCGCTACGATACACGTTGCGTTGAGCAACTCGTTTTCTCTACCTTCGCTCGGTGACCCAGTTTTTCGGGTTGCAGCTTTGGAACCGGAAAAACTCATCCAAACCTCGGCGTTTTGTTTGTGTGCGTAGTGACCTCCTTGCGACCGCGAAAAGCGTGATCTTTCAATGGCAAAACTGTGTGTGGATTTTCACGGCCCCATGAAAAAAGCGGGCATGCAGTTCGAGATGTTGGTTTGCTGCTGGTGCAATTTTCTTCGACGATCGAGAGCGAGATCGTTCGGGTACCGGTGGTACACATTCCGCACCATTGCCAGTATATTTTTGGCTAGGGATTTTTTTTTTGTTGTCTTCATTTTTTTTGGTGAAAGTTTTTTTTCCCTCCATTTATGCTTCCCTTTCGGTGGAACGGCGTGGATGTGTTTTTTGCGCGATCGTGTTTTATCACATCGTCAAAATTGCCTGATAGCGCAATGGGTGGAAACTGCGATCGGTGTGTGATCGCCACCGCAAAGTTTGCCTTTTGCGGTTCCATTTTTCGCGATGGTTGTTACGTTTTCTTCTTCGTTGGTTGGAATGTAGCTTCGTTCCTAGCCGACGTGCAGTGAGACTCGATCGGTGATCGTTTTCTGCATCGCTTCCACCGAAAATTGGAATGCCTTTCTCCACTTTCCACTAAGCTAAAGATCAATAAAGGGGGTGAAATTGAAGATAAGAAAAAGCAACCGAAAAAAAAGCAGCATTAATTACATAGCATATCTACTTTGCAACATACAATAGCAAGAAAAAAAAGAAGCTTCTGAACGCCTTGCATCAGAAACAGTTCATTATCTTATGTTTTGCTTTAGGTAGACTTGGTTGTCGATTTTAATTCACGCCCTCATGCCCTTTACATAGTTTAAGAGAGCGGTGTTATTAACCTGAAACATTTGTGTGAAGAATTTTGTTTGCATTTTTAAAAAGTTTAAAAATTATTTTTTGATAATTTTCCCTACTGCTTAAAAAAATAACACTTGCAAAAATAACTCAAAATAAAAGAAAGTGTCTTCATTTTAATGATCCACCAGCTAGTGGCATTTTGAAAATCCTGCACGTAAACAAGATGAGAGTTTGCCCGGTTTGGCCACACTTTGAACCTAAACCAGTACGCACCGGTTTCATATCGTTTCAACTGCTGCTGGTCACGTCCTGGGGCCAACGGTGATGTTGTTACAGCTTACTATCAAAGCACACGCACACACGGACTCAGAATCGCAAAATCATCATACCTACCTAACCAACAACAAAAAAAAGCACCAATAATCGCCACCCTGTCTAGGGCGGTCAACGACCCAGCAAGCGTCCCAACATGTACGCCAATTGATCAAATGGCGTACAGCCAACCGAACGCTGTGGCGTTGTGTTTGTGGCCGAAAATCCCTATCTCAGGATGCTTTTTGTTCCGATGTTTTGTTTTGCTTTCTGGTGGAGCTCTTTTTTCCTTCTATTTGTTGGTGAGCTAGATAGCAACACGCTTAAGATGGAAGGGGCAGCGGTTCCATTTTGTGCTATTATCGCATCCGATATAGCTCAAGCAATTTTGCCTGTTTTTGCTCCGTTTGGCATGACACAAACCCGAAAGTTCCTCCATTGTGACACGAAGCAAACAAATCGCCTACGCGTGAAGCATGCATGAAATGAAGGTGATGAGGTTTTGTTTTCAAAAATTACGGAAATAGACAGATGCTTAGTTGAGGTGCTCACTCAGATATAATATAGCTTCTTGTAAGCGTTCCAATGGAAATTTGAAGAATACTACAGTGCATAACATAACTATAAGACATCTAGATTATTTTTGAGAATATATTTAAATAAATTAAAACAGTTAGATATAAAAGCGTGCCTTTAAACATTGCCCAAGAGATCCTCAAAAAATTCACGTATCTCGAATATCGATGCAATTTTGTTTCAAATTGACAGTTATTGAATTTGCTTCGTTCTTTGATCGTAACGTAATTCATCACTTTATCATCATCAATTCTGCATGAAACTTTTCCTTTTGTTGTGTATTGAAATAAACTAATGATCGTATAATTATGTTACGAACTGTAGTATGACAGGGTGAAATTCAGAAACAACCCTTATTATGTGACATTCATCAAACAATACAAAATATGACTCGCCATGACTTTATTACTCGGATACGGATGCTCATGAACACCTGTACTCAGCACGAGGAAAACAAAGCTCAAATCTGACTGCTCACAAAATGCCCATGCAAAATAAGAAACATATTTGGTGGTGACAATCAACACAAAAAGAAGGATATCCTATAAAAAAAAACCAAGAAATCACTCTCAGAAGTGATAGCGAAATAGCGTCATCTGCACGTAGTTGTGTAAACAATTTTCGGGAGCATTACCAAACAGAAGAAAGAAAAAAAAAACAAACCTTCCCCACCTTTTCTTAAAACCCGGTGGCGAGAAATCAGCTGAGCATTTGGTCGAGGCGTCATCCGGCCTAGGAGTGAACCACAAAATCAGTGAAGAAAAGCAAAAAAAAGACAGCAAGTAAACAAACAAATGGGAAGGAAAACAAGATAACCGACACACGAATGCCATAAACCTTTTTTTTGTTGTTCGGGTGAATGCGAAATTATTTGTGGAACGTTGTTGTTATCATTCCCAGTTGCTGGGTGAAAGGGACGAGGGGGTTTGCGATAGGGAAGAGAGGGCTTCAAAAAGGGGTTTGGGTAGCGAATGTACGAGAAATCATCGCAAGCGCAACAGTTGCACTGAAGGTGTGATAATTGTGACTTTATGTAGATATATTTGCATAATTAATTGACAAGCTTTAACTGAGAAGATTAACATTAATTTCCCGACAGTTTTGCGTAAATTATTTAAATACATTTTGTTAAGAATAAAATTCGAAATTTAATTATTTTCAAACAATTTTTTACAACTGTAGACATGATGCAGGTGAACTTAAGTAATCTGCATATTGCGTGACCTCGTCACGCACTTGTCCATCCTGTACCTACCGGAAGTGTCGATCACGACAACTCTCGATTGCGTAATACATTTTTGAGGTTCGTTCACACATGGCACGAGGCACGTTGCGTTGCCCGATTACTTTGGTCACACACATGTGCGCATTCTTTAACATGTGGTACACAGATTTGTTCGCTTTTTTTTGTAAAACAAAATAAATTGCATTTGAAGTGGATTATCACCTTTGAGATAATTTTAAAGTGAGATTGAGTTGAGGTATTTTTAAAGTTAAAATAATTATGTTCATTCATTGATGATATGTTCGGTATAATTTGCTTTTTACAAATGGATTGCTTTGTATAAATTTTTTATACTAAATTTCCTAAAATACATTACCAACAATAAGCAAAAATGGCGTTCTCTGGAGGCACGCTCGTAATGAAGGAATAAGGCAATAGAAGAGAAGCATAAACAATGTCTATAAAAATCCAAATCATTCTCCACGATCATCCTCCCCCACTTTGCCCTCTCCCCTTCCCGAAACGTCTCACACACACACAAACCAACCAAAGATGCGTTCAATGACCTTTTGCAGTGCATTTTTGCACTCCGCCTCAAGTAAAAACTGCACCCACAGACATCGGTTTTGCCAAATCTGTCTCACTTCATCACATCGTATAGTTTCTGGTGCATTCTTTTCTTGTTTTCTTTATTTTTTTATTAATGGTTCCTCCTTCTGTGTGTGTGTGTGTACAACTGATGCCGATTGCGTTGTACAACTCCCGGCGGTCGCCCCACAAAAATGGGTATCGAATGTCGCAGCGGCAAACAACAAAATGACGCCCAAAATGCATCATCATTCCACCGTCCACCTTGTCTCGCTGCACGGTGCATGAGGCTGATGATGCACGATGCTGCAGCTGCACATGGTTATTGTTTTTTTTACCC